>NW_027397091.1:15952693-16003467 GCF_003265705.2 Callorhinus ursinus
CAGCTCCTAGTTTCGTTGATCTGTTCTACTGTTCTTTTGGTTTCTAGTTCATTGATTTCTGCTCTGATCTTTATTATTTCTCTTCTCCTGCTGGGTTTAGGTTTTATTTGCTGTTCTTTCTCTAGCTCCTTTAGGTGGAGGGTTAGGTTGTGCATTTGAGACCTTTCTTGTTTCTTGAGAAAGGCTTGTATTGCTATATACTTTCCTCTCAGGACTGCCTTTGCTGTATCCCAAAGATTTTGAACAGTTGTGTTTTCATTTTCATTGGTTTCCATGAATTTTTTTTAATTCTTCTTTAATTTCCTGGTTGACCCAGTCATTCTTTAGTAGGATGCTCTTTAGCCTCCATGTATTTGAGTTCTTTCTGACTTTCCTCTTGTGATTGAGTTCTAGTTTCAAAGCATTGTGGTCTGAAAACATGCAGGGAATGATCCCAATCTTTTGGTACCGGTTGAGACCTGATTTGTGACCTAGGATGTGATCAATGCTGGACAATGTTCCATGGGCACTCGAGAAGAATGTGTATTCCGTTGCTTTGGGATGGAATGTTCTGAATATGTCTGTGAAGTCCATTTGGTCCAGTGTGTCATTTAAAGTCTTTATTTCCTTGTTGATCTTTTGCTTAGATGATCTGTCCATTTCAGTCAGGGGGGGTGTTAAAGTCCCCCACTATTATTGTATTGCTGTCAATGTGTTTCTTCACTTTTGTTATTAATTGCCTTCTATAATTGGCTGCTCCCATGTTTGGGGCATAGATATTTACAATTGTTAGATCTTCTTGTTGGATAGACCCTTTAAGTAGGATATAGTATCCTTCCTCATCTCTTATTACAGTCTTTGTTTTAAAATCTAATTTGTCTGATAGAAGGATTGCCACCCCAGCTTTCTTTTGGTGTCCGTTAGCATGGTAAGTGGTTTTCCACCCCCTCGCTTTCAATCTGGGGGTGTCTTTAGGTCTAAAATGAGTCTCTTGCAGACAGCATATCAATGGGTCTTGTCTTTTAATCCAATCTGATAGCCTATCCTTTTGATTGGGGCATTTAGCCCATTTACATTCAGGGTAACTATTGAAAGGTATGAATTTAGTGCCATTGTATTGCCTGTAAGGTGACTGTTACTGTATATTGTCTGTGTTCCTTTCTGATCTATGCTGCTTTTAGGCTCTCTGTTTGCTTAGAGGACCCCTCTCAATATTTCTTGGAGGGCTGGTTTCGTGTTTGCAAATTCCTTTAGTTTTTGTTTGTTCTGGAAGCTTTTGATCTCTCCTTCTATTTTCAATGACAGCCTAGCTGGATATAGTATTCTTGGCTGCATATTTTTCTCGTTTAGTGCTCTGAAGATATCTTGCCAGTCCTTTCTGGCCTGCCAGGTCTCTGTGGATAGGTCTGTTGCCAATCTAATATTTCTACCATTGTAGGTTACATATCTCTTCTCCCGAGCTACTTTCAGAATTTTCTCTTTGTCTCTGAGACTTGTAAGTTTTACTCTTAGATGTTGGGGTGTTGACTTATTATTATTGATTTTGAGAGGGGTTCTCTGTGCCTCCTGGATTTTGATGCCTGTTTCCTTTCTCACATTAGGGAAGTTCTCTGCTATTAATTGCTCCAATATACCTTCTGCCCCTCTCTCTCTCTCTTCTTCTTCTGGGATCCCAATTATACTAATGTTGTTTCGTCTTATCATATCACTTATCTCTCGAATTCTGCCCTCGTGATCCTGTAGTTGTTTCTCTCTCTTTTTCTCAGCCTCTTTATTTTCCATCATTTGGACTTCTATATCGCTGATTCTCTCTTCTGCCTCATTTATCCTAGCAGTTAGTGCCCCCATTTTTTAAAATTTTTTATTGTTATGTTAATCACCATATATTACATCATTAGTTTTTGATGTAGTTTCCATGATTCATTGTTTGTTCATGACACCCAGTACTCCACGCAGAACGTGCCCTCTTTAATACCCATCACCAGGCTAACCCATCCCCCTACCCCCCTCCCCTCTAGAACCCTCAGTTTGTTTTTCAGAGTCCATCGTCTCTCATGGTTCGTCTCCCCCTCTGACTTACTCCCCTTCATTCTTCCTCTCCTGCTATCTTCTTCTTTTTCTTTTTTCTTAAAATATTTTGCGTTATTTGTTTCAGAAGTACAGATCTGTGATTCAACACTCTTGCACAATTCACAACGCTCACCATAGTATATACCCTCCCCAATGTCTATCACCCAGCCACCCCATCCCTCCCACCCCCCACCACTCAGCAACACTCAGTTTGTTTCCTGAGATTAGGAATTCCTCATATCAGTGAGGTCATATGATACATGTCTTTCTCTGATTGACTTATTTCCCTAAGCATAACACCCTCCAATTCCATCCACGTCGTTGTAAATGGCAAGATCTCATTCCTTTTGATAGTGCCCCCATTTTTGATTGCACCTCATTAATAGCCTTTTGATTTCGACTTGGTTAGATTTTAGTTCTTTTATTTCTCCAGAAAGGGTTTCTCTAATAACTTCCATGCTTTTTCCAAGCCCAGCTAGTATCTTTAAAGCCATGATTCTGATCTCTAGGTCCGACATCGTACTAATGTCCGTACTGAGTAGGTCCCTGGCTGACGGTACTACCTCTTGTTCTTTTTGCTGAGGTGATTTTTTTCGTCTTGTCATTTTGTCCAGAGGAGAATAGATGAATGAGAGAACAAAATGCTAACAGGTTAACAACGTCCCCAGCAAATATACTGTATACAAATCAGAAAAGACCTGAAACCAGGGGAAAAGAAAGGGAAAGAAAGAAAAAAGAAAGAGAAAAAAGAAAAAAATGATAAAAACAAAAACAGAACAATACAAAAAAAGTAGAATTGATCAAATATGATCAGGCTAGTGCATAGATCAGTGGCACACACTAGATTGTGGGCGTATTTTGGTCTGTTAGAAAAAAGTGCCTCCTAAAATTTTAAAGGAAGAAAGACATATATCTACCAAATAAGGGTTGATACAATGAAGGGATGGAAGATGACTGTAAAGATGAAAAGTATAAAAGATTTTATAAAAGGAATTGATAAGATAAGAAGTTGTTTGAAACAAGAAAGAAGAAGTTGTAAAAAAAAAAAGAAAAAAGGGAATGTGATCAGGCAGGAGACTAGAACAAAGCCATATACTCGTGATTTAGGGTATATTTTGATCTGTTAGAAGAAACTGTATCTCAAAATTTTAAAGAGAGAACAACTTATATATATATGCCAAAAATAAGGGTAACTACTATGAAGGGATAAAATATGACTAAAAATGAAAAATAAAAAATGCTTTTTTAAAAAAAGGGATTGATAAGATGTTGGTTGAAAAAGGGAAAAAGAAAAATTAAAAAAAAAAAACAGTTAAAAAAATTAACTTTGATGAACTAATGAATCATGGTTAAAAAAAAGCCATGAATTCTGTGTGCAGTATTCCCCTAGCACTGGAGTTCTCCCGTTCTCCTTGATCGGTAAACTTGGTCTTGGCTTTCTGGCTGTTTGGGCGGATCTTCTGGGGGAGGGGCCTGTTGCCGAGGTTTCCAAATGTCTTTGCCAGAGGCTGACTTGCCTCGCCCTTTTCGGTCTGGGCTAAGCAAGCTGCTTGGGTTTGCTCTCAGGAGCTTTTGTTCCCTGCAAGCTCTCGGTACATCTTTGGAGGACCAGGGTGAAAATGGTGGCCTCCCAATCTCCCCCTGGAGGAGTTGAGAACTCGGGGCCCCGCTCCTCAGTGTGCCCCCAGAGAAAAGCAGTCACTCCCGTCTCCCTGCTCTGCGGCCGCACTCCGTGCTCACCCGGCCTGTGACCGAGCATTTCTACCTCTGGCACCCGACCCCGTGTGGAGTCTCCAAACCCAGCAGATCCCTGCGGTGCGCTCCCGCGCCGCTCCTCCCAGGGGAGGAAGGGGAGTCTCCCCGGATCTGCTGCTTGTTGGGTCCCTGCTGGAGGAGGAGTAGCCCGACTGGGCCGCGGATCACAGTTTATGGCAACCCCGAGCTGAGAGCCCGCGCTTCGGCTCCGTCTCTGCAGCTGGCTTCCCAGCTCCGATACCTGGGAGCTCTGCCACACTCAGGCACCCCCGGTTTTTTCTGTGACCCCAAGGGTCCTGAGACCACACTGTCCCGGGAGGATTCCATCCCCCGCTTAGCCACTGCAGGGATGTCCCTCCATGGAGCCGACTTCTAAAAGTTCCAATTTTGTGCTCCGCTGCCCTATCACTTGCCAGAAGTGGCCGATGGAGGCCCCCTCCCCCGCCGTCTATCTTCCCGAATATTGCCTCGGATTCACTTCTCCGCACGTCCTACCTTCCAGTAAGTGGTCACTTCTCTGTTCAGAGAGTTGTTGCTACTCTCCTCTTCGATCTCCTGTTGAGTTCGTAGGTGTTCAGAATGGTTTGATCCCTATTCAGCTGAATTCCTGAGACCAGACGAAATCTAGGTCTCCTACTCTTCCGCCATCTTGCTCCCATGCTCCCAATCTTTGTCTTTTAATTGGTATATTTAGACCATTGGTGTTTAAAGTGGTTATTGATACAGTTGGTTGGGTATCAACCATATTTGTTATTGTTTTCTACTCACTGCCCTTATTTTTTGTTCATGGTTTTGTTCTCCACTGTTTCTGACATTTGTGATTTTTTTTAGCATGTTAGATGACTCCATTTTCTTTGCTTTCTTAGCATATCTGTTATACATTTTTCCTGGTTGCTCTAGAAATATACATTTATAAAACTAATTCAAATTCATTTTCAAAGAATGCTGCATGGTTAGTCCAAATATAATAACAAAATAATCCTAATTCTTCCCCTCCATCCCTTGATCCCTTGTATCATGGCTCATGCTGTCATTCATATGTGTGTGTGTGTGTGTGTGTGTGTGTGTGTATGTATGTATACACACACACATATATGTCAGAAATTGGATCTACATAAAGATATAGCATCAGAGAAGGAATAAGTGAAGGTAAAATAAAAACTTTCATCTTTCTTATTCTTTTTTTTTAAAGACTTTTATTTATTTATTTGACAGAGAGAGACACAGTGAGAGAGGGAACACAAGCAGGGGGAGTGGGAGAGGGAGAAGCAGGCTTCCCGTGGAGTAGGGAGCCCGATGCGGGGCTCGATCCCAGGACCCTGGGACCATGACCTGAACCGAAGGCAGACGCTTAACGACTGAGCCACCCAGGCGCCCCTCATCTTTCTTATTCTTAATTGATCTAACAGGTGACAGCAGTTTCTCCTATCAGAAATTTGGAAGTCCCTGATATCTGTATAGCACTATGAGAGATGATGTGATAGCTCTTTATCTTGGAGACAGGAAAGAAACTGGGGTTTTAGTAAATGAGGAAATGAAAGCACATGGGGCTTGTGACATTCTCCTAATCGTGCATATCAGTAGAAGAGCCAGAAATAGTTCCTGGTTCCTTTGAGCCCTGGTTTTGGGCTCAATTCATTTATAGTTCTAGAACCAGAGGCTGTTGCTTGGGAAGGAATAAAAGTGATTTGCTATGTGGAAAAAGGAGCCCTTGTTGTGATTTCAAGGTCTCTGGGGTTTCTTTTAAATACAAAGAGAGAAGAATGCATGTTTTAAAAACAAAACAAACAAAACACTTTTGAACTGTGACATCTGAAGTTGGTGGTCACCAGGAGCGTAATACCCAAAGTGTCTGACCAAAGATTTTTTTCATGAAGACCAGTTGAAGTAATCAAAGACAAAATTGCATCTATCAAATACTTTGTTAATACTAATAAAATATGGATGACAAAATAAAAAATACAGTCCGTTTGATTGTAATAAATTCCTCAGCTTGATTCATGTACTTTACTAACACCAGGTTTGGGATCATATAGACAGTTATTAGATTTTTCTCCTCTTTTGTTTTTAAAGCATGCTTGTTCCTTTAAAGACACAATTCTGAATAATAAGCCTGGATTCCTTGATTGGTAGAGTCATGCCTATGGATAGGTTGTGAAATCTGATCTAGGAGGTCTTGAAGATGGATACTGCACTACATAAATAACTTCCTGGGATATCAAGATAGGATGGAAACACATCCTGTTTTCCTTTCCCCTCCCCTCCTTGTTTGTTGTTTGAACACAGCTCGCCTCCCTCCTCAAATTCCCACTTTACTCACAAACACGTAAATCTTCTCTAATAGTTATTAAAGGCTTCAGGGATATGGTAAGTAACTTTTAGACAAAATGGTTAAATACCACACTAATCATTATTGTGCATAAGATCCACCAATGGATGTTAAAATTAATGGGTGAAAATTTGAAATGAAATAATATTTGCATAGTTTCAAAGTATCTTCCCCAAACCCCAGATAATAACTTCAAGCGATCAAGGTTCACATCACCAGTGACAAGACATCTTGACATCACAAACCCTTGATAGATTCAGTATCATTTCCTTGCTGGAAATGTATAACCTCATGCAAATCATGGGAAAACATTAGACCAAACTACATCGAGAAACATTCTACAAAATAAACCATCAGTGCTCTTGAAAAGCAACAAAGTCATGAAAGATAAGGAAACACTGAGAAACTGTCATAGATTGGATGAAATAATTGGAGAAATAATAACTAAATACAGTGTAGGATTCTGAATAGGTTACTGGAATAGAAAAAGAGTATGAGAAGAAAAAGTGATAAAATTTGAGCAAGGTCTGTAGTTTAATAGCATTGTACCTATGTTAATTTTATAGATTTGATTTTCATAGTGTACTACGATACTAAGATGATAACATTAGGAGGAATTCATGAGGGGTCTACAGGATCTCTTTGTACTATTTTTGCAACTTTCTGTAAGTTTAAAATGAGCTCAGAACAAACAAGCAAAGGATAAAACAGAGATAGAAACCAAGAAACAGACTCTTAACTGTAGAGAACAAGCTGATGGTTACCAGAGGGGAGGAGGGTTAAATAGGTGATGCGGATTAAGGAGTGCACTTATCCTGATGAGCACTAAATAATATTAGAATTGTTGAATCACTATATTCTACTCCTGAAACTAATATAACCCTGCATGTTAACTATACTGGATTTAAAATAAAAAACTTTTAATAAAATAACATCAGAAAAAAGTAGCTCAAAATAAAAAGTTAAAAAATTTGTTGCACTCAATTATTAACACCTCAAAGGACTATTTTTTCCATTCCTTTAATAATTTTTGTCATCCTACTCAAAAACTTGATATTTTTGGACATAATATTCCAACAAGAATATGACTAATGCAAATGATGGATGGAAACCTTTTGAAAGAAAATAAAAAATATCATACCAAGTCAGGTTGTATTCTCAAATTCTCATGCTGATTTTGAAAGTTTAATTTATACCCTTTGTGTTTCAAATGAATTCTAGTTGTGTTGTGAACTAACATAGTTTATGATAGGTATGGGATTTAACTTAGAAATTCTTTTGAATATTTTCTGCAATGGAGGGACTCACTATTCACAGCTAAATGTTTAATGATGTGGCTGAAATTCTTATTCCTTGGGGGCTTCAGAATCTGTTGCTCGTAGATTACTTTAAATGCTTAAACATTCAGAATTTGGTTTTGTTGGTTTTCCTTATTTAAGAGGTGTTTGAAAGCAAGTGAGACATTGCAAGTTCAAAAAATATAATAGTATATATAATCTTGAGTATTGTAATTCGTAGTAAACCATAAATATGGGTCGTTATGAAGTCCTAGAGGAAGTACCAACCCAATCCACGTTTCTTCATCTTTCCTCTGCATAGGAATCTTCCGTGGATTTTGTTAAAAAGCAAATTCTTATTTAGCAGGTGTGCTGTGGGCCTTGAGATCTGCATTTCCAAGCAACTCCCAAGGGATGCCATGTTCCTGGCCCATGGATGACATTTTGGGTAGCGAGGACCTAAATGGTTGGAAAGGAAATGGTACAGATGAGTCCTGTCTACCTCAGGTATAAATTTTCAAAGACTCAGGTATAAATTTTCAAAGAAGAGATTTACTATTAAACAAGTGACATATTTAAGTAGCTGAAGGCAGTACGGCCATAATAAAAGTTTGAGGAAATCTCTCCAGTGACTCGAACTCTGGGGATGGAGAGAGGTACAGGTGATGCAGCAGTCACCTCAAAGTCAGATGTTGCCTGAGCAGAAAGGGTGGAGACTGGATTCAGTCTGAGATTAAGCTGAACCAGTCAGTCAAGGGCAGGTAGGGTGGGAAGTAACCACTTTCAGGCGGTCAGAAATCCCCCCCCAGGAGGATGTCTACCACTGCCACCAGGGGGCGCGCTACCACCGCTTTTCAAGGTCGGCTGTGCGGACTGCCCCCTACCTTGGGGTGGCTGGTGTCCTGGGAGGATGAAATGAGATAAGGACCTGGATACAGCACTGTACAACATGGGGCCATCCCACTGACTTAGGAGCCTGACTTCGGGTCTCTCCGGGGACAAGGGCTTGGTGATGGGTCATGTGTTTACAACTCTTAGGATGTTACCCTTGGCAGTTGAGCTGGGCTTAAAGTGGATTCTGATCTGCAGTTAGATTCCAGGTGCTGGGGAAGAGGGGTTTGCTGCGATTACCCTCATTACCGATAACACAGGGTTACTCAAGTGTGAAGAGCGACAGATCTTGGCATCTCTTTCTTTGGACTGTTTTGTATTTTCAAAACGCAGACTTGCCGCCACCTTCTGAAGAAGGGCTGGCAGCATCTTTCTAGTTATCAGCGAGGACATGGAGGAACAGGGAAGAAATGCCTACACTTTAGATCTGCGGCCAAATCAGAATCAGAAGTCCAGCTTCCCACTCTACCAGCCAAGGCCAAGCACCTGGGTGGGCTGCCCCACCTCTGCCATCCTAGGCTCCTCAGAGGCAAGCCTCAGGGCACAGGGCAGCCAGGAAATGCTGGGCAAAGCGGCCTGGAGGCCCTGACCTAGCCTTCTGCTCAGTCCTGCCAAAGTCAAACCATGTCAATTCCTCTAATTTAAGTCAACTGTCTTAACTACTTACACATGAACAGATTCTTTTAATTTTTCCTTATTTTTTAAATTAAAAAAAAGGACATGCCGATGCCAGAAAATTAATTCCAAAAATATAAAACAGTATAAAATAAAAAGTGAAAGACCCTGTTTATTCACCGATCCCATCCAAAATCCTGTAATCCCACCTCCAGAAGTAACCATTGTCAACCATCTAAAAAAAATGTATATATTTTATACTATATAAGTGTAATTTTTTATAACACAAGGATCTTTATATGTGTTTATATATTACACCTATTTATATCTCTCTATATAAATGTAGAGAGATCTCTATATTTTATGTCCATGTATATTTATATCTATATATATTGACATCTATTTGCCTATACAGAGACACATATGATTTTGCTTAACTTGACAAAAAAGACCTAACACAATTCATAATACAGGCTGCTTTTGCTACTTAAGATGTATACCATATTTATCAGGATGAGGTCTTGAAACGCAAAAATGATAAAACATTTTATAGACCTATTTTCTTGATTAAAAACATGGGAATCCTAAGCCTAATATTGATATGTTAACAGAAATAAGCCCTCAGGGCCCTCCCTGCCATACTCAGTGTCCTGTGTGCCCAAGTTTCCATCAACAAAATAAAACTAGTGGGGTTCATGTGTTTTCTTTTTGAATTTTTTTTTTTTGAGAGAGAGCAAACGAGTGTGCTGGTGGGGAGGGGCAGAGGGGGAGGGAGAGAGAATCTCAAACAGAATCTGGGCTGAGTGTGGAGTCCAATGCGAGGCTGGATCACAGGACCCTGAGATCATGACCTGAGCTGAAATCAAGAGTCAGATGCTTAACCAACTAAGCCAGCCAGGTGCCCCCATACGAGTCACTTTTATTTTTGACACCACTTGTGTGAAACAGAAGATAGAGCCATAGAGCTATAGGGTCTGTTCGTGTACCCTGTCTTTATTTCTTCCAAACATCCCAAACGAGTCAATTAAAAATACTGACAAAAAGGCACAAGGTAATATATTTTTCATCTTTAGATTTGCCCTCCAGGATCCACCAAAAATACATGCCAAGCTGTATTCCCTAGAACAGCAGATCTCAAACCTTAACACAGAAGAACCCCTGGGAGCTTGTGCATACTGCAGATTTCCAGGCTGGGGCTGGGAACTGACATTTCTAACAAGGTCTCTTGTATTTTCTAAGTCCGCTGACATTTGATTGAAAGGCTGCACCATGGCTCTGCCAAGGACTGGGTGGGAATCTCTCCTGATGGTACCTATTCTACTTAACTCTCATTTAGAAGAAAAAGAGGGTGGAAAGAATGCACAAGAAATGGGTTGTGCTTTTTCCATTCACAGCTGTGTCCAAATCTTATGCACATATGAGGGCTTCTTCTAGGCTTTAAAAGTTCGACCCCCGAAGTTTGCTGGTTGACCTGTTGTCCTGCAGTTACCCTGGGGTAGTGTAACCGGTTTGAGAAGCAGCCTGTGACTGTTTCAATTTCAGTTGAAGTTCCTTATAAAACTAGTCAATCTGGGAGGTCATTTGTCTTTGATCCAGAGGCAGTGGTTTGGTTATTCTTGGCTTACATTAAACTTGGAAGGGAACTGAAGCATCAGGTAAAAACAATCTACACCTACGCAGCATGAAAAAAAAATCACAGCTCTACACACGAGTGTGGACAGATCCCACAGAAGCAAGCATCCATTTACCTGAAGTTCAAGGACAGGCAACAATGACCTGCAAGGGGTTATTTTCAGAGGGTTATTGCCTGCTGGAGGGTTGGCACAAAGAGCCTTCTGGGGCGGCGGTGATCAGGAATTGTTCTAAGTCATGATCTGGAACCCACATAGGGTGTACATACATACATACAATCATTGAGCTTGATGCTTAAGCTGCGTGCATTTTACTGTATGTATACTATGATACCTACTTTTTTAAAAAAGATGATGGGTGGTGTAGTCAGTTAAGCATCTGACTCTTGGTTTCAGCTCAGGTCATGATCTCAGGGTCGTGGGATTGAACCCCATGTTAGGCTCTGCACTCTGCACTCAGCTCAGAATCTGCTTGATAATCTCTCTCCCTTTCCCTCTGCACCTCCTGCTCGCACACATGTGCTCTCTCATTCTCTCTTTCTCAAATAAATAAACAAATCTTAAGAAAAAAAAAGATGATGGGCAGTCCACCAGGGAAGAAAAAAATCTACAGCCTATCCATATAGCGAGTGCAAATTGCCAAACAAATGCAGACAGTGGGCAAAAGGAAAATAAAAAATTGGAAACTATCATAAAATGAGCAGTTTCTTTTAACTCCAGTTGTAAACTGAACACTTAAAATAACGTGAGCCCCACCTTGCAGACGGGGTGCTCTCAAATGCCTCAGGACGTGCAATGTGGACTCACACACACACACAGGAGTGATTATTTTGTGTTCTTCAAAATGCTGACAGCCCAGGAAGAGTCTAAAGGAGCAGTTTTACTGGCTTTCAAGAAAGGCAGCTGGTAAGAATGGGGAGGGAAACAAGAGTCAGGCTTTCCAGGATACACCTGGGGTTTTGTCCAAATCTGGGTGGCTGCACGGGCACAAGGGGACATGTCCGCAGGTCAAGGGCCGCGGGTCAGTTCAGTCAGTGCTGTAGTTTACCAAGGTTAGGTGGTGGCAGGAGGCCTGGGGAACGTGGAAGGAGTACTGTACCTGAGGACTGCTCCAGAAACATTCCATGGAAGAGCCTCTCCCTTTTATCCCCCGACCCGCCAACATTTGGCTTTATTGTGCTTAAAAGTTTTCTGTGAGGGGTGCCT
This sequence comes from Callorhinus ursinus, assembly GCF_003265705.2. Lineage (NCBI taxonomy): Eukaryota > Metazoa > Chordata > Mammalia > Carnivora > Otariidae > Callorhinus > Callorhinus ursinus. The sequence continues at coordinate 15,964,447 of NW_027397091.1, forward strand.
GGCTGGCTCAGTCTGTAGAGCATGCAACTCTTGATCTCAGGGTCGTGCTTTCAAGCTCCGCATTGGGTGTAGAGCTTACTTAACAAAAATAAAGTAAAAGAGATGTAAAAAGGTTTTCTGTGAACCTCTGGTGGTCTTTCCTTTTTGCTTGGGCCATGTCTCCCTGCGTTAGGGTGCAGCCCTGGTGAGTACCTCAGCCAGCAAAAGTGGCCTCTGATTTTCTCGTTTCTTCCCATCCTTCCTTCTCATTCAGTGGTTTGTCTGACACAACTGGCATTGGTGTTATGGAGATAGGACCTTGCTTTGTTGTGGAAACTGCTCTGTCGGGGCTGGGTGCTGTGGGCGAGGGGAGGCTGGAGACCCGGAAGGAACACAGGAGGGCCCAGAAGCTGCTGGTTGTCTGGGTGCAGATAAGGCCCCACTCACTGGCTGATGTAAGAGCTCTCCTGGGCTGAGCATCAGCGAATGTGGTCATGGGAGGCTTTTAATTCTTTGTTATAAAGGCAGAGCTAGGAGAAAGATGAATCACTTCTGTGCCCCTGCATCAGGCCCAATGTCTTTACACAGAACGGCAACTGTAAATGTGGATGGGAGGTAAAAACAGGGCACGCATGGTGACCCCCGGCACCTAGCCCCGGGTGGGGAGGTGCCTGGCTCATCCCTGGAAGGGTGAAGGCCCCAGCGCATCCCGGGCTGATGCCTCTCTTTCCAAGCACGCTAATCCTCAGACTGACATAGCAGGGCCTGGAATTTTCTCTCTAAGGCTCCCAGCACAAAAATGTGCAAACAGATTAAGAAATAAAAGGCAAAAGCTACCTCGGGATTGATGACAATCCTGATGGTGAAAGATAAGTAGCACATTATTATTTCAGCTCCTGCTTCTAACAAAATTCAATTTTGGGAAGGGGGGGCTTCTGAAAACCAGGAAAGAACAAGTAGGAGAGAAACAGCTGTTTTCCTTGGAAGAGGAGCCCACTGGGGTCTGCCTCCCTTCCCCAGGGCTGACAGAAGACTTAGGAGTCTGCTCTCCCCCCCCCCCAAGTTTGCCTGTTGGAGAAGAGGGTCTTCCCTGACCCAGGAAGAAACCTTCCCTCTCCTTCCTGCAGAGAAGCCATTGCCTCCGGGTGAGCTGGGGCCCGGGGGGGGGGGGGGTGCATGAGGGACCCACTTGCTGAAGGTGCTATCAGGCTGGGGAACAGATTTCCCCATTTTTCTTCCTGGGTGGTGATTGGCTGCTCAGGGGTCTTTGTTTTACTCCAATACCCTCTTTGCTCTGAAATGTCACAATGAATATTAACTCAAAAGTCATTTCTATGTGCCCCAGGAGTGAGCTCTCTGTCCCTGTCTCTCCCTCCTGCCCTGTTTCCTCCTTTCACTCACTGCAGGTGCTGGGAGGATTTCTAGGGAATGGCCAGTTCCTGGTCTCTCCTCCCTGCTCCCTCTCGGATACCTCTTCCATCACCGGATTACACAATTTCTGGTGCCTGTGGCCATTTCCCCCCTGCCCTCCCCCCCAAGCTCGTGTTTGTGCCCCAGCCCAATTAGTTCCAGCTTTCCTCATTCACTTTTATTTTTCCTATTTACACTATTTGAGTGTCTTCCCTAGTTAGCTGAAGGAAAGACAGCATGTTCTGCACTCCTAACCTTCCATTTCTGTGTCTCTGAACATTTGAGAGAGGTAACACCACTGGAGAAATCCCCCCCCCCCCACTCCAGCCTGGAGGAACTTACATAGTTTTAAATCCCCCTCAGTACCTGGGAACCAAAGCAAAAGAACAACCACACCGGCATCACAGGGAAGGTGCTCTGTGTGTCTGGGAAAATGTCAAGCTGAGAACAGGAGTAAATAAATGACATGCCCAAGAAGCAAGAGTCTTCTAGTCTCTGTGAGTGAAATGGTCCCTCTGTGGAAAGGAAGCCACCTTTGAAGGTTTGCTTTGTCCTTTGCTGTGACCCTGCTAGGGACCCTTAGGCTGCCTCACTCAAGGACAGTGCCAGGTGCCCCCCCTTCCTTCAGCCACAGCATTGGGTTGGGTCCAGTGCGATCGGGGAGTGAAGTGTGAGCAGGGCCAGCGGGGGGAGCCAGGACACCCCAGTGAGCCAAGAGCCTCCAGAGAGTCCGGTTCCCAGGTCCAGAGCCTGGCGCGCAGGGGATCCCCACAAGGGGGCGGAGGGAAACCCAGGAGGCCCGCGGGAAGAGGCGCGGCCAGGGGCTGGGCGCGCGCAGCCGAGCGCACTCGCGGCCTCTCCGCTCAGGGCAGAAGGTGGGGAGGGGGCTGAAGAGACCCTCGGTTTCTCCGAAGTTTCGGGCGATTCCTTCAGCCCGGAGACCCGCCTCCCGGTGGCGTGCTCCCCAAGAGGGGGCCTTCTGCGCTGGCCCCCTCCCGCCCGGCCCCGCACGGCCGAAGGATCGCGGACCGGGCTCCCTCCCCAGCTCAGTCTCCTCCCCACGCGCCCCCTCTCCGCCGCGCCGGCCAGCGCGGGCTGCGTCCCCGGCACTGCCCCCCGCCCGCGCCCGAGCCTGAGCCGCCGCGGCGCCGCAGGCTGCGGGAGCTGCGCCGCTCGTGCTCCCGCCTCGCCAGTGCTCCCGACGCGCCCCGGCCCCGCTCGCCCCGGCTCCCCGCTCCCCGCGCGCGGACCATGGAGTGAGGGGGCGGGCGGCCCCGCGACGCGCTCCCGCAGCCGGCGAGGCCGGAGCCAGCCCGGGTGGCCTCGCCAGCCGGCGGAGTTGGCCAGCGGCGGGCCCTCCTCCCGCCGGTCCTTCCCCGCTCCTCCTCCTCGGCCGCCGCCGCCCCCGCCTCCCGGCCGCCCCCGCCGCCTCCGCCGCGCCGCCGCCCGAGGCCGAGCGCGGACGCCGAGCGTGGGAGCCATGGCGCGCGAGGAGGAGAGGGACCCCGAGCGCCGGGAGGCGGCGGCGCGGGCCAGCGGCGAGGAGGAGGAGGAGGAGGGCGAAGAGGGACTGAGCGACAGCGACGACGAGGACGAAGACGACGAGCCCGGCAGCGGCGGGGAAGAGGAAGAGGAGGCGGCGGCGGCCGAGCGGGAGCGCAGCGAGGACGCGCGGCTGCAGCGCGCAGGGTTGCCTCCCGCCGCCGTCCCCGCCGCGGCCGCCCGCGACAGGAGCGGCCGCCGCCCGCCGGGGCCCCAGCCGGGGCCGCTACCCTGCCGCCCGAGGATGCCGTCGCCCGACGACGAGGACCGCGAGCGTCGCCGGAGCCGCCGGAGGGACCTTCTGCTGAGCCAGCTCTGCTTCCTGGCCTTGGTGGCGCTGCTGCTCTGGTCGCTGTCGAGCATGCAAGAGCATAATGGTGAGTGCTCGCGGCTCGCCCCGAGTGGGCGCTGCGGCTCCGGGAGCTCGGGGCTCCCGGGCCGGGCTCGGGGCGAGCAGGCTGGCCGGTGGGAGGGGGTTCCGGGCACGAGGACTCCCCCTGCCCCTTGGAGGGGCTCAGGAGGAGGGTGCCCTGGAGGCGAGGACCGCGCAGTAGAAACGCGGCCGGCACGTGGGGCCGCCCGGCTGGCCCCGGGAACACTTACCTGTGCCTCTTGGCTCTATCCTTCTGACCAACCGGCTGGAGGGACTGGTGGTAGAGGCGGCGGGGGCTGTTACCCTAAAGAAGCGCCCCCCCCCCAGGCCAGCAATAAAGTGGTCCTGATTAAGATTCGGTACCTGTGCAGGTAACCGCCTGTATACCTTTGGCTTGTTGCGGGCACGAAGGGGGCTGGTTGACTGGCCAGAACACGTAATTCTCCAGTGTTCCCCACACAGAACAGGCGGTATGTACCAGGTAGAGAGCTCCATACCCACTTTTCCAGAACAGGTGCCCGGAACTTCGGGTAGGAAAAAAAGTGTTGGTCACCTGGCTAGGGCTTAGGAATGTACTTGTTCTCTTTCACTGACCACTCACTGGGAAGGCTGATCCCTTTTGTGCACTTGTAATTCTGGAAGAAATGATTTAGATTGCCCTGCCCATCACGCTGTCGACTGCTCTTATGGTGCCCTGCAGTGGGTCTGCCCTTTACCCACAACTTTTGTCTTATCTTTGTCCTTGGCTTTTCTTGAGCTGAAATAGACCTTGTGGAGAAATGTGCTCAGAACAGTTGTCCACTGAAAACAGTTTGGACCCTGGGGGGCAGCTGTCTAAATAACGGAGGGAGAGACTTGGAAGAATAACTGTTGTAAAAACGGTTTTATATCCCAGCCGTTCAAGTGGCACAGTTCGTGGGAAAACAGCCGTAAAAATGGTTGTGAGAAAAAGCCGTTACAAATACGTGCTTTGGTGTTAAGATAGATGTAGCTCTGATACGAAGCGTTAGGAAGTGCAGAATAAAAGCCTTTTGATAGTGATGGTAAAAGGGTGGCATCAATTAAAAAAGGGATCTCCCCCAAATTGGCTGGTCTCATGCTTCCGGGGGGAAAGCATATGGTCGGGCTTGGTTCAGGTCTTAACAGACCTCTTGACAGACTTCCTCATATAGAGTAATATGAGAAAGTCTGCCCAGGTCTTCAGTGGAGCCGTTGGGACTCCACAGCTCTCTCCCTTTCTCCTGAATCCCAGATTATCTGGTGATGGGGACTGACATCGGGAAGGGGGCTGTGCTGGGGAGGGAAGCTGGACCTCTCTCGGAGGGCAGTGCCAGACCTGCCAAAAGCAGCTTCTGACTGATTCTCACGAGGAGGGTTTTCTTTCACCTCTCTTTAATCTACCGGATTTTTATGAGTGCAAAGCCAGTCTGTACTTGATGCCACCTTTGGAAAGGACCATGCGAAGTCAATTACATGCCGGCCATTTTTCCTGCGTGCTGGGGCTCTGTGAGTCCTAGAGTTTCCACCACTGTCAGGCTATAAAAGACGTTTTTCTGGATGGAGAATGTGACCCATACAGTTAAGTCCATCAGTGGCAGGGGGCTGCCTGGGCCCTGGGAAAGCTGGGATGTTCAGGGAGAAAGGGGGTGGCAGACACTCTGTAAACTTGAAACCTGGTGACTTGAATGTCATTTTGAAATGGTTTCCTTAGCAGTGACATTTCTTTTCAGGTGCCACCAACTCTGGACTTAGTTCCATAGCACAGCTCTTTTCCCTGTCCCTTCCCTTGATCTCTCTCCTCCCATATTCTTTCTGCCTCTCTCTCCCCTCCCATAAATGTAGGGCTTCAGAATACCCCTACCCCAGCAACTGGCAGTAATAGTGAAAAGCTAGCAGTGTGAAGGGGGATGCCATCCAGGCCTCAGATGGCATGCCAGTCCTAATTCTGTCCCTAGTCACCTTTTCTTCAGGTAGATACTTATAATTTCATTATATGACGCCTAGCTGATTCTCAGCAAGGCTCAGGTTTTTTGAGCTATTTTTTTTGAGCTAATTAATTAATGTGTGTGAATCTGCAAGTGATCATTTAGCTTGGGGGTTGTCATTTAGCAAACTTAAGCATTTGAATAGTGACTTTTACCCTGGAAACTTGGGTGCTATTCTACTTAAGGGTCCTTTCAGTATGGATAAAAAGTTTGGAATTTAGCCTTGTTTTAAAGACACTGTGTCTGGGAGAGGCTGAGTGATTCGCTTAAGGTCACACAGCAATTGAGGAGTAGAGGGAGGAACCAACCTGAGGTGGCCTGGCTCTTTGATCCCACGTCTGTTCCCTGGTATTCATGCCACCATCTGGGTGCAGCTTTGTAATATTTATATAACCACATGGGGGGTACCTTGCTAATGATCAAAGGGGGATATTTTTATTTATTCCCCTTGAAAGCCATGCAGTGATTAAATGTAACTTCTCAGAAGCCTGTTTTCTAACACATATTGATTTTTCTTTTTTTATAAAGAGGACAGTCCTTTCACCAAACCAAAGTAGAGAAGCGTGGAAGTTGGGTTACACAGTGTTGTATAACATTTCTGATCGTATGGAATCTGAGCTCCCTTTCTGGACATCTGACCGAACTCCAATATAGAGTCCTTTCTGCTGATATGGGATGCAAGCATTATTAAAGGAAGGGTTAGTGCTGGAATCAAGACAAAGGTTAACCCTCAGGGCAGCAAAAGCAGTAATAATAACTGGAACTTGGTGGGCTTTTAAGTGCCAGGCACTGTGCTAAAACAAGGACGTTTTATGTGCATTGCCTTATTTAAGCTTGCACACACTCTGCTGACGTTTGAGCGTTCGGTGGTAGAGGAAGCAAGAGGGCCTAGGTGCTCTCTTTAGTTGTTGCTGATAAAGATCTCATTTTCCATCGGTTTTCAAAGCCAATTGAAATAAGGTGTCAGATTTGCTAACAAGGGTTTTCTTCTCTTTTTCTTGTTTTTACAGTGAGAATGGATTACTTGTGTGTGTTTTGAGTGGTTTGAAAGTGTTTAATTTTTCTTTGAAGTAAGGAAACTGGTCCCCCTTTTTTCCAGAAGTTGTGTGAAAAAAGCCCAGAGGTTCTAACTCAGCAGTGGTTATAGACATTCCCTCTAGAAAGTTCTTGGGTAGGTGAATAATGAGTAAGGGAGAAATATATATATGTAATATATATAGTTCAAAGTTTATATACATACATACACACACACACACACACACACACACACACATATCTGGTCCAGTTACTATTGCTAATAACAAATTACCCCAAAATATAGTGGTGTAAAACTACCATTTTATTTTTTTGCTCATGGATACTTTGGACAGGGTGTAGTAGGGATGGCTTATCTCTGCTCCATGTCTGGGGCCTCAGCTGGAAAGAGTGCAAGGCTGGGTGACTTGACAGCTGGGTTGGCAGTCATCTGGAGGCAACATCACTCCCGTGTCTGGGGTTGATGCCCACTGTTGGCTGGACCCTCAGCTGGGCTATCAACCAGAACACCTATATGTGGCCTCTCCATATGGCTTCTCCATGTGCCTTAGTTTGAACTTCCTCATAGCACAGCAGCTGTGTTCCAAGAGGTTAAAGTGGAAGTGCACAGCATTTTTCTGTCTTAGCCTCCAAAATGACACGGTATGACTTCCACTGTTTTCTTTTGGCCAAGACAGTGACAGATGTCAACCCAAGTTCAAAAAGGGGTGACAGAGAAACCGCCACTTACTCAGTGGAGGAGCATCAGGGTATATCGTAAGGCAAGCAGATGGGTATGTGTGTTGGTGTGTAACATGGGCATGTGTGTTGTGGCTGTCTTTGGAAAACCAGGGGTCCAAGGGATAATAACTTACAGATCAGAGACATTTCCCAAGGTGGTAAATGGTGAATAATACATGCATATTTGAAATACCTTCCAATCATGATAACGTGGCAGTGCATCTGAAGTCAGGTATGGGGTCCACAGGTGGTATTTGGAAAGAGGGCCGTGTGGGTGTCTGAACTGCAAATTTCCGTTGCAGATCTGAGAGCACATCTTTAGCTTTGTGGCTTCCTCTTCCTCAGAGGACAAAGACCACAACCTCTCGATCCCTCCTGTGGCTGACAGGGAGATGCCTTGCTGGATTCTCCAGCTTTATCTTCCCTCCCTGCCTTCCCTTCCATGCTTTGCTACTTCGGCCTTTCTTCTGCTCCTGAAAAGGGTGACACTTCTTCTAGTCCCAGACCTGCCACACATGCTGTTCCACAGTCACCATCACAGCAGTTCATCCTTCACCTCCAGGCCCAAGATCTTCCTGACCTGACTAGATCCCCTGTTTTGTTCTCTGAACACCCTCAGTTTTCCCTTCATAGCATTTATCACAGTTGGCAATTATGTATTTATTTGGTTTTGGTTTGAGTAATCTGTCCTGTTCACCAGATTCTAAGCTCCAGGAGGTCAGGGACCCTGTGACCTTTGCTCACCTTTGTCATCTGTGCCACCCGCCCACAGTAGATGCTCAAAAGATGCTTGTTGAGTAAAAAAGCTGTTTTGATTTCTGAACTACAGGACCTGTGTTAAAAACTAGTTACCATGCCTCAGGAGCTCAGTTACTGGCATACATTTTAATCTCACAATTTAGAATTCTGCCCCCGTCCATCAAATTCAGTGTTGTTACCCATTTTTCATGGGCTAACACGGAGCTGTGGAATGTGAGTGCTTTGCCTGGTGTCACTTCATTAAGTGGCAGGATTTGAACGCAAGCCCATTTGCATCCAAGCTGGATGCCACTGCATTCCCTAGCCTCAGCTTAGGAGGACATGAATAGAAAATGGGAATCACGCTGCCTTTTTCAGTCGACTAGGGAGAGTAAAGGAGTAACAGAAGGTTGCTTTCATAGAAGCAGTATTTTAGAAACACATTGCTTTTCAACCTTTTCTATTTTCTGCCTAAACATATATAGATGTGTCTCTCCTGGCTTTTCTTAGCTGCTCATCAACCCAGATTTTTCTCAAAGATTTCCTTTACTTGCAAGCCTTGAATCCTTGTGGGAAGATTTCTTTTTCTTTCTTCTTCTTCTTCTTTTTTTTTTTTTTAATACCCCAGAGGGTTGGCAAAGCCAAAAGAATTGCAAAACCAGCCATTTGCTGAGAACTCCAAGGCTTGGTGGAAGTTGGCTGAGAGGACAGGATTTTGGCAACTCTCTTTTTCCTTAGGGAGATTCCTTTTCTTTGAGTGAAGTAAGTTTTTTTGGGGGAATGATAGTATACAGGCTCTTGTGTTGGGGAGACTGAGGTACAGAGAGTTCAGAGGCATCCTTGAAGTCACATAGCAAATGGCTTGTACTGCCAAGAAGGTAACGCAAGTTTTTCTGCTCTTTCGCTGCCTTCAGTTTCTGTAGAGCTTGTTTGGCTTTTGTTTATCTTTGCGATGGTTTGAAACATGGTATTCTCCTATAGGGTTTGAGAATTAAAGATTCAGTGGAAGAGGTTTTCTCTGAGTGAAGTAGTGGGGGGCACCATCCAGCCAGTTGTGATCATGGAGTCCTAAGTTCTTAGGCATGGATGGTGTCTTCCAGACTCTCTCCTGGAAGGTGCACTTGTCTTGTCCTTGTCCTCATCCCTGGGGGCAGTGATGCTGTTCATCGTTGGGAGTCCTGGGGGCTTCACCATCCCTCGTTGGTTTTCCCACCCCCACCCCCACCTTTGTAAGTGGTCCCTTAGGAAACTGTCTTCAGTGGCACCCCTTGAATGAATTCCTGCCTGAACCCTATTGGCATAAGACCCAGGGACTTCCATTCATTCACTCAGTAAACATGTGGTAGGCTTTTTCCTAGTTGTTGGGGTGATAGCGGTGTCGAAGATGGATACCCGGAATATTGTCCTCATGGTGGCTTAGACTTTAGTGGGAGGAGAGGTGTTGAACAACTAATTTTCAAGAATTATGAGAGAGACGAATGAGAAATATAGCATGGCTTGGAGGAGGTGTTGGTGGTAAGGAGAAGCTGGAACCTGGAAAATAAAAGGAATTAAGTTGGTAATGAATAGGGGACAAAAAAGCTAATTTATAAAAAATGGGCAAAAGATATGAACAGGCAATTCACAAAGCAATTGCAAATGACCAGTAGACACAGTAAAAATCCTCAGCCTTAATAGTAATCAGGGAAATCTAATTTTAAAGATTTATTTATTTATTTGAGGGTGAAGGGGCGGGGAGAGAGAGAGAAAGAGTGTGGGGGGAGTGGCAGAGGGAGTCTTCAAGCAGACTCCCCGCTGAGCACAGAGCCCAACACAGAGCTCGATCTCACGACTCTGAGATCATGACCTGAGCCAAAATCAAGATCAGGATGCTTAACCTGCTGAGCCACCCAGGTGCCCCTCAGGGAAATCTAATTTTAAAAATGATGAAATACCATTTTTTTAAGATCAGATGGGCAAAAATGAAAGTGTATGATAATGTCGAGTGTTGGCAGAGGTGCAGGGGAGACAGCTTCTCTCATTTACTGTAGGCAAGGATGTAAATTGGTTCCCCAAACACTGTGGGGAATTTTGAGGTGATAAGGTTTTAGGCACAGACCCCAAATGGAGCCTTGGCTAATTTTTAATGAAATGTGTAGAAAAGGGAGTGGTGGGATTAGAATGGCAGTGCCTAGGCATTTGAGCCTTGGATGGAAACCCAACTTTCCTGGACCTGTCCATGACCGTGAAGCATGTTGGTCATGACCCTTTGCACTCTAGATTAAAGACGTTAGGTGGGAGTTTGAGTGAACAGGGGAAAAGGCCTTTGTCATATCTGGAGGTGTTCAAACCAAAACAAGTTGCCTATTTGAATCATGAAATCTAGCCATTGTTCCTTGCTTGTCAGTCACTCTTTATTTCTACGATAGCAAGAATAATTAACGTCTGCTCATCTGTGACCTAGTTGGTGGAATTTCACATTTGCAACTTGGTATTTCTTTCTTCGTTCCCCCACTGCATTTCTGCATTGCTTGACCACAACAAAGGTCATTTTCACTTGTGTGACATACTGTGAATTCTGAACAAGGAAGTAACAAGCAGGTTTCTTGAATAGGACTTTCATGAAAGAACAAAGGGGGCAGGGGTGGGGTGTGGGCCACCAGGAGAAAGGGGGTGCCCCCAGTTGACATCAAGAAGTCAATAGCCCCATTTTTAAGAAGGAACATGAGATAATAACTTTTGGACATTTTGATTTTGATTACCAGTAGGACATCTAGGTGGAGTATAGCTGATCATTTAAAGTTGAGTTTATACGCAGTTGTTACAGATAAAGACCTGAGAATAGTATGCATGAGGGTGAAAATTGTATCTTTGCTCAACTCCGTGGGTCTCAGTCTTCTTTGCACGTTGTAATCACTGGGGAACCTTAAACTTTACTTATGTCTGGGTCTTGCCCCCCCCAAAATTCTGATGTAATGTTTTGGGGGGTAGCCTGGGCATTGGGATTTTTTACAAGTGAGGCAGATAGCCCCAATGTGCAGCCAAGACCGGGCACCACTGGGTTAGATGGGTGGTCAGTATTTACCTTACCACGGCCACGTCGTAGCTGAGCTGTGAAGTACGCTGGGCTGAATTTTTCTGTCCTAAACACGAATGTTTTGTTTTTTAAACCTTCACGACTAATTAAAGCTGGAATTTTCCTCCGGTTTCCTTCATCTTCTCTGCCTGTGTACACTGCCATTAGATATTCTATCCAGTTCTCTTTTTGAAGAAATCTTTCTCGGACTCTTGCGGCTTGTTCCAGTCTGGACAGGTTGCTTGTTAAATCTGCTGCCCAGCTGTCATGTTGAGATCTCCCTTCACCTTCTTCCTGCCTGTGGGTTCTTTCCCCCAGCTCTCCCTATGTTGAAGGATCCTATGTGTGTTTCCTGTCTTTTTTGGTTTATCCCTTCATTTGTGGTATACATTTCTGGGGATCACACATTCCAGGTGCTTTCTAAGACAGGGGGTGTGGAAATAGCAAGAACAAAGGTTTAAGACATTGTAGGTTTGAAAATACATTAATTCTAGCCCCACCCTTTGAAGATTGGGAGTGGGTGGGGAATTCAGGCTGGAACACAATTTCCACACAGTTTTGGAGGCATTGCTCCTATAACTTGTAGGGTTGCCCCTGAGAAGTCTGATGCTGTTCCACTTTTAATTAATTCTTTGGTATGAAACCTGTTCCCCCCCCCCCCCCCCCCCAAAGCATGTGTGCTCTTTGCTCTGCTCCTAAGTTCAGGTCTGTCACAGTTAAATGTCTGACGTGGTCCTGTTTTCATGCATTTTCCTGGGCATTCATTTGGTTCTTTTAATCTGGAAGCTGACGTCTTTTGGATCTGGGAACTTGTGTGATTTCCTCCATCCTAAGCTCTCTCTTCTCTCTGAATTACCTGTTATTTGGGTGTTTGACTCCCGAGATTCATCTTCTGATTTCTTGTCTCTTCTCTCCTACGTTTTTTCTCATCCTTTTGCTTTAATTTCCATAGGTTGCCTAACCATATCTTTTAACTCTACTGAGCTTTTAATTTCTGCTGTCATATTTTTAGTTTCCAAGAGCTCTTTTTTTTTACCCCCCTGTGAAAGTTATTTTTAGTAGCATCCTGTTCTGCTTCATCAATACAGTATCATCGCTTACATACCAACTTGGTTTCTCCAAGTTGCTGTTGTCTATTTTATTTTTCATGTTATGTGCTTTCTTCGAAAGTCAAGTGATCCTTGGTGTCTACTCATATTTACGTGAGGCCATTGAAATGATGTACAAGGAGTTTCTCTGTAAGGTGATCCAGCCAGGCCATGTCACTGGCAAGTGCTCTCATGTCTCTAATTCTGGATCTTTATCAGTGGGTGGTCAGAGTTCTCAGAAAGGGGTCACCCCGTGTCCTGTCTGGAGGGAGATCCAGTGGGAATCTAGTGGGAGAGGAAGTGGGGTTTAAGGGGTGTCGTTCAGTGGAAACATTCTCCTAGGCTCAGTGAGTTGTCTTGAGGGTGGTTATGAGTATGACAGAGCTGCACAATTTAGTTTGATACATTGCAGGACCATCCTGAGTTATTTCAGGCTCCCTTCCTCCTGCCCTCCTCCCCCTCTTCCTGCCTTCCTCCTTTCTATCCCTTAACTCCTGTACACATGAAACTGCTAAGAACTGTTGCCTCCTGGGAGGGCTTATGCTCAGGGATAAGGGGGAGGCTTAGTTTTCACCATCTTCTTAAATTTAACTGACCTTTTTATGGAGATAGCTGTAGATACACAGGCCATTGTAAGAAATAATGCAGAGAGACTCCTCGTATGTTTTCCCCAGTTTCCTTCAATGGTGACATTTTACAAAAGTCTAGTATAATATCATAACCAGAGTAGTGCTACTGATCCGAGCCAACAACCTTGTTCAAATTTCCCAAGTTTCAGTTGTATTCAGGTGTGCATGTGTGTGTGTGTAAGTGTATGTGTGTAGTGTGTGTACATGTGTATGTATGTACATGTAGTGTGTAGGTGTGCGGTATATGTGTATGTGTGTGTGTGCAGTGGGTGTATGTGTGGCATGTGTGTGCATGTGTGTAGTATGTGTGTACATGTGTGTATGTGTGTAGTATGTGTGTACGTGTGTGTGTGTGTTCTGCACAGCTTTATCACCTGTGTCGGTTGCTGTAAGCACCACAGTCAGAGTGTTGGACAGATCCACTGTCACAAGGGTAACTTGTGTTGCCCTTTTCATAACCACACAGCCTATGTACCTTTTTATACAGAAGAAACAGGCAAGGTAAGTAACTCCTGTCACCTCCAAGAATAGTTAAAGCATTATAACTTCTCCAGTGAAAGGCTGCTTGTAAGTTGAGGGTGGGGAGAGGAGCGTGAAGTCCATCGATGTTCATGAGCCTGGGCCATGGAGACCTCGCTCAGTGATTGTGTTCCGTCCTTCCAGGGACAGCAGCGTGCGCTAAGTGCCAGGTAAAGGCCGCGCGGGGCTGGTGACCAGTTTCTTCGGTGGATCATGTTTTCTGTCATTTGCACAGTGTTTCTGAATGAATGCTCCGTGAAAAGTTTACTCAAGCTTTTTTTTCATTCAGGCAGGTTAGCCAAGCTTTCTGCAATACTATTGTCCCCATTATTTTTTTCCTAGGGTATTAGAGATGGAAATCTTGGGACTGTTGTCTCTTAACATCTGACTTTATGTTTGAGGAACCTGATGTGAAAGAGAATTCAATCAGGGCCCGGACCCTGGTTTTCTGATTCTTTGCTTAGTAAATAACCACCCCCTCACCCCAGAAAATGAAGGTTAGAAATATATTTAGTGCAGATGGACTCAGTGGAATTATTTCAAATTCGGAAATGTTTCTGGAGTGCTGGAATCTTGCTGGGAGTTATTTGGCATGCAGTGTAGTCACTAAATGGGGAAAATTAGGGAAATTCTGGGGGAGCTGCTTCTTGTAACAAAAGATTTGTTTTTTCAGAAATCCAGGCTCTTAAGACACATGTGGCTTGCTTCAGGAGAAAGTTAACATCCTTGGTTTACCTTCCACCTGGCTAGTCACCTCATACAGCCATAAGAAATATTGGTTATTTCGAAGATGAGTGCCCTTGAATTTTTCTTTTTGGGGTCTTTGAGTTGACAAGATTTCACCACTTTCCATACCTGGTGTTGCAATTCTAGTCTGTGATCTGAACACCACTTCCAAACAAAGCAAAGCTTCTTAGGACCTTAACACCCTAGGTTTTGAAAACCCGATGAAAATCCCCTTCTGAGTGAGATTTCACAGTGTGGTCATTTGAAATCACCAGTGTTTGTTGGGGTGAGTGCAGAAAGAAAGCTCATTGCACCTATTTTCAATAAATCTGGACCTGAGGACAGGTCAGTTGCAGTATTTTCCAGCATTGTGGTATGTTTCCTCCCTTAGATATTGCAAAATTGATGGAATAATATATAAAATGTCTTGGATACTGCTTTTGAAACTAAAAATATGAATATACAAGAAAATTGATTGACAGGATGCAGAACAAAAACATCACCCCCTAGAAACTTTCTCATACTAACCCTTTGTAATTATACCCTTCCTCATCCCTAACCCCTGATCTGTTTGCTGTCACCATGATTTTTTTTCTTTTTTTTTTAAAAAAGATTTTATTTATATATTTGACAGAGACATAGAGAGAGAGGGAACACAAGCAGGGGGAGTGGGAGAGGGAGAAGCAGGCTTCCTGACGAGCAGGGATCCCGATGTGGGGCTCGATCCCAGGTCCCTGGGATCATGACCCGAGCCGAAGGGAGACGCTTAACGACTGAGCCACACAGGCGCCCCTGATTTTGTCTTTTTGAGAATGTCATACACATCAAATCCTGTAGGCTGCAATCTTTTGACATTGGCTTCTTTCACTCAGACTCTCAGATTTGTCTACATTGTTGCATGTGTGGGCAATTCATTCCTTTTTCTGGCTGAGTAGTATTCCATTAAACAAGATGTACAACAGCTTGTTTATCCATTTGCCTATTGAAGAACATTTGAGTTGTTTTTAGTTTTGGTAATTATGAATAGAGCTGCTTATCAACATTCAAATCCAGTTTTTTTTTTAATTTCTTTTTCTCACCTTATTATACTGGCTGAGACTTCTAGTTCAGTGTTGAGTTTGAGTGGACATGCTTGCCTTATCCCTGATTACTTAGGGAGAAAGCCTTCAGTCCTTCATCCTTAAGTATGATGTTTGCTGTAGGACTTTCATAGATGTTCTTTATCAAGTTGAAAAAGTTCTCTTCTGCTTATAATTTTTTTAAGATTTATTTATTTATTTATTTGAAAGAGAGAGAATGAGAGAGAAAGAGGGCACATGAGAGGGGGGAGGGTCAGAGGGAGAAGCAGACTTCCTGCTGAGCAGGGAGCCCGATGCGGGACTCGATCCCAGGACTCCAGGATCATGACCTGAGCCGAAGGCAGTTGCTTAACCAACTGAGCCACCTAGGCGCCCTCTGCTTATAATTTGTTGAGAATTTTTATCAGGAATGGATATTGAAGTTTGTCAGGTGCTTTTCCTGCATCAATTGATATGATCCTATGGTTTTTCTTCTTTAGACATTTAATACGATGGATTGCATAGATTGATTTGCAAATACAGAATTAGCCTTGCATACCCTGGAGAAGCCCCACTTGATCATGGTGTGTTTTTCATTTTATTTTCTTGGATTTGAATTGGTCATATTTTATTGCAGACTTTTGCACCTGTGATCACCCAGGGTATTGGTCATAGTTTTCTTTTCTTGTACTATCTTTGTCTGGTTTTGCTGGCCCCATGAAATGAATTAGGAAGTATTCCTTTATCCTCTGTTTCCTGGAAGAGATTGTATAGAATTGGTAGATTCTGCTTTTTAACTTATTGTAAACATTTCTCCATGGCACCAAACTTTAAAAATAATTTTTAATGTCTGCATAATAATAGTATTAAAAATCACAATATTTTTATTAGTATTTATAGCAAGTGATAATTTATTGAACACTTTGCATGCTTGAGGCACTGTTTAAGTGCTTTTACCTGTATTGACTCCTTTAATCACCATATCCAGTGGAATAGGTACCATTATGATCTCCATTTTACAGGCAAAGAAAAATAAGACGAAGTATGTAATTAACTTGCTTAAAGTTCCTATGTGGCCGGGTAGTAGTTGAATTCAGGCTGTCTGATTCCAGACCCCATGGTCTTAAACTATTACATTCTATCCTCTGGTTATATTATAAGTTATTTATTCAGGCCTCTATTTGGGATATTTAGGTATTTTCTGTGTCCTCACTGTGATGAATGTTCTTGTACTGAAGTCTTTGATAGTCGATGATGATTCTTTTAGGCTGGATTCCTAGAAGTGCTATGTCAGTGTCAAAGTGCATGCCTATTGTAAAGGCTAATAACATTCTGCCATGTAATTTTCCAGGAATTTAGACAAATTAGAAGTTCCAATAGCAGTGTTTGAGAGTGCTTAATTCAGTGTTCTCTGTCAGAATTGAATATTATGATTATTTTACATATTTTAAATTCAATTTGATTGTGGAGAGATGGTATCTCATTGCTTTACTTTGCATTTCTTCGTACTAGTGAAGCTGAATGTTTAAAAAATGTTTATTGGCCATATATATATATCCTTGTGAGAAAAACTTACTCATGTCTGTTCTCCATGTTTTTCTAAGGGGATAACTGTTTTTCTTAATGACTTGTAAAGCTCTTTATATATTCTACATATTCGTCTTTTATCCTATATCAGAAGTTTTCCTCCCCCACCCCCCTTTTTGGTGTACAGAAGAATTTCATTTTTATCTGGTCAAAACTGTATCTCTTTTCTCTTGTATTTTTTCATTGTTTTATTCTTAGACTCAGGATATCAAGGGTGTGTTTATTCCACATAATTCTTTGTCTTTTTTCTCCTTTTTGTATGGTTTAATTAAAAAAAAAACACCTCTTTATTTCATTTGGAACTTATTTGAGCTAAGATGAAGATTTTACTTGAACAGATGAGCAGATTTAACAGTTAAATTGTTTATTGAATAATTTTTCCTTTAGCCACACATTTATGGTATGACCTTTATTCCGTGCTTATTTTCTTATGTATCAGAGGCAGATGTTGTGATGTCTGTTTTGTTCTATTTTCTCATTAATTAATTGTTGTAGGCCATTAGCATATTAATTATCTGATAGGGCAAGACTCCTCTCCTCTTGTTCTGGGAGAAAAAATCATTTGCTATTATCACTTGTTTATCCTTCCAGGTGAACTTTAGAATCTCTGTTGAATTTTGCTCAAGTGCCTCTGGGTTTTGACAAATCTATAAATAATTTGTGGAGAAATGGCATTTTACAGCATTGATTCTTTTCATTCCTAGGGTGCTTCTTCATTTGATCAAGGCTATAAAACAAATCTGTCAAGATTCGTAATTATTTCCCTATCTCTTTCTTACATATATTTGTGCGAACTATTGTTATTATTTATTCTGACTCTTGTTTCATTCTTTATATATTCTCTTAAAATATTTAGTCTTTACAATTTTTTCTTAATTCTCTTCTTTATATTTTATTCTTAAGTTTTAAACTACGTAATAATAATAAAGACAAATTGTTATACAAACCAATACCTTATATTTTCCAATAGTTTTCTATTAAAGGGAATTTTTATTTTTTTGATTTATTTTTTGATGATAAAAGTGCTCAGAAAGGAGGTTTATTTATTTTTTCTTTTTTGTTAAATTTTTATTTTAATTCTAGTTAGTTAACATACAGTGTGATATTAGTTTCAGGTGTACAATATAGTGATTTCACACTTCCATACAACACCTGGTGCTCATCACAATAGGTGTACTTGGAGGGAATTTTTATTTTTTTAATTAGTTTTTTAGAGAGAGAGTGTGCGCATACAAGTGGGGGGGACAGGGGAAGAGGGAGAAGGAGAGAGAGAATCTTAAGCAGACTGCATGCCCAGCATGGAGCCCGACACAGGGCTCAATGCCATGACCCCGAGATCATGACCTGAGCCGAGAGTTGGATGCTTAAAGGACTGGGCCACCCAGGCACCCCAGAGGGAATTTTTAGGTTCATGCTGTAGGTGGGTAGTTTTTTACTGTTGGCTCTTGGTTATGTTAGTTGCTTTTCATTATGCTATGGAAGTTTCCTTTTATTTCTCATTTTCTAAAAGTTTTTTTTTCTTTTTTTTTTAAATCAGCCATGGATGTTATATGTGGTCAAATGCCTTATTAACATTTGTTGAAGTGTTTAGTATAATGTAACATAAATATCCATGTGAAGCTGCTCCTGAGGTAAACCCCAGATAGCCATGCTATTTTTTTTCCTTTCATAGGATATTGGGTTTGATTTGTTCATACTCCTTTTGGATTTTTGCTGTTATATTCTCGACAGATATTGACATACAGCTTCTCTGCCAGGTTTTGGTGTTAGTATTGCACTAACTTCACAAAACTAATCGATGATTTCCAAGTTCTCCTATGTTCCAGAATATTTTATGAAGCATGGGGATGGTCTGTAACTTTAAAATTTGCAAGAATATTTATATAGTACTGCCTGGCCTTTACGTGGCCTGTAGCAATCTTCTTAAAAATAATTTTGGAGAAAATCTTCAATTTCTGCCACTGCTTACTTTTCCATGGAGCTAGTTTGTTTTCTCAGAAATGTCCATTTCATTAAGACTTTTTAAAATGAACCAAATTATGCATTGCATTTTAAAATTTCAATTTGTTCTCTAATGTGATTATGTAACACTTTCTTATTACTAACTCATGTGTTTTTTTTTTCCTTGATCAAATCTGACTGTATTTGGTTTATTTTATTATTTTTGGAGGATACATCTCATGTATCTTTATCAATTTTGCTTTTCCCCGTTTTCTGAATCAATTACATCTTTAATAGTTTTTTAAAAAATCTTCTCTTCCTTTGTTTTCTAATATCTCGAATTAAGTGCTTTATTTATATGTTTTTATTCTTTCTAGCTAATGGTGCATTTGCCCTTGAGGACAGCTTTGACTCACCTTATAAGTTTCAAAGTGTCAAGTAGTCATTATTATACTTTTCAGATAGTCTTGTCATTGTAGTTTTATTTTTTCTGCAATTAATTATTTAGGAGAGTGATTTCTAATTTCAAAGTTTATGTGCATATTTTTTTATTATTTTTCTTAAAGATTTTATTTATTTATTTGACACAGAGAGAGACAGTGAGAGAGGGAACACAAGCAGGGGGAGTGGGAGAGGGAGAAGCAGGCTTCCCGCTGAGCAGGGAACCCGATGCGGGGCTCGATCCTAGGACCCTGGGATCATGACCTGAGCCAAAGGCAGTCGCTTAACCACCTGAGCCACCCAGGCGCCCCTATGTGCATATTTTTAAAATGCCAATTTCTAATTGTCTTTCAGTTTGTCCGGAGAATATGACCTTAGATTGTGGTTTTCATCTGCTTTGGTTGTTTTTTTTTTTTTTTTTGGAACACGAACTGTTTGTGATTGGATACTCATTTGTCTGTCTTTTGTATCTATCATCTTCTCATTTCATCATTTCCCTCTTTTTGTCATTTCCTCTTCATTATGCAAGAGTTTCTACATTTTTTTTTTCCTCCTCAGTGGTTTTGTTTTCAGCACTTTGGGTCTGCTCTGTTGCCTTTTATTCCATTTAGGTTTTGTTCATGTATTTCCATCTTTTTAATTTCATATCTTGTCCATCCCCATATTAACTAGCTGCCATTGTAATCTTAGCCTTTCTGCTCACTTTTAATTTTCTTTCATATAGCCCATATTTCTTTGCATGCCATTGGGATTACAAAACTAATTCTTTCTAAAATTTACTTCTTCTACTTTTAATAAATTATTTTTGGAAGTATAGTATTCTTTTTTAGGTTGCAGTGAATTTTCAGGTTTTTTTTTTTTGAGTTATCTACCTTTGAAAGGGAAGATCCAGGCCCCATGTGTGCCTGTGAAGGGACACTCCTGTCTCTCCAAAGCACTCACCTTGCCATATTGTGTCCAGTTACTATTAGCATATTTTTAGCCAAAGATATGTTCATGGTCTTGACCAAATTCCTTGTGTTTATGTTGACTTCTCTAGGGTGACTCAGCTTGCCTGAGAGGAGATCTCCCGGTAGTTTGAATATTTAGATGGAGCTTTATTCATATAATTTCAATTAGTTGATAGTTCTTCCATCTAGAGACAGTGCATTAAAGTCTACCACCCTAGTTTGTATCTTCCTGTGGTTCTCTCTTTTCCTTTTTGTTATTCTGCAGATGGTAATATTCCCCCATCCATCCACTCTTTCCCCAGGTTGAGTTGCATTTCCAGGAATTGGAGTCTCTGCATGGATGGATATAGAAAGACATATTCATGGGGTGGGGGTCTCCTTGGAAGCATTTCCTTTCAGCAGCCTGGTTCTGAGATAGGAGTTCACACCAGGGGACCGGTGTGCCACAGCCCACCTATCACTTCCCACAGCCCACCTGTCGTATCCCATCCTTCTGTTTCAGGGGCTCACCCACACTCCATGAATGTAGAAAAGGGCAAATCACATATTGTTGACTGATGGCCATATTATCCCAGGATGCCTGTTCAGATTTCAGCTTTAAAGTTTTAGTTTGTTACAAAGAAGAAGAAATTTATTTCATGGATAAAGAGATTCAGGAGCAGCTAAATCTATCTAATATTAACTGACTGGTCAGTGTTTTTTCATGGTCACACCTCTTTCACATATTTTATCTCAATTATCTACACACAATGATGGGTTAGATATTGTAATCCTCTTTGGGTTAAATTGACTTGCTCAAAGTCACGTAGGTAGACAATGGTAGTTTCCACTGTGCTGAACATCTTTGAGGAACATTTCCTGCCAGGAAGTCAACAGAAGCTACCCAGTGTGGTAGGCAGAATTATGTTCCCCTCCCTGTCAAAGATGCCCATGTCCTAATCCTGGGAACCTGTGAATCTATGGTGCATGGCAAGGGCGAATTATGTTTGCTGATCAGCTGGTTTTGAGATGGGAGAGTATCCTGGATTATTCAGGTGGGTCCATTGTGATCACAGGGGTCCTTGTAAGTGAAAGAAGGAGGCAGGAGGGGTTGAGTCAGGGAAAGTGAGGACAGAAGCAGAGGTGGGGGTGGTCCTCTTATTGGCTTTGAAGATGGAAGGGGCCATGAGCCAAGGAATCTCGGTAGTTGCTAGGAGCTGGGAAAGGTAAGGAATGGGATTCTCCTGTGGAGCCTCCAGAAGGAACACAGCCCTGCTGACATTTTGAATTTAGTCCACTGAGACCCCTGTTGGATTTCTCACTCCTAGAACTATCAGATTTTTGTTTGTTTTAAAGCCATTAAGGTTGGTGGGAATCTCTTGCTACAGCACTAGGAAACTAATACACTTTGCATATCAGATTTTGTGGTCTGACTCTCTGTTTTTTTGTTTGCTTTTGTTTTTTCTTAAAGTTTTATTTATATATTTGGGAGGGGAGAAGGGCAGAGGGAGAGGGGGAGGGAGTCCTAAGCAGACTCCACGCTGAGCACAGAGCCCGAGGTGGGGTTTGATCCCATGACTCTGAGATCATGATCTGAGCTGAAACCAAGAGTCAGATGCTTAACTGACTGTGCCTCCCAGGTGCCCTGTGGTCTGACTCTGAGAAACAGGAACAGGAAGTCCTGGAGTGATTGCACATCAAACAGGCATTTACCTGGGCCATTACTGTGTCCTCATTTGTTATACTGTATATTTATTTTCTCACTGTGCTGATGCTACCCCCCCAAGGAGAATGTCAGCTCCCGGGAGCAGGAACTTCCTCTGTTGTGTTCACCATCTTATGCCTGGTGGCTGGTTTGGAGGAAAAGCTCAATAAATATTTGTTAGATTATTCCTTTTTTGCCCAGATGATACTGTACCAACAAAAAGGAGTCTCAGTTGCTTCTTTGATGGAATACTGCTGAGTGTATAAGTAGTAACAAAAATAAAAAGAAGAAACTGAGTTAAAATGATTACTTTTCAGTGTTTTTTCTAGTGTCTAGTCGTATACATAAAAATTTTTTTTTAGAGTTAGCAGATACTCCTCTTACACTCTCATGGGATCCTTTCATAAAATAAGATAGGTGGTTATCAATATGATGCTCCATGTTGCATTTTTGAGACTTAACATTTTAATAATGATAACCATCAGTTTTTGATAATTATCATTTCATGGGCTGGTTGGCACTCCATTGAGTATATAGGATATTCCGTTGAATATGTAGAATATATGTATTTAAGTGTTTATTGATATTTAAAATGTTATAGGTTACTTAAAACATTTAATTATTACTAATTAAACACTAGCCTATGAGTGTGTTACAAGTCACTATGCTCTCTAGTTATTATTGTGTTTATAGTAATCTAGTAGGTTTGCTGGAGCTGCTGACAATGTGGAGTTATGGGGCTTCCACATGTTTCTGTATAGAGCTCTGTCCGCTAGGTTCCCTGTCTTAGAGTGTTCTTTTTAAGATATATTTATTAATTTAAGTGAGAAAGAGCAAGCTAGAATGAGCGGGAAGGGCGAAGGGAGAGAGAATCTGAAGCAGACTCTACGCTGAGCAAGAAGCCCGACATGGGGTTTGGTCCCAGGACCCCAAGATCATGACCTGAGCCAAAACCAAGAGTTGGACACTTAACTGACTGCACTACCCAGGCGCCCCTGTCTTAGAGTAATCTGAATAGCTTCTTCATTTCTGTTTACTCCTAAGGCATTCTCTGCCTGGTATCGAGTGTCCCACCTTGTCTCTTCAACCTCACATTGCAGTTCGGTGTAAAATTCTTCCTCGTCAGAAAACCCTAGAACCTCTACTACAACTGGAGGCAAAGAGAGTGTTAATGGGTCAGTGATGGCAAAGAGGTACCAGTTTGGAAAACACATTAAGATGGTTATGAGACTCCGGGGAAGGCATCTCCTCAGAATATATCACATGATGACCTTCCCTTTTATAAGTAGACACTTTGTTTTTTTCTTCTTTTCTCTTCTTGACAGTCACTTTGGTTTTCCTACATGCTGATTGCTCCTCTGATAAAATAAAAAGGAAAAAATGTTCTCCATTGACTCAGTTTCACAAGAGCAATGAAAAAAATCCAGGGGTGGGGGAGGGGATCTCTCCAGCTGCCCTTTGGCTGTACAAGCCAGCAGTGTTAACTGAATTACAAACAACAGCCCTGAGCCTGGGAGGAGAAGGATGTCCACTCTGAGGCTGATCTGGACAGTTGTTTTGCCTAAGATGGCAAGATCATCATCTTTCAGTCTTGAGCCAAGAACGCCATACATGGGCATATCTTGTTCTGCCTGGGAAGGGATGGTCCTAGAGGCTTCCGGGGTGCCATCGTGTCTCTTGATGGCCCTTCCATTTCAGTGTTTGCTTTTTCAGTGTTTTCTGATTCCACTGGGAAGGAGAGTAGGGAGGAGAGAAGGAAGAAGGGAAGATAAGAGGAATGAGTGCTTGCCTGGGAGCACGGTCTTTCGATGAACACTCTGAGTGTCAGTGCAGAATGAGGGTTTATTTTAGGAGACACCAGGAATGACATCTTTTATGTTGATATTGTACAGGACTGATCTGTATTGTTCCACCATGAAGGACGATAAAACTTCTTGATCCTCCTGCATCTTTTTCTGCCATGAAAACATTCGTGGGTGGGGAACTTGGCCCATCCTGTCCGGAACCAGGAGTACTGGACAGTAAGTCTGGAGACAGGGGTTCAAGTCTCACTCCTGGAAGTCAGCTGCATGTGCACATGTGTTCTCTGTTTCCCATCTGTGAAATGTGCACCTTTGTGCTGTGTTGTCTTTCCACTGGGAAACACTAAAACTCTCCAATTTTATCATTAATTTTAAATCACTAACCTCCTGGAAGATGTTGGAGATCTGCTTCCTTCTAAGGCTAATTTACAGCCAGAGCAATATAGTTTTGCTTCTGAGCATGCCCTGAATCATTATTCATTTTTATTTCATAGAATTACTCTTATAAATGTGATTTTCTGTTGGTTTCGCAGAGCCATTGAGATTACCCAGCTTGATGGATTTCTTCGGCATGTCATAAATTTTTGCTTGTAGTATAAGCCAGTGCTGTTCCAAGCAAGATCCTCAGGTCTGTAACGTCAGTATCACCCGGCACCGCCCCCCCCCCCCTCCATGAGCTTGCTAGACATGCAGAGTCAGGGGCCCCACCCCAGCCTCCTGAATCAGAACCTTTGGGGATGGAGCCAGGAAACTTTGTACTAACAAGGTCTCTTAATTGCATGTGAAAGAACATTGAGAAGCATCTATAAGCCTGGCTGGCAGACAGGTGCTGTGATTTTGCCCTGGGCATGCGAACATACCCCAAGCATATGGTCTGCTCCTTGAGTGACTCTACTTCCAACAGACCTAGTAAGCTTTATCTGAAATGCCGAGATAGAGACCTTCCTGTGTTCGGGAAGCTCGGGCTGCTCTGTTGAGGGCCTGAGGATGTCGAGAGGGAAATACAGAACTTCTTGGGGGTAGAAAGGAGGATGCCCTTTCCTTAAGGGGTGGCATCCATTGTCCTTGGTACCCCAGGCTTACCTCCACATGTGGAGTCCCCTAAAAAGAGCTATAGGACTTTTAGGAAGGGGACAGCAGCTCTGGCTGGCAGGGTTGGGAGGCAACACACACCAGAGGTGGCTCATGCAGTCACCCTTTTAAATTAGTTGTTATTACCAAAGTAGTTCATGGGTTACTTCCTGCTAATGAAAATTGAAGATGTCACAGATAACACTAATGTTCTCTTTGAGCACTCTGCCTCTATCCCCAATATTTACAGCCCTGTCCAAGAGCCTACTGGCCTGGCTTATCCTGCTTGTTCTCATTCAACAATATGTGCTAGAGATTGATCCACCTTCTTTTTTCAGTGCCAGAATGGTATTGCAGGATATCCAGTGCACCCTCAGATGCATCTCTTACCCTTTCCCTGCTCTTCTTTTATCACCAGGAGCTACTTTCCCCAGCTCCTTGGCCCTCTGTCTTTCAGACACTTTGGCCAATGGGAGTACAGGACGGGGAGAGAAAGAAGAGCATCTCCTTCCCTTCTCTTTCTTCCCCTCCCACCCTGCTTCAGCAGCCTCTCCCCATGACTGCATTCATGCTGAAAGCCCCTCCTTTTATGGCCTGGCTCCGGAGCCCTAGTAACACCCTGTTTCTCCATTGCCCTTTCCACCCTAGGGATGCTAACCACTTCCTGCCATTGGTAATCTCTGGTTGCCCCACCAGCACATTCAAGCCTCTAACTCTGTGACCTCTACAGTCCGAGTTACCCTGTACGACTTTCTCTTGTGTTTGTTTTCCTCACTGTCTCATTCACATGGGTATATCAGAGATGATTTTGCTTTTTAGCTCTTCCTGTTCTGTTGGACATTTGAGGTGTTTTCATTGTTTTTCCCCATCACAGAGTGCTGGAGTTGAACATTCTAACACACAGCCCTTATGTCGTGCCTAGGTGATGCCAAGCAGTGGGACCACCACATCAGTCATTCACTTTTGGTGTCTCTTTGGGTATGTGCTGGATCTCAGGGGCCTGCAGTACGTAGTGAATTGCTCTGCAAAGAGGAGCTTACCAACTGTTGAGTGAATGAGTGCATGAATGAATGAATGAATGAATGAATTCCCATATGCAGATGGAGAAAGCTTTGCCTCATTGACCTCACATGAGATTGCCTCCGTTCCATGGCCTGTTCACCTCAAACAGAGTACAAGTTATTTCGGGGTCCCCTTCCTTGGAGAACCTGATCCAGGCTCCAGACCATCATGGATGTCCAGGAGCAGTGTCGTGGTTCGTGTGAAATGAGCGCTACAGAAAAGCTCCTTGGTTTCCTTATGGCAGGGTTTAGGGAACCAGGCGTCTGCTATGATTCGGGAGAGTGTTGTGACTTTGAGGGTGGGTGTAGGTGTTGATAATGAGTGATGGGGGTTAAGGGGACGAAATACCTCAGGGGAAGTGAGCAGCTCATGCCCGCAGATGCTTGGAGTCTACCTTGCTCCCCAGAGAAGCAAAAGGCTGGGCCGTAATTCCTTATACATTTCTCTACTCCACCCCCACAATGTTTTTAGATAAGAAAAGAAAAACCCTCAAAATGAGCATCAAGGGCCATATGGAAAAGCCAGCAGATGTGACAGGCAGACAGGGATGTGTGTGTAGAAAAGGAATGGGGGGTTCCTTTGGGGACCAGGTTTATAAACCTGCCTTTCTTCTTTTTTTAACAGTTGAGCTGGTAGAGTTTCCCCTTTTCTTCCCTAGGCTGCTGTTCCCAGGGAACTGCCCAGACTTCAGACACTTCCAAATCCTGCAATTAACTTGAAAAAGTAAGATTAGTTCTACTTTATAGTGCTTGGCCTATAAATGACGATAATGAGGAGTTAGGGCCACACAACGCACATAGGATGAGCTCCATCCTCGTAAACACATTCGGGAGTGATCGCACTGTGCCTCCTTCTCGGGAGGAACCTTTACATTTTCAGTTGAGAGACCCTCCCGGTTTCAGAAGCTGCGGCTGCTCACTCGTGTCCCTTTTGCTCCCAAAGCAGAGCTCTTTCTGCGGTGGAAAGGGATGGCGTGATGACCCGGGGACCCGAAGTGCCCTCTGCCGCCGGCCTGGTGTGGGAGGTGGTGGGGTGGATGGAGCAGTCAGGATTCGGGTAGCCAGCAGCACTCTCTGCCCCTCTCCTGCCTTTGCCCGTTTTGCCGTCTGCAGGTCATCCTGGGAAGGGATTTCATGAGAAATTACCTTATAAGGAGGCCTGGCATGGGGTCCCTGTAAAGGCATGGGAATCTGTGCTCTCTGGTGTTCAGCATCTGCTCGTGTCTCATGCGAGTTCAGCCTGGCTTCAGACCCTGCGAGGCATCCGAAAACCAGCAGGACCAGGCTGGAATTCGGGGTGCCGATGTGGTCCTGCACAGTGCTCTCCTCGTGCAGAACCCTGACCTCTGGTTCTATGTCAGGTCGATACACACGCACCATAATTTGAATTGAGACGTTGACAGCCTGAGCATCCATGTGTGGCTGGATTCAGACAGATTGGGATTAGCCCCCGGTGAGAGGAAAAGTGGTAGAGTGGAGAGATATGACTCACACAGCTGTCCCGCGGGACTCTGATTTCGTCCCCTTCTCACCAAATTGTACCTGTGACTCTCCCTCCCAGCCTCACCTTGCCTTTTGATGTCTTGCCTGTGTTGATGGACTTCCAAAGCCTGAGCCCCTCTGACGTTTTCCTGCGGACTTTTCTGTGTTCAACCCAAATAGGAAATGACAGGGATGGTTTCCGTGCAGAGAGAATAGGATTCATGTGGTTACATTTAAAAACTCATTTGGAAGTTTAATGTATGCACATATATATACACACACACGGAGAAAAGTGTATCTTTCATAAGTGTTTAGCTCAATGAATTTTCACAAACGAACAACAGCTGTCAGATCAAGAAGCAGAGCAGGGCCTGCACCCCTGAAGCCCCCTTGTGGTCCTTCCTGCCTTCCCCCAAGACTGACCACTGTCCCAGCTTCTAACGGCATGGATTAGTTTTGCCTGCTTTTGTATGTTACTTCAGTGTAACCTGTGTATATATTCTTTTGCTGAATATATGCTTGTGAGATCCATCTGTGTCATTTTAATTGGTTGTAGATTACTCACTAATGTGGTTCATTTTCATACCTGCCTTTCCGTGATCATGTGTGTACACTTCGATAAGGTCTATACCCTAGCGTGGAATCACTGGGTCTTGGGATGTGCCTACGTTTGGCCTCTGCAGGACCTAATAAGTAATTTTCTGAAGTGGGTGTATCTATTTAAAATATAACTTGGATTTTAAAGCAAAGTGGATAATTGAGTTTAAGCTTCATGGTGACATGTGGTTGGATTGAAAGTTTTCATGGGCAAACCATAGCCAAGAGAGAGTCCAAACCTTTGGGATGGAGAAATTGCTGGCATCACGGCATCTTTACCCTTGTTTGGTGTTGGGGTCCCTGCAGTAGGCAAGAGGTGGCCACATGGTCACATGTTTTGTCATCTCTGAGCTGAAACAACAATTATTATCATTTTGACCCTTCTCTGCATCTCCTCCTTGTTCCTGCCCCTCTTCTTCATGGACTTCCCTTCTTCTCTCCTCTCAGAACATCTCCAAAAAGCAGTTGTATCCGCATCCCTGCCCGCCCCTACCCCCACCACACACACATTCACACACACACACCCCTTGCATGTGGGAGGACCAGTTCCTAAGGTAGTAATGCAGTCAGGGGAAACACAATGTGCAGAAAAGTGTTAATTATACTGGAGACAGTGTGATCACAATAACTGGAGCTCTTCAGAGAAAAGCTTATTTAAGAAGAAAAAAATAGTAAGAACAAGCCTTCCCCAAGTTACTGTGCCTGAGGCCAGGCCTGTACGAGACAGCCTCGCTCTTGCTCTCATGCTGTTCTTGCACGTTCGTGACACGGTCAGCCCGTGTGCAGCAGGCCGGCCGCAGAAGCCACCCAGAGACCCGCAGATGAAAATAACAAGGCAGTGCATTCTCTGTACAGCGCTTTGCCTTTCTAGCCAGCGCCTTCTGTGACTGGGGATCGCACCACCAGCTCCCTCCTCCATCTTGGGTCTGGCCCCAGACCCCGTGGCTTCGAGTGAGGGCCAAGGATCTGGGCACCCACCTGGCTGCCGTCCCAGCCCTCCTCAGGGCACCTGTTTGGGGGAGTGGAGTGGAGGCGTGCCCAGGGACCTCTGCAGAGACCCAGCTCTCGGCCAGACCTCAGGCTCCTCCTGCCAGCCTGGGGACCCCGAGGGTCTCTGTCATGGGGGCGGTGCCTCCTGGGAGCCAGTGCAGCGAATGCGTCTGTGCAGAAGCCGACTGGACACCACCCGGGGGGCCTGTGGGCAGCCTTGGCATGAGTCCAGACACAAAGGGGTGTCCTGGGGAGCGGAGCCAGCCTGGCTGGGAGCAAACATGCTAAGCAAAGGCAGGTGACCGAGTGGGCCTGGCAGGGTTGTATGTCGCCATCCCTGGCTCCTCTCTGCCCTCTGACCCTGCGCAGAGGGTCTCTCCTTGACCACCTCTCTCCTGGACCACCGCAGAGCCCAGGGCGGGGCAGCTGCCCCTCTCAGTTCTGTGGCCTGCTCTTTGGTGTGGTAGGGTACCATGGGCCCTGATGTGGGAGAGGAATGACTCGGGACCATCCTCATCTCCATCTTCTCTCTTTCCCCCGAGGACTAATAGAGACAGCCACTTCAACGAGGTACGAAGACTGTAGTTTCGGTACCTCCTGTTACTGTTTTCTTCCATATGAAGTCTTAGAAGATTTGTCGACTCCTAAGGCCATATTAATAAAGCACCAATCTGTTCTTGTTCCCCTGAAAATCATCAAGGACCTGTGTGACTGAGTACTTCTGGGGGCTTTCAGTCACCCTGCAGTCTGTGGGCTGCCACCAGAGTTTACATAATTGCAGCTGAGAGCAGAGGCCGGTGGCATTTCCATTAGCCATCACGTAGGAGTAGATGTGAGGGTTCCATTCTTCTGACACAGCGTGTACATCCACAGTACCACCTCGTCCTACTGAGAGGTGAAAGTGGGCTCTGCCATGCGAGTTTGCATTGTGAAAGCAGACTCTTCCCAGTCCTTTCCCCATTCTGGGTTGCTGGGAGCTCCAGGAGCAGTGTCACTGTTCAGGGTGGGCTGAACTATGTGCGTGCAGATGGGCAGACAGGCCCGGGGAGGCAAGGGAAGCCAGCGTAGGTGCTGCCTGCAGTGACTCCCCCTCCTTGGGAAGGAGTAAATGAATGTGGAGTCACCGACCTCTTCCTGCAGGGTGTCCACTGTCCCTGGTCGTCAGAGCCTGGTTCTTGGGCAAGTGAGTTATTGCAGGATGGACGCAGGATAAAGCAGGATAGGCTGGGGGTGAAGGCTCAACTGGGAAAGTGGGATGTAGTCTCTCCTGGGGCCAGCTGATCCCACAGGGAGCCCCAGAGCACAGCTACATCCCAGAGCTGATCCTGTTCTGGGGCAGAGTCAGCCATTCACTGGCCACTGGCTGCTTCTGTCAGGGGAGGGGGAGGTGAGCTGCCAGGCAAGGCAGCTGCCTCGGAGAAGGGGGCAGGTGAGCGCCATTACAACTAGCACTCACAGTAGCTGGGGTGGTTGCCTGCGAGGTGCAGGGGACTGGGTGGGCACCAGCAAGTAAGCACCACATGGCCCACGGGCCTGGCCGGTGATGGGCTGCTACTGGACCCAGGTCCTTGGACCCAGTGATGGTCGAAACGAGGCTGGACCCCAAATGTAAAGGCACAGGCAAGGCTTTATTAGGGCAACTGCTGCAGCTGAAGGGAGACACAGGACAATATTGTCAGACTGGCCCTCTGAATGATAGCCTAGGAAAGTGTTAAATGGGCTGAGGTGGGAAAGGAATGATGCATAAGCATGTAGGGGCGCAGAGTCCCAGGAAGGTGGGCGCGCAGGCTCAGTGGACATACATTGTATGTTTCATTTGCACACTAAGCCTCCACCTCTTAGTGTTTTTTTTTTTAGCATTAAAGTGAGGGGAGAAGTTGGTAAAAGGTCACATTTGGCGGCCATCCCGTTTCGGTTCAGTTTGAACCCGTTTGGGCTTGCTCGTTGGTCTGTGCTCTGCTTTTCCAGGAAAAGTGGTAGCAGCCAGCAGGGAATGCCCCATGTGCTTGGGGACTTGTTCCCAAGGTCCCTGTCTCAGGGCCACCACCTCTCCCAACCCCATCCCTGGGAACAGGCCCCCTCTGGACCTGCCAATTTGGATTATGCCAGTTGGACAGGTCTGTGTGGCCCTGCCGGGACCTTGCGGCAGATTTGGGCAAAGCAAACACTTTTACGTGGTTGGATCCAAGAAGACCATGTAAGTGGGCAAAACTAGGCTTCAGAGATGTGGCTGTGAGAATCAGAGAGGTTTGGGGGCGCTCCAGATGTTTGGGGAGGCATTCCTGTTTGAGATGGGTAAAAGATGATTTTTTTAATTGGCGTTTTTGCACAGCCGTGCGTTCTTGCCCCCCCATGTGCTCTGGGGCACCAAGATCCATGCAGATGCTAAGTCGGGCTTGGAATCTCCTTCCATTCTCAGCACACCCACAGCTCTGTACTGTTGGTCCCCGCCACCTCTGTGCTGTCCCCACTCAGGCTGGGGACCATTTCTCAAAATGGTCTGGCTCTTTAGGCCACTCCATTTTTCCATTCTTAAGGCAGAGTTGTTGGTCAGGAAAATATCTCCTGGTCTCACTGGGGTAGAGTCAGGCAGGCCAGGTCCAAATTTCAAAAAAACGAAAATTTGCTTCTAGGTAGATTTACTGAACATGCCTGGTTGGGGGGGAGGGGTGTCTCTGGGCTGGTATTGACAAGTGGATAACAGTGACTTAAAACTAGCACTTCCATTGGTCTGTGTTGGTGGTTTGTGGAGACATAGTGCCGTTTTGAGCTCTGTCCCTTCTTGGCCAAGATGCTCCTTCCAGACTTGTAATGGTGGCTCTGAGTTCAGAGATTTTGGCACACTTAGCTCTCATTCAGGGCAATTGCGAAGAATAGTGAATCAACATCCCGAGACAGTGAGCGTCATTTTACTGCAGAATGGCTGCCCTTTGTCTCTCTGGCAAAGGGGTGTTGAGAAATGAATGTTCAGGGCTGTAGAAATGCTGAATAATAAGTGAACTTGATCCCATCAGGAGGCAAGGGCTGAAAGACTCCCTCTGATTGACCCAGTTATACGTTCAGGGCCCCTAGACTGGTGCTTTGGAAAAAGTGATTGGCTTAAGCGTATCTCTCTGTGCCTTGATGTTATCAGATTCCCCACCATGGACTTTCATCTCAATAGTGAGTTGTAAGTTTTGAGAATAACTCAAAAGGATTTCCTGGAAAAGGTGGAGGAGGGGAGGTAGGCTGCGGGGTTGTGAATGGGTGTACTGGAGACCCAGATCCAAGAGGAAGATTAATTTACACTGGAAGGGAGGGAGGGGTGCCAGGCCCTGATGGGAGTAAATAAAAACCCCAGTTCTTATAGGTGTTTCACCTTCATTCCTTCCTTCCTTCCTTCATTCCTCATTCATTGAGTCAACAGAGGCATGTGGGATGAGGTCAGTTTTGCTGGCATTGTGTTTGGGATGGCCCATATAGATTGGAATTTGGACAACAGAAGTCTGGACTGTGGGAAGGAGCAATTCTTCACTCTTTTCCCAGGACTGTACTTCAGGCAGCTGGGATTGCAGCTGACATTTTCTACACATTTCCATGTTTTCAAAGGACAAGGTCAGTTTTTGGGTTTCTCGATAAATTCATGGGGCAAGTTCCCTCACTCCTTGTTGAATGATTTTCAGAAATGGTAAACCTCAGCTCTCATACAGATAGAAAATGAACATATGTTAAAGATTTTATTTAACTCATGGAGGAGGAAACTGGTAAGATGTGAGGAACATTTCAAAGGGGAATCCAAAGAACAGACACCTTTATAGATCAGGAATGTTGAAATGAATATGCGAATAGAGGCAAAATTTGTTTCTTCCACAGTAGGGGAGAGAAGTCAACTTGCACATATAGATAATAGTTATTGTGCTTCGCTGTCAATTTACGGAATGGTAAAACAGCTCAAGGGCCATGAAAATTGAGAGACAACTTGGAAAGGTATGTTCTAGACAATGCTTGGTTTTCTGTTAAGTGAAGATTTTTCCCTATACTCTTCTTAAGAAAATCCAGTGTTCTAAGCATTAAACTTGCTCCAAAAGTGCCTTTCTTATATACAAGTAGCAATGATAAAAGTTTTTTTTTTTCATTTTTGAATGCAACTTCCACAGTTATTTTGGAAGAGAATTACCTTAGCCTGGTAAGGTTCTACTCATTAATATAGGTAGAAAGTGTTATTAATGAGTAGAAAGTATGATTTACAGGAATTATGTATATGATTTATAAGATATTGGGTATATGAGTAACATGGAAACAGTGAATCTGTGAACCAGAAATGAATTGGCTCAGACAACATAGAATATTCCAGAGCACAGCTGTTGCAGAGTCAAGGGGATGGGAGGTAGGGGAAGAAGACACTTGTAGAAGCATCTAGAAATTCCAGAACACAATTCCTGAAAAAAATACTTGAGAATTTCTTCATGCATTAATTTTTAAGATCTGAAAACTTTTAATGTAATTTAATTGAAGATGATATTTTTCACAGTTCCAAAGGATCTAAAATCCTAGATGTTTCTGTCTTCTCTGCCTTCCTAAAGTTTATCCTGAAAAGATGTGTAGTTATTATGAAAAAAGGAAGAATTAGGGAATTTATGGCAGGATTTAACTTACATAGCCTCTTCTGGTTTGCTGTGAAAATATTTCTTCATGACCCTTTGGTAACCCTTGACATTGCTGACCCACCTCTCCTATTGGATGCCTGTTCCTTCTTTTCCGGACCCTCTATACTCTATAGTCCCTTGTTTTCCTTTGCTGGGGTTATTCTCTTTCGCTGGCCCCCCTTCTTCCCCCCTTCCCTTTGTTCCTGGGATGCCCCCGTGGCACTATATTTCTCTTTTCCAGCCACCTCCCCCCTGGACACTGCATCCTCATGCAGAGAATCAGCTCTCATCTGGGTTCAGATGGTCAGGATTTTCATTCTGCTCCAGAATACCATACCAACATTTCCACCTGCTCCTGGATGTTTCCACCTGAATATTCTTACACATCACACTCAGTATGTTTGAAGTGCAAGTAATGGAATTCCTTTGAATGAAATGTAGCTCTTAAAAAAAAAAAAAAGAAATGTAGCTCCTTTTTGAACTTATTCTCCCAGCCGTTTATCAAACACAGTCAATTCGTTTTTCTCAGGATCTCTCTTATTGGACGCTTTCTTTCATTCCATTGTTGCGCCATAATCCAGGTCTTCATCCCTTCATCACTGACTTGCTGCCACAGCTTCAACATTATCTGAATTCAGTCAGTATCCCTCTAGTGTCTTGAGAAGTGGATACCATGAGTCAGGCCCTGACGCAGCTGGTAGGGGTCCAGTGCTTCTCAGTCTGCAGAAAAGACAGACGTCAATTAAATGCTCATACTACTAAGTGTATGATTATAAGCTGAGATAAGTGCTGGAGGAAAGTGCTGTAAGAGCATGTAATGGGAAACCCTAAATTAGCCTTCAGGGCCAGACAAGCCTCCTTGGAGGAAGTGATCCCTGAGATCATTGAGGAATGATCAGGCACTAACTATGCGAAGGCTACGTGGAGGGCGTGAGTTTATCAGGGGAGGAACCTAGTGTTTCCTAAGTCCTGGAGTTGGTTGGAGGCGTGGTGCAGTAGCGAGACTGGGCCTGAAAGACCCACGTGCTTTGGTGATGTGAGTGGGGGCAGAGCGATGACGGATGAGCTGGGGGCGGGAGGAAGCAGGCGCAGGCTGATGTTAAGTTGCAGTACAAATTCAGGTGTCTGCATGGATGGACCTTGAGGGCCTAGGCTACGTGAAATAAGAGAAAGACAAATACTGTATGATCTCACTTATACATGGAATTTTAGAAAGCTCGGAGAAATGGAGACTAGAACGTGGTCGACAGGCTGGGGGAGGGGGAAGTGGGAGATGTTGGTCACAGGGTACAGACTTCCAGTTATGAGTAAGTTCTGGGGATCTGATACACAGCATGGTGACTATACTTTACAGTCCTGTATTATGTACTTAAAAGTTGCTATGAGAGTAGATCTGAAATGTTCTCATCACCTAGGTATATAAAGTAATTATGTGAGTTGATGGAGGTATTAACTAATGTTATTGTGTGGGAAGCATTTTGTAATACATACTAGCAGCAGATCATTACATTTAATCTTTAAATTTCCACAATGTTACAAGTTAGTTATATCTCAGTAAAGCTGAGGGGGGTGGAAATCAGGTGTCTATCTTCAGAGCCAAGGGGAGTCTTTGAAGGGTTTTAAGCAGGAAGGGAATGACACGCCCAGATAAGCCTTTTCAGAAGGTCATTATGACTGCTGTCTGATATTCAGAGATGTCCAGAAGACAAGATAACCTGAAAATCCTCTTGATTTGAAACAACAGGAAGTGCTGGATAATATCATAGTGGAGCTGCACTTACTAGGAAGTAAGAGACATCGCCGGAGCTGTGAATAAAGGGAAAGCTGCATACCCAAGGAGCATGCTGGCCCTGCCTGCTTCATCTCCCTGGTGGCATTTGCCTACTTCAGTAAGCAAAAGATGTGACTTCAGTGACTACATGGGGACAATAGACAATGCAAGGGGTGTAAATGGATTGGGGAAGTGATCTGAGACGTGACATGAAAGAGGAACCCTTTGATCAGTAAAAGGGGGACCATCCATTAAATCTGCTCCCCACAAAAGAAAATGCTAGAAAATTTGTCTCTTTTGAGCTGGGCTCTGGTTGGGGCTGGGACAAGTCTTCTGCAAAGATCTCTTACTATGGACGGTGCCCCAAGTAGGTGTGGGAGTCTTCTTTATACTCTTTTCATGGTCCTGGAACCCCATGCTAAGAAATTAACATAATAATGAGTCCCACTCTGGTAATCACCCTGGGATGCATCTCAGTTTTCTCTGATATTGTAAGTAGAATTAAACCCTGAAGATTTTCATATGATTGTATTCTTTCATATACACACCTGTATGGATACATATGTGGATATATACACACATGCATATATTCAAATATATTCACATACATATGAAATTTGAACATATTTTAGATTATATAAAGCAATATTGACTGTGTAAGTAAATGATCAGTTTGGGCAGGTGATCAGTAAAGCATTTTAAACTTTTTGTACTTTTGCTGAAGACAGTGATGTGTTAATTACAACCTAATTTTATTAAGTTAAATGTGTATGTTAAAAGTTATGGGGAATTACAAAAATACTATGAATAGGGTATATGATTTTCTAACCAGTAGAGGATAAAATTGATATATAAAACCCAATCAGTCCAAAGAAGGGAGAAAAGAACAGATACGAGGAGAGAAGAAGAATAAACAGAGATACCAGATGAAATGGTAGAAATAAATTCAAATATATGAACAATAATAAATGAAGATGGACCAAATTCATGACAGATTTCTGGATTGGGTTAAAAAAATTTCGTCTTTATGCTGTTTTTCCTAGGGTACACATCTACAGGATAAAAGCACAGATGGTTGAAATCAAAAGGCTGGGAAAATATGAAGGCAAATACCACCTAAAAGACACACAAGGTTGGATAAGGTTGGATATTATTATCCAATAAAGTAGATTTAAAGGTAGAAATTATGACTTGGGATAAAGAGATAGTATTTAATGGTAAGTGATACAGTTAACTGGGAAGATAGAGTAATTCTAAACTTCTAAGCACTTAATAACAGTCTCAAAATAGCATAAAGCAAAATTGATGGGTTTTTAAGAAGAAACTAACAAAAAGGACAAACTTATAATCATATGGAGAGATAATGCAATTTTCTGGGTAACTCACAGATCAAATAATAAAAAAATTCATAAAGGATATAAAGGATTTGAACAAAGTTTTGATCTGATGGACTTTTACTCTCAACAATATGTAATACATACTATTTCCAACATTTATAAAAGGGAACATACATAAAAATTCACCTTGAACTAGCCCATAATACAAGTCTCAAAAAATGTCACAGGATTGATATCACACAGATTCAGTTCTTTGATCACGGAGAGACATTTA
Source organism: Callorhinus ursinus (assembly GCF_003265705.2). Taxonomy (NCBI): domain Eukaryota; kingdom Metazoa; phylum Chordata; class Mammalia; order Carnivora; family Otariidae; genus Callorhinus; species Callorhinus ursinus. Next base: position 16,000,917 of record NW_027397091.1, read on the forward strand.
TAACCTTGTTAAATATACAGTATGTTACATTATATCATAATATATTGCATTTTATTATGTTGTATCAGAATAAAGGAATATTAAAATTAAATATGTTAACCATTCAGTTTAAGAAGTAGGAGGAAAGAACAGTAAATATACTCAAATCAGAAGGAGAGAAATAGTAAAAAATAAGAGTAGAATGAATGAAATAAGCAGCTGAGTAATAATCAGTAGAATTACCAAAACCAGACTTCAGTTCTTTATAAAGAACAATAACATACACAGACTCAGTGACAAGTCTGGCCAGCACAAATTAATAGTCGTATGCATGGAAAGGAGGACATGGGTACAGCCATGGCAGAAATTAAAAAGAGTAACTCTCAGTGTAGTAGGAAATGCAGATGAAATTGACATTTTTCAGGAAAGTACTTAACATGACTGAGGAAGAAATTGAAAACCTGAAGAGATTTGTTATATTAAAATAAAAAATTTTAATATTATTTAATCAATGTAGGATGTTTATTCATTGGTTTGGATGCATTAATGTAATTTTCCTTATGAACATATTAAAAAAGGCCAAAAAATGTGGTCATCTCAACAGATGCAGAAAAATAAAAAACTCTCACCTACTACCTCCCTCTCTTTCAGTTTCTCTCTCGAACTCTGCAAACCAGAACTAATAGGCAGGTAAAGAGTATTAAAACCTAACAATAAATATATGATCATTAGTTAAGAAACTTAAAAGACTTTTCTTTCAAATCAGGAAAAAGCAAGAGTTCTTTTTATTTTTTGTGATCAACATCTTATCTGAGGTTGTAGCTAATTGTAGTAAGTCAAAAATCAGATTGAAAGTAGTAGAGGCAGTGCAATGCAAAAAATATATTTACAAAGATTGTGATTTTCTAATTAAAAAAACCAGATTAGTATAGATTATTAGAATTAATAAGAAAGGTCTTCCAGATTGCTGGATGTACGATCAATATACAAAAGTTGATTCCATATCTATACATTGGTCATGGATAAATAGAATAATATATACTGCTTAGAAAGCAAAACCAGTGATGACTCAGGTACCCTCTCTCTCAGGTACCATCAGGAAATCTTCCTGCTCAGGTACAGAAGCAATTCCTTGTACATCAGTATGCCCAACCTCCTACCCATCCTTACCAGAGGTACTTCCTTAGTTGCTTGGCGGAATAGTTTTCTGACTAAAAATTAAAAGAACTAAAAAAAAACCCCAATTAAATCCAGTTTCTGAACTGTCTTCAGCTCTTTACACAGATCTACACCTTTCTCAGTACATTCTTTGCAGAGAAAGGTATAATTGCCTCTCATTGTGGATGAGAATATGAGGCCCACAGCTACTGAAATTTTCATTCCTGGAGGCTGAAGGCAGTTTCCAGCCCCAACCCACGTGGTAGCCAAGGGCCCCATGAAGTCAGTAGAGCACTTAAATGTGGAATTGTGATGGGTTCTAAGTGTAAAGCACCTACCGGATTGTGAAGATAGTTCAAAGGGACGTGAATGTCTCATTCATAATTTTATATTGATTATGTGTTGTAATGGTAATACTTTTGATATATTGGGTTAATTAAAATGAATTATTAAAATTAACTTCACTTTTTTAAATTTTCTTCATGTGAATACTAGAAAATTTGGCACATATACAGCTTGTGTTTGTAGAGATTTTCTTTCTGCTATTGAGCATGGTTCTAGGTTCCTCATTCCTAATGGTGTAGTTTGGGATGAGTGCTTCATTTTCTCTGAGGCTCAGTCATTGTCTTTGTAAATAAGGGGATAAGTGCCTCATGTACCTTGAGTAGTTGAGAACATTCAGTGGAGAAACCCATTCCCCAAAGAAGTACTTGATAAATGGCAAGGCTCTATTGCTATACTGGATGATTTTGTTTCTTGTTTGTTAGTCTCTCTTTGTTCCAGAGCATAGCACAGTTCCAGAAATAGAACAAAAAAGGACTCGGAGAAAATTGACAACATTGCTGGCACCTTGTGGACTTACTGGATCCCCAGGGATCAGGACCAACCTCTAGGCAAAGCTTTGCTATTTGTCTTCTTTATGGGCTTCTGCTTTTAGAGAGACTCCTGTGTGCCTGACATCCTTTTAAGACTGCCATGGTTGTACAGAATGGTAAAAATGACCATGCGCATGGGAACTGTGCAGAGTAATCTCAATACTCAATAAGGAAAATTATGATGGTTTTGTAAACTTTGAAATTTTTTTGTTACATCATTAAGATGTGTCTTGCTATCAGTTATATGTGTAAGGTGAAATGAAAATAGTAAAAATAATGTTTATGTAGTATGCTTAATTTGTTTTTAGAAATATTGATAATTAAAGTGCTTTATTTTTTTGTAAAAACAACTTATCAAGAGTAGTTTAAATAGTGCTTAGGATATAGACTGAGCATCTTTTCTAGACCACGGAAAGTTGTCTTACTACTTCCTGAGTTTGGCTCAGCTTCCAACATTTTATCTCTCCCCTCCCCTCCCTTCCCCTCCCCTCCCCTCCCCTCCCCTCTCCTCCCCTTCCCTGTCCATTATGCTGCTTCAC
>NW_027397091.1:16003567-16103365 GCF_003265705.2 Callorhinus ursinus
CCCCTCTCTTCCCCTCCCCTCTCCTCCCCTCTCCTCCCCTCTCCTTCCCTCTCCTCCCCTCCCCTCCCCCCTCCCTCCCTCCCTCCTTCCCTTCTTTCCTTCCTTCCATCTTTCCTTCCTTCCTTCCTTCCGTCCTCCCTCCCTCCTTTCCTCCTCCCCCCCCTTTCCTTCCTATAGACAGGGGGAGAGAGACAGAGCAGGTGGGGGGAGGGGCAGAGGGAGAGGGAGAGAGAGAATCTTAAGCAGGCTCCAGGCCCAGTGTGGAGCCTGATGCGGGGCTCAATCTCACAACCCTGAGATCATGACCTGAGCCAAAATCAAGAGTCGGACACTTAACTGACTGAGCCACCCAGGCACCCCTTTATCTTTTGTTTTTAAATTGAAGTATAGTTGACACACAGTGTTACATTAGTTTCAGGTGCACAGCATCAAGATCAGACACATCGGTACATCACTCAGTGCTTGTCACCATGAGCGTCGTCACCATCTATCCCCATACAACATTATTTATTACTGACTTTCCCAAGCAGCACTTTTCATCTCCCTGACTTACATATTTTATAACTGGAAGATAGATGAAGGGGATTAAGAGGGACAACATTTTATCTCTTGAGCTTCCACCATCGCGAAGTATCTCCAAGACCTCCTTCAATGTGAAGGCTTTGGCAGCGTCACTTCCTCAGAGACATCTTCATCCTTTGGGTCACCACCGCTTTCTTCATTTGTGCTGCTAAGTTTGTTAGCGCTGAGCTCCTCTGGCTGCACTTCTCGAGTCTCTGGACCATACTAGGTGCTGAGTGACCCCGCAGTCAGCTCTTCCTTCTTACCATGCTCTGTCCTGGCCACGTTTCCCTCCTGGCACTACCACTTCTTATTTCCTTGCTGCATTTTCATCTTGTTGGCCAGTTCCTTCTTTCAGTTGTTCATCTTACAGAATGTCATGTGGGTTTATCACGGGGAGACAAGGGGGCAACACAACCACACGATTTGCAGTCTCTTGGCGGACTGAGTCAGCAATGCAGTGACCCATCATGACGGGTTTTGGAAACATTGACGTGTTGGGCACTGATCATGGTGTGCATGGTCATGGACAGGGGAGCTAGCGGTGAAGTTTGTACTTGGAGCAGTTCTTCACAGTAATATGTTGTGGTAACAGAAACTTGAACCATGTTTTTGGGGCACTGCTGTTCTTCAACTCAACTGTGGCACCTGAAATTAGCGCCTCTCATAATTGTGTGAAATGAGGACTCCTATTCTTGGCATGCTCAGAAGTTATTCCTCTGGGCAGAGACACACCAACCCCTCAACTTTTGTCTCTTGTCCTTTGTCTGATCCAAAAGGCCACCTTTCCTATTTGTAGTCCCCAGATGTTACCTTGAGGGCATGCCAAGTATACAGGGGGGACTGTGCAGGGCTCAGTGTTCATTAAGTCATTCGACAGCTATTTGCTCCATATCCGTCTGTGCTGGGCACCATGCTAGGCTCTGGCATGTTTGCTGGCAACTGAAAGTGCCTTAAATTGCTCCCATTTTTGGTTTTTGGCAGCTGACTTTCCAGCATATTTTCCAAACCACCACTTACACCATTTTCACAAGGTTTTAAAGTGACTTCTTCCTCCCACAAGTTTTTACTGTGTTGAAGTCACTTTAAAACACATGCTGTCAGAGCATCAGGTTCCTGAGATTGGGATATGGACTGCATCTTGGCATGTCAGATGGGACAGTCCCTTTTCTAAATACAACAATCAACTAATGGACACAGTCTAAACTTGCATAGTTGCTGGTTAATTATTCAAAGCATGTTTCATCAAAGCCAGTCTCATTTCTCAGCATCTTCTTTCTTCAGTGTTTTTAATTCACCTGGAGATTATGGCTACTCTAAAGAGTGTGTTAGGGTTTATTTAGAATCAAATGTCTCTGCCTGGAGCATTAAATTCCACTGAAAAACTGCTTCAACTGGAAGAGAGGTGTGGCCAGAGGGAGAGGCTCATGATTTTAGAGCTTTAAAATTTTTTAAAAAATCCTTTTGAGTTTCTTTGCCATTAAATACATTAAATAGTTTTGGCAAATAATGTATTTGCTTAAGAAATCCAAAGTACTCTTTTTTTTTTTTTTTTTTTTTTTTTTTTTTATAAAACAGCTCTCTGGCTCCTAGTGGTGATGGGAACCAAACGCTTATTGAGCTCAAAGTGTGCCAGGAGCTTTTCCATATCATCATACTTAATCCCCATAATAGCCTTATAGGATAGGAACCATTTATCTGCATTTATTCAGTTGAGGGACCCGAGGCCTCGGCAGGAAATTAAGATGCCCAAGACTTAACATCTGTTAAGTGTTAGCGTTGAATTTTGAGTTTTGAGTTTGTCTGATTCCAGAGTGCTTAGAGTTTTCTGTATAGAAATGATTGTAAATGCCTGGCATACTGACTACCACTCACGTATCCCGATCCCATTACAGACATCACCAATTGATAACCCATTTATTCTCCCTGCCTTATTCTATGCTGCTGCCCATAAAGATAATGAATGGTGCTCAGAATGGAAAACCCTTATCACCCCTTAAATGTCTGGGAATGTCTGGACTTAGGGAGACACTCATACAGCTGCTGGTGGGCAGCTTTCAGGCCAGTTTAGCCACTCACTACTGAGGGCCAGAGGTGTCCCCCCCCACCCCTCCTTCTAGCATTTTCCCTGTGCTCACTGTTTCTATATTTGGGATTCTAAGAGAGAGCTAAAGTGTTCCCTGTGGAATAGGCACAGACAGGAAGAAAAACAATTATGAATTTAAATCCTGTCTTGGTTTGGGTTTTCCTGAAAGCAGACCCTCACACCAAGGACTTGGGCAAAAGGAGGTGATTCAGGACTTCTTCCAAGAGAGTGCATGAGGGAAGGGAGACCACGTGGGGCAAGGGCCAACACAAGGTGCCTTCTTCAGCAGAATACTGCTGTGGGCAACTGGGGTCCACCCTAGATCTCTGGGAGGCCGTGTGGGACATGCCTCAGAGGCAGGAAGCTGGGCTGTTTATCCACCATATCCACTCCCGTACTGGTGGACAGCTGCTCACACACACCCCTCCCTTCCCCAGAATGAAATCTTCTACACAGCTCAGTTGCCTCTGGGCTGATCAGCCTCCCTTGGTGCTAGGGAAAACCCTCAGGCCGAGAAGCAGGCAGGTGAGTGCTGCAGCAGGGAAGTTTTGAGTGGACCCCTCCCTCACCAGGGATACTCACACGGGTGCCACAGAGGCCTGGAGCAGGGGTATCTCCAGTGCCCCCTCCAGCTGACATCTGGTGGGTGATTTTCCCACATGCTGGGTTGAAAGTTAAGCTGATCCCACTCCTATCCCTTAGAGAGTCCCCCAGATTCTTTATATTCTGAACGCCTAATGTCATGGGATGGATGGACCACAAATGGCCTATCTCTGTGGCCAGGCTGCATTCTCAGTGGTTACCGCCCAGCCGTGCGGATTTGAAATTTATGGTGGTGGTTGATTCCATCAAAGACAATGCAGAGTGCTGTGTGTAGCTCCTAATAAATTCCTTGTTATCTTTTACCACCATCTCCAGCAAGCATTGTTCCTCTTGACACAGCGGGACCATGTCAGCCGGAGAGAATGTCATCCCAGACAACCATGAATTGAAGACCAGAGTGTTGGGGCCAAAATAACTAGCTTTGAAATGGAGCCAAACAGTCTTTCAGCAGTGGAAGGGGCAGATCCAAGGCAGGGCGATCTCAGATGACCGTGGCACCGATGAGACCCTTAGCTTTGGGAGGCCCTCAAAGTCGCAGGTAGCAAAAATCTCTGTGCCCAAAGCTTGGAGTAAGAAGAAGAAGCCATGGTGGTGACAGGGTAATGATGTATTTGTGGTAATAGGCGCTAATTAACCCGGACGGCTGATTTTAATCATTGCTGTCATCTGCTGAAATCAGCAAGCTGACAGAGTGGTTCAGTTTCATCTTTTCCAGTAGGCGGATATGCAAAAACTATTCTTTACCCCTTCTCACTCTCCTATTTTAGCTTAAGAAAAACCAGCCTAAAATGAGAATGGAGAGTACATTTTCAAGAACCCCCTTACAGTTTCCCTTGAGTTGACTTGGTACCTTCTTCTGTGTGTGGACTTATCTCACTGGATCACATGAACCAGGGAGAGAATAATTCCACATTTCCTGTTTGACAATTTTTTTTTCTTAAATGGAGCTCCCAGGATAAACTTCTTTGGATTCTCCAGTAGAGCCTCCAATATGGGGGAAGGGTCAGCGTATACTTAGAACTAATGTATTGGTAGCTCTGTGTTAAATTCTGACGAGATCCATGAAAAGGTGGTACTCGATTTCACAGTCTCATTGTAGGGAGCTGTATGTGCCTTAGATTTATAGAATTATGCAATGGGTGCTTTGCCTCTTGGAGTGAAGCAAGATCATGTGGAAACATCTGGAGCAATTCCTGGATGCTTGGTCTTCCCACGGGATTAGGCAATAGTGCTGGTCCTAGTATGACCCCAGGCAGTGGACAGAATGGTATCATTTATAGACGGCATCCTGGCATTCGCCTGGCGGTCCATGGGCTCATGTGCCTTTTCCTATAGGAATGGGTGGAAGCAAGGGACAGACCTGAAGCTTCACATCCCCTGGGGGTCCATCTGGAGGTCCCAGGGCCCAGATCATGTCCTAGAAATCTCAGTCTGTGACACATGTTGAGTGTAAATGACCTGCCGCTGTTGGTGTTCGGAGTTTGTCATTTTTAAGGCATTTCCACTATGGGAGAGGTATGAAATTATTTCAGACTCCAGGGTCTGATGATGGAATATGTGGCACATACTAATGAATCCCTTGCCAGGCGTCACCCTGGCCCAGCCCCACTGTTACCCCCAGGGCCTGAGCTCTTCTGAGCAGTCAAGTTGGAATCCTCTGGACTTCCCAGATCCTTAAGCCACGGAGTCTGGCATTCACTTCTCTGATTGTTTCATGGTTGGGCATTTTGAGTCATCAGCATCTTTCCTTGTAGGAGCCATGTCTATACATTCTTCATGGTCTTCCGGGGAGCTGTGTGGAGTTATGCCTCTCCACCCTTTGTCCTTCCAGGCTCTCCTCCTTATGCCACATCACCCTTGTTGGGTACCTACCATGGGCCCAACCCAGTTTGGCAGCAAAAGGAGCCAAGAAAAGTATATGAAATGTTCCTTTCCTCAAAGAGCTTCTAGAGCGGATGGAGAAACGAGGCATTCACATGTGAGAAAAACACAAGATCTGACATTCTAGAATTAAATGTGGGCAAGAGCAGCCTGGAAGTGGGAGGGCGAAGAAATGGGGCTTGGGGGCAGAGAGGGAAGGTGTCACAGACAAGGAGGGGTGCAGGCTGAGCGCCGGTCCGAGTTTGGTGCGGATGTGGATGACGGGTAAGAACATGCTGCTTGATAAGCCAGGGGCCTCACCGTCCTCTGCTTACAGCCAGGTCCGGTGTGCACGCTCTCTGTCTGCCAGAAGGCCCGGTGAGAGACAGCAGGGAGGGTGGTGACTGTGGTGCGGGCCAGGTAGCTTACCTTGTCCAAAGGGGAGTAGATGCTCTCCTAGGTGTCCACATGGCAGGAACTCAGGCCCATTCTGCCAGGTCTTCCAGTTTTTCAATAGAAGCTGGAAATCTGGCTTTCTCTGTGACGTCAGGGAACTTTTATAACACTGTCCGAGCTAAACTCAATGCATCTGTGCTGCTCTCCAGCTAGACTGGAGCTCTGGCCTCTGCCATCACAGTGTGCTCCTTCTGCAGGGTGACAGAGCCTGGGAGTCTGGTATCCCCCTGGAACCAGAGTCCGGTTGCCTTTGTGTGGCCACCCCTGGTGCCCTGAGGGTTCCAAAACAGGTCATGGGATCCAACTTCATCCTCAGTGCAAGGGGAAAGAGGGCTCCCCTGTGGGGAAGCTGCCTTTCCCATACTCAATGGACGGCTTGCTGTCTTGTTGGACAGGGATCTCAGGAAGCCGGCAGTGGGGTGGGGTGGGCATGGTTCTGGGGACAAAAGCAGTGAATCCAAGTATTGTGATCTGTCATTCCTTAGCAACAAACTCAGCAGCTTGCCTCCCAGTTTAATAAATCTAGACCTTTGTGGCTTGTACAACAAGTGTAATGACAAGTAATAATAGCTCATAAGAAAAAGGATTTTCTTTCTTTTTTTTTTTTTTTTGGTCATTCCTGACTCATGCCTCTAGCATGGGAAATCCAGGCAAGGGTGGCCACAGATATTCTCTGGAGCTGGAAGGCATGAACCCAGAGGTGGTACTGCATGAGCTAGGAGGTCCGAGAGGGTCCATCTAGGAGGAGGAGGCTCCATGGGGAGCACCCTGGGCTCCTTAGATGTCCCAGGCTTCTCGAGGGCACATGGTGGTCAGGAGCCTGGATTCTGGAGCCAGACTGCCTGGGTTCAGATGACTGCTGTCCTGCTTCCTAGCTCTGTGACCTTGAGTAAGTTACTTAAACTCTTTGTGCCATACTGTATTCATCTTTAGATGCAAATAGTAATGGTAACAGTGATGATGCTGGTACCTCCCATACACGGTTGTGAGAATTAAAGCTGCTGTATGTGAACCACTTAGAAGACTCTCTGGGGGTTTGCAAGAAGTGTTTGCTATTATTACTTTTGTTACTATACCTATACCACATACAGAAGAAAGATGCACCTGCCCTTGCCCGTAAGTAGTAAATGCTTTGACTCCCTGGGTGGGGATCCACGGGGCAACATTATTTATAAGGGATGGAAGTTCATTGACTCTCATTAATCCAGCAGACATCTCCTCCCCAGGAGTGTCTCCATCTCCTTTCCCGAGCACCCCATAAAGTAGGGGATGTATGTACCATCCGTTTGTCAAGGGGTCTCGGGGAAGTGGTGTGGCTTCTTCACAGTGACCTCTCAGTTTAACCTTTGTTGCCTTTCACCAATTGTTGCTTTTGGGAGTCCGCTCGTCAGGAGGTGGAGAGGTGCTTTCTGTAGGGTTAAGGTGGGTTTGAGCTCTAGACATCTTGAACCCACGTGTTCCCAGGCCCATCCAAGGGCACCATGCTTCCTTCTCACCGACACTTCGGGCCACATAGGGAGGACAGAGAAGAAAACCCAGCAGGCCAAACACTCTTCTCTCACAACAACACTCCAAACCTGGCTGGCCATCGTTCTGTTTTCAGCCAGGGTACAGGCCCAGTGGGACAACAGCGGGCCAGTCACCCCCCAAAGAAAGCAGAGTCTAGATCTGCACTAATACCGGACTCACCGAGCACTTAAAATGTGGCTTGTCCGACGAGACACACTGTGTGCATAAAATACACAATGGCCTCTGGAGGCTTAGTACAGAAAAAGGAGTGTAAAATAGTTCACTAATAATTTTTATCCACACAATGGAATATTATTCAGCAATTAAAAGCAAGGAAGGCCTGATGCGACATGTTATGCCATGGCTGAGCCTTGAACACATTTATGTGACGGCAAAGAAGCTGGTCATCAAAGACCACATGCTGTATAATTCCATTTATATGAAACGTCCAGAATAGACAGATCTACAGAGACAGACTGTATGTGATGATGGCCTCGGGTTAGGCCTGGTGGTAATGGAGAGTGACCACTGATGGGTGAAGGATGTCTTTCTGGGGTGCTGAAAGTATTCTAAAATTACATCGTGACAATGCTTGCGCAACTCTGTGAACATACTAGAAACCATTTAATTGTACACTTTACATGGGTGAATTTTATGGCAGGTAAGGTATGTCTCAGAAAAAGGTGGTAAAATAGTTTTTATACTTATTACATGGTGATATGATAATATTTTCGATGTATCAGGTTAAATAAAACACATTAAAATTGATGTCACCAGTTGCGCTGTACTTTTTAAAGGTGTCTGGGAGAAAATGCGAAATTGCCTCTGTGGCTCATGGTAGATTTCTGTTGGACTGCACTGCACTGCACATTCTCGAAGGACCTTCCTGGTCCCAAAATTATATTCTTCCACAAAACGATCCCCAGGTTTGGACTTCTGATGACTCATCTGGTATCATGGCTAAAACCCAACTTGAAAAAAAGTTCATTTGGGCTTTCTTTAAAACCATTTGCAAGATTAGGTTTTTGGAGAGAAATCCTGGAAGGAGGCACAGAGTCACATAAGGTGAGCCTGAGCACTGAGACCGTCACTTTCTCCTGTCCCCATCAGCCACCAGAGCCATCTGTAACTGTGGACAGGGCTATTTTAAAAAATTTACAGTCTCAGCCTGAACAATGGTTTCCTCAATCGATCCTCCTCTTGGAAAATTGACTCTGGGGCCATCGCTGCCCAGAGGAACAGGCAGTAAGTCCCTGGTTGGCAATATGGCTTCACAGGAGCCAGTGCCTGGCTTCCTTATATCCTTATGGCCTAGCCGGAGACCACAGGAGTGTCTTTCATTCCCTCAAAGGCCCAGTATCAAAACACAAACATTGGCCCCCAGTCTTATCTACAAGGAGGGCTGAAGATGAGCTCTGGAAGTGTCTTTTGGCTTTAGTGCCCCCAGTAGCTGTTACTCACCAGATGCTGGTTGTCCATTGCCTTAATGGGCCATCACATACTCAATGATGAGCCGATACCCCTCCCCTGGGCCTTTTTTTTTGTACTCCGTCCACACGGCCCCTATCTGCCTGAGGGCTTCCTCTGGCTGCTGGATCCTGCTGGGCCCAACAGAGGCCACTCTGCTGCCTTTTGCTGGGTGCTGTAGGGAAATGCAGACTCCCAAGTAATATAGCTTCGTGGGGATACCTGACTCCGCAAGAATAGGGAAGTATCGGCATGCATTAAAAAAAAAAAAAGCCCCTGGGCGTGGCTTGTATTTCCCCTGTGAGGGGAGTCTTTCCCTTTTGCTCCTTCGGCCAACCCCTGGAAGGCTGGCAGAATCTCTGAGCCCTTGTCACCTTCTGCATTCTTCAGCAACTGCTCTTGCATAGGTCCCTGTTTGGAACCTTATCCCTAAACTCCTTTACCTCTCTTTCAATCTTTTTTCATTTAAAGGGTCAGTGAAAGTGTTCATTGTCTTGGGGAGGCCCAGCTGCTGGAGGCCGGTACCCCTGTCCCACCTACTCCCACCCCTGTCATCCCACGTCTCTGGATGAGCTGCTTTCTGCACTGTGAGCTCTTGCCCATTTTGGCATTTGGGCAAGGGCATGCGGAAGCGAGGGCTTTCTGTAAAAACCTGTTTTGCCATTTCTCCAGGGAGCAAGGCAAAAGCAAACCTTCTTTAGCTCCTGGGCTTCTTTTGAAATAACTGTGGTCACAGAGACATAGTCATAGAAACAGTAATGATGAGGAAGGTAGAAGAGCAAACACTTTTCCTATAGCTTTTCCACTGAGTGTGAGCTTTCCAGAGATCCCCAGAGAAGAATAAGCAGACATAGAGCTTGCACAGGGGAGTAAAGTGCAAGAGACAGAAAATTCGACCAAGGCCACTGTCTGCAGAAATCCACAGAGTGGTTTCCGGGACACCAGGCAAATCATGTCGAGGCCCTATCTCATCCTGGCAATAATGCAACAAAAGAGCGTGCCATGTCAACAATTTCCATTTTAATATTAGTGCAGCGATAGGGCCCACATCATGATTAAATTAGAGTCAGGTACGTTTTCTTGTAACAGTGATATCCAGAGGAGGGATTGAAAATGGAGCCGCTCAAAGATAATCTGCCTTTGGATCTCCCAGGAAGGGACACTCTGTGGATGTGGCTTCGCTGCTGAGGGAAGGCCTCCCTAGCCTTTGAATGAGAGGATATGTCAGAGAGTGGCTCCAGTAGAGGGAAACAAGTGTGTAGTCAGCCAGCAGCAAAGCCCTGGGATGTCCTGCCTCCAACGCCCGGATGTCTCAGGAGCACAGGCTCCGGTGTTGGTTCTGGAGCGGACGGCTTCCACCCTGCTGGACACCGCCAGAACATTCTCTTCTCCGCGATGGGTGTTTGCAGTGCACTTGGCCGCCATGTCAGTATCAGCCAAGGTGCTGTGATCACCCAGTGGCCAGAGCCCTGCCCTGTCTGGAGGGGTTCCTCATTCACATGGGTCTTGACCACATTGACATTATCTTTCTTTTTCTCACTCCCAGATACTATAAGGGAGATGGTACTGATATTCATGTACCTCTGGTACCTTCTTTAACATTATTTCCCCTCCAACATTTTGTATGAAAATATTCAACCACTGAGCAACATGGAAAGAACACTCAGATACTCACCACCTAGACTCCACCATTAACTTTTTACTATAGCCACAACATTTTTATTTTTTATTTTTTGCCATGGCGAAATCTCTTCATGATTTTCCCGTCGTGTGTTCTTTAAAACAAGACAAAATAGCCCTGTCCCTCCCATGTCTCAGATAGAAACGTGGATGGGAATATAATGCAAAAGGGCATCTTGGTGAAACTGAGGCAAGAATCCAGGTGTTGCGAATTGAGGGCAGGTCTAGGGAAAGGAAGGGTTCCTAGAGTGGGAGCTAGAAGGTGGGGGTGCCAGGCCATGCTCTGCTGCTAAAAAGTCTGCATCCTGAAGGGGATCACCTTCATCCTGACAGGACAGTCCTCGTGCTGACCTTGGATGAAGTGCTCCCTGTAGTCTAGTTCAAGGCAGGGACTGCACATATAATTTGGGACCTTTGGCAGATTAATGGCCTAGATTCTGAGCTGTTGGTTTCTCATTTGGGAAGTGGGGATAACAACACCCACTTCACAAAGCTGTTGTAAGATGAAGTGAGGTATTGAGATGCTATGAAAATGCCCCCAAATGATACCTGGCCAAGGTCACCCCTATTATGAATACAAATACACGTTTACCTTTGTATGGTGTCCAACACATGGTGCTCACAGAGGGTCCATTTATTATATTGCCGAAGGTACATCTGTACTCTATTTAGAAACAGTAGTAGTAACAAGAGCAGTAATTCTTGTAGAGTTAAGTAAACCTGAACCAAAGACAAAAAGAACCAAGAGAAAAAAATTTCTCAGTTCACACCCTGAACATCCCCTGCATGCATCTGTGGAAAGAGCTGTTACGTTTGCCTCTATGGATGAGAATTTTCTGGTTTATTGCTTCTCATAAAAGATTGAAGCGACGAGAACACTGTCCCCTGCGGCCCTTTGGAGAAGGCCTGGGGGCATCATCGCTGTATAGGACACGATTATTGGAGCTCTGCCATCCCGTGGGGCGATGCCTCTGTCATGGATGGACACACTCCCCTCACTCAGTGACTTCCTGCTTATCATCTGGCAGTCGCAAAAGCTCACGCTTGTCATCGGAGGGAATGGGGTCAACTCAAGTCACAGATGCAGGGTGTTCCTAACTAAACACCAAGTCAGGGTGGCCCTGGAAGCAGGAGATGGTGGAGAAAGGCTCTCTGTAGCACTTCCGGAGCCTCCAACCCCTCCTGAGGCTCATCACGTGCTGCTGGCTCCTCGGAAATTAGATGCGCCTTTCGTGGCTTCACGGAACCCTTCTGAGGCGAGGAATCCCCTTGGAGAGGTGGAAATTTATTCCGGGGACTCCTCATCTTTATCTAGCCTCCTGTCTGCTGCTGTTTGGGGCTGAGAGGCATTATCGCCGACTGTGAGGCTGTCATGATGGACGACGAGGGGGAAAGAAGTGGGAGCGCGCCAGGTGCCGCCACGTACTCCATGATGGTTTGACCTGATGGGTAATGGAGCCCTGACAAGAGGGGCAGTACTTTGCAATGAGCTTTCACTGCTTTTATTAGGAAGCTTTGTGTCCAGGGAGGCTCAGCTCTGGAACAGTTCATGTATGCAGGGCAGCTTCCAGAAAGAAGTTTGTGCTGTGGTAAGATCACGTAGAAAGTTGCACAGCTATGTTTCAGACCAGAGTGTGATATTTCTCACGATGGTACTCATTATCTTCTTAACAAAAGGCTTAATATGATATATCAGTCATGGCACTTCATGCTGTCAGAAATAAAAAATTCAAAATGCCTAACACACTGGGGGATTTTTTTCGGAGTGTGTATCTGCAGGTAGGCCTATCAGTGGACCAGTGATGTCTTTAGGGACCCACTTTTTCCCTCTCCCATTTCTTCCCTTCCTTATGTGAGCTTCATCCCAAGACCAGCCTCTCCCCTGGTGGCAAAACAGTGGTAGAGGTTCTAGGAATCACTTCTTCATGCAGAAGGAGCGAGAGCTCTGTCTGGAGAGTGAGAGACCTTCCTTCCCAGAAGCTGCCAGCATACCTCCCCTCAATGTCTCATTGACCTAAATAGGGCCACTTGCCACTCCTGAACCAATCATTTTGATTGTGGGCCCATCCCTGGAGATGAGGTGGGGTCAAGCTACCCCTTCTCCATAACTTGCTACTGCTACCCAGTGGGCAAAGAGTGGAGGAGGTCTTGAGAAAAGGACCACAGTGTCCATGAGGGGCATCTACCAACCGCACCCACTGTGTCTGTGACCCCTCTGCCCTTTCAGTGCCCACTCATCCTTCTGCCATGGAGCAACTTGGACGTGATTCCAGGAGTGATGGGCATGCTCCTCTGTTCCCAGAGTCCCTCGCTCCATCACTGCTTCTCAGCTTGTGTGCGTATGTGTGTCCGTTTGTTGACCTCCGATCTCTTGTTTCCTACTTCCTTCGCTTTTAGAAACACTGGAAGAGGCCTTTTCTTTTTTCTTTCTGGCACCCTGTCAAAGGGCTTCCTGACCTTGGCTGGTGGTGGCTGTGATGGACGGGGTTTCTCTCAGCATCTGAAATGGCAGGGCCTCACGTTGGGAGAGCGCCTGGGCTGGAGGGAAGGGCTCAGACAGGTGTGTGTGGAGCAACCCACCAAGTGTGACCAGGAGCCACGTGGCAGGTCCTAAATACTGAACCTTGAATGTTGTTTTCAGCTAGTGTTTTCAGGGGGAAGTCACTGGCAGTCTGCTTTTGTCAGGACTCTAGAAAATTAACAAAGCCTGATTCTTTAGGCAAACCCCAAATCCATAGAAGTACCCTCGGCAGGCTTCACCAGGGATCAGAGCGAGGGAGGTGTTGCTCTCTGGCTGGAAGGTGAGAAGCAAACCTGCCCTTGCTCAGGTAGCAGGTGGTGGCCTGGAAGGTCCTGCATGCGCCCTGCTCTAGTCTGGTCACTCACGTATTTTCTCCCCATCTCCCCTTTCCTGATGCCGGATCTCTGACGGGGGACTGAAACCCGAGAGGGAACGAATGGATCCTGTCTTTCTTTCCACTCAACGTTGTTTCTCTCCGATGGCTGGCTTTGGTTTCCAACTTGGAAAGGGGCAAGCAGTGGGCCAATGAGTAGGAAAAAGTGAGAAGAACCAAGTGGCTTTGTGCTTAAATGAAAACCGCACTGGCCATCCTCTCTGGTCCTGTCCTTCTCATTGTGAGGCATCAAGAGAATATTTTTGTTCTGGCATCGAGTTCCCTGGTGAGAGAAGAGAGAAGGAAAGGAAAACATTATTGGAAAATCTACATGCCCATGGGCTCTGGACCAATCACATCTGCCCACTTGCTTCAAGAGGCATTCTTTCCAAGATGAAGCCAAGGTTACGTTTCGTAGCTGACATCATTTGGTGTCCCTCAACCTTTCTTGGGTTCTAGCCGCAGCTGCGGTGGATAGTTCGGTGTGAATTCAGACTCTTATTGCTGTGGCCCTCAAGCATGGCTCAGGGTCTTTCCCAGTAGGTGGGAGTTGGCTTGGCCCACTCAAAAGTGCAGCCCAGAATTTGTGGGGGTTCGTGCTTCTCGGGCAACCTTCGGCTAACCGGCCATGGGAACCAAAACTCTCTTCCTTCAGGTAGGCATCCTGGATGCATCTCTGGGCTTCTAGTTGGTTTGTGCCCTAGTTTCCAGCAGAAGCAACCTCCATAGTGTGTCCTTATATATCCGGTGTCCATTTCCTTATCTTGCTTTCCACTCTGCCTCCCTCCTCCTACATGGGATCCTCTTCAGAGGAAACTACTTGCACCCAAGTCTTTATCTCAGACTTAGCATTTGGAGAACCCAAACCGGGACACCTCCCAACATGGTAGATATTGTACTGCCATCTAAAGCATTACTGTAGTGTCTCAGCAACATTTGAAGCTTTTGTTTGTTTGCCTGGGCCAACCTCTGGCCATTGTCTGGCCCTGGCTGACAGGGTATTTTTGGGGGGGGGGTTGTGCAGACTCTCTCTCTCTACCGTCAGTGTCCAGCCTTCATCCCTTGCAGCCTGTATTTGAACCCCTTATCCCCCAAAGCCATTTCAATCCCCATACAATTTCCTGGTGCTCTCATATCTTTATTAGTTTGGTTCGTAGAAACCATTGGGAGGCTCTGTGTTCATGGTAGGTTGAAAGACATTTATGCAGAGAAAAGAAAGAGCTCTCTGTTTGGGAGTGCACCCCATGGACATGGTGAGGATGAAGGCCAGGGAAGTTTTGGGGACTGGTGTGTGATACAGATGTGGAAATTCTAATATTTTCTTCCTACCCTTCAGTGAGTCATACAGCCCATCTTGGAGTGTGCAACTCTGAAGGATCGGGACAGAGGTACCATGGAACCCTGTCAACCTTTCGTCAGTTGACTCTACCCTGGATTTAAAACAATCCTTTAGAGGGCGGATCATTCATGCCCTTGAATTTTCAGATGCAGCAACTGAGATAAAGTGACTTAGCTTCTCCAACAGCCCGGAGCTAGTTACAGAACTGGCATAGAATCTCAACTCACTAAATGCCCAACATGTTGAATTCCTATGACCACAAATCCTTGCGTCCCTGGAACAGTGGGCCAATGAAAGAAGATGAAGCGATTTTGAAAAAACCAGGCTGTTGGGCCCAGATCTTTCAAGCCTTTCAGAGGACTCTGAAGACAGATCTGGGGAAGCAGACATGGCAGGAAGTGTGCTCCAGGAGCCCACACTGCACTGTGGGGGCCAAAGCACCGTCGCTGGCTGCGGCTTATGTGGTGCTCAGTGAGGTGCCTTCTGATCTCTGGGGATGTTGAGGGATCCCTGCATTTCCAACTTCAGAGGTGGAGAGACTAAGCTGGGAACCATACTGGGAACTGTGCAGGCATGCAGTGACATCTGTGAGCAAGTTAGGAGTAAAATAGTGCACATGAGTCAGCTGTTTAATCGCGGCATCTCATGCAGAATGAGTCTGGGGTGGGCCCTGGATTCTGCATTTCTAGCAAGCTCCCAGGTGATTCTCATATGGCTGGTCCCAGGACCACTTTGAGGAGCAAGGCTGTAATGGGAACGGTTTTTTCCAGGAACCTGGAAATCCTGAATTTCTGGTTCAGATTTGCCACTAAAGTTCTCAGCCTGTCATTGAAACATAATTCCCCCAGTCAAAGGGCATGACCCCTGAGGGATGATACAGAATCCCACCCCCCCCATCTTTCCTGGGGATTCCTGGATTACTCCCAGTCCCACCCAGATGGTGGCTTGAGTGAAACTCAGCCACACTGTGGCTCTCCAGCATCGCCTGAGTTCCAGGCTGGGCAGACACAGGGTGGAGGAAAACCAAGCAGGCTGGGTATCCCTGGAGATTACATGTGGGTTGGAGGGTGGGGAGGAGCAATAAGGACAGATTATAATTCTGTCTGTGATATATGATCTGAAGGAGGAGTAGCTCCCTTTCTGGGAGCTTGTGGTGAGGGAGGTCCTGGAAGGTCAGGGAGGGCTGCCTGGAGGAAGGGCTTCCCTCTGGAAGCAGCGAGGGACTCAGAGTCTCACAACCAGGCCTGCCTTATTTGGCCATGGCACAGTCTGTATCTGGGGCCTGTTTGGACTCCTTGCTTATGTCTTTGGATGGGTGCCTTGGGCAGGTCCTTGTCCCCAAGGCCACTCTTTTAGGAGCTCTGCCATCCTCTGTGGGCCTGGGGTGGGTGTGTGAGGTGGGCTTGGGGTGAGGAGGGAAGGGAAGGTGCAGCAGGGGTGGGGACTTTGCAGGGGAGTAGAGAGAGAGCTGGGCCTTCCTTTGCTCCTCCTATGGGTTCGTTTGCCCAGGGACTGGTAATGGGACTGGTCTTTCTGATGCAGGACATGACTGAATACCACAGCATGGCCTGAAGCCCCAGCAGGCTGCTGTGTGCTCCTTGCCTTCCCTTTCTCCATCAGAAGCCCTAGCTTTCCTGCACCCCCTTAGTCCAGCAGTGGCAGGCAGGGACCAGTTCCTTCTGCCCTGCAGGCTCCCTGTGTGTGTGATGCTGGGAGGACTGCCACTTGGGCCGTGGGAGCAGCGGCTCAGGCGCCAGTGTGTCCCTTGCGGCTTCGGGGTCTCCCCGGCTTGAGATCTGCATTTCCATCCAGCCCCCAGGAGGTGCCCATGCTGTAGCTAACCGACCACTCTGCAGGAGACCTCCAGAGGACAGGGCATCAGCGGCAGTGCCCGCCTCTGGGGCAGGTGGTTCGCGGTTACTCCTCCCCTCTGAGTGAGAGGGAGGCCTTGTGGAGGGACCAAAAGCTTTCAGCTTTCCACAGGGTTTTCCTCGAGGAGAGGTATTCTGCCTCGGTGCTGGGAGGTTTAAATTCAGTGTGAAAGCTGCAGCCTGTGAATGCCATGCGTGGTTGGAGTGCAGGAGAGTGGAGAACTTGACCCAGCACACTGGGTTCTCAGGGTCCCCCACCCACCGGACCGTGGGTGTAAGCAGCTAGAGAGAGGAGAAGTTTAAACAGAGTGTGTGGCCATCCTGTCACAATGAGGTCTCTGGATCTGCCCTTCTCTGTCTTTCTGGAAGCTTTGAGGCAGTGGAGAAGAACCAGTGCGCAGCCCGCTCAGCCTCTGGCTTCTTCCTCTCCTGGTGGTTTTGGAGAGCTCACAACTTCTCCACAGTTTGTGTTCCTTTCCAAGGACCAAGAACAGTGCAGAGACACACTCTTCTTTCAGCTGGGAAGTCCATGTGAAAATCCACGTGCAGAAAGCCAGCACCCCCATTGCTCCCTCTTCACCCCCAGAGGGTGAGAACCATCGGGCTCACCCTCGAGGGACTCTAGGAGTGGGGTCAGGAAGGGGGCCATGTGGAGGGTGCCGCTGGGGGGCCAGCAGATCTCGCCCCTGCTCATCGAGTCTGCAGAAGGCGGTCTGCTGGCTGCAGGCTTATGCAAACCTGACCTCCGACCCCGGGGTGAAGACCCGGGGCGCAGAGAGTGGAGACAGCTGTGTAAACTGCCGGGTGGGGTATTTATAGCCATGGTGAGGAGCGCTGAGCCAGCCTAGAGAGCCGGAGCCAGTCACTGCGGCCACTGGCTCTGTCTCTTTTTCTCTGTTAACTGAGTTTTCTGGACATTATTTCTTCAGTGTTGCATTAGGCATCCCAGACTCAGTTTCCTCATCTGCAAATGGAGGGCTGTTGCCCTGGTCCCCTGGGCATTTCAGAGTGGTGGCTCTCTCCATCCAGTGTTCAAGAAGAAATGCAGTATTCCAGTTTTAAGGGGGGGGGGAGTTAACACGACCTCTCAAAGTGAGCCTTGCTGAGCCCTCGAGGCCGTTCCCCTGGGCTCCTGGAGCTCTGGGACAGGGTGGGACGTGCGTACCTGGGCTTTGGAGTCAGATCTGGGCTCGAGTCCTGGGTTGGCCGCTTAGACCCATTAGCAGCAGTGAGGCGGTGGAAACGCCACGGGGAGCATGGGGTGGCGTGGTGCATAGGCAAGGGGCACACAGGCCAGTTGTGATGCTGCGGCAGCACCCCCCCATCTGCTGCCTGCCTGTGTGTCTGCGGGAGTCCCCTCCTCAGAGAGTAGAAAGCCTCACCTCCCCGAGGGGCCTGGGGCCAGGATTTGGGAAGGATGGAAGCCCTGTGGGACAAGGGTACACATAGGAGAAAGCATGTTAATTTTCGGGAGAAGGCTGGGATCTGGGGCACCCAAGGAAATCCATTCTTGGTGTCAGAAAACTTTGGATTCTCCAAGCCCCAGTCCCAGGGAGGAGGAAGGGGTGGGGGAAGAGAGAGCGAGCGAGTGAGAGAGAGAAAGGCAGGGGGGGTGGTAAGAGCAGGAGAGGGTGAGCACACAGCTCTGTAATGGAAACTTGGCACCTAGCCTCCACTTCTTTCCTTCCTTAGTGCATGTGGCTTGAGTCTCGGGTTGAGAACGTCTTCCCCTTTCAGCAGGCACCCCGCATGATCTCCATGGCCCACTCCTGTCCCCCCCTTCTCAGAGCCTGCAGTTATGCACCCTGCCTCTGCCGGTGACACATGACATGTGAGCCTCCTGCCTCCTTCCTCATGCGCCCCCTCCCCCCGGGCTAATTAGGCCAACATGCAACTTCCAGGGCCTGGCAGATGAGGAGCCAAGAATGCGGTGGACAGGTGCCAAGTGTTTTTGTTGACATTGCTCAAGTGCAGCTTTGTGGAGCAGCCTCTGCTGGAGCAGAGAAATCCAAGGAAGTCTGAGATGAGTGAAGGGAGAGCAGGGAGAAACCCAAGTGGGTGCCTCTTCCAATCCCCTCTGCCTTCCCCACGGCCCACCCTCTGCCCCTCCTCCTAAATCCAACAATAGAGCCCTCCAAGTCATAACCCATGGGACCGGCTTAGCCTGTAAGAAGGCCACACTGAGCAGAGCGCCATGCATTCAGTGGGGTTTTTGGAACAGTTTTCTTTTCTGTTTGTGGTGGCTTCATGCGGTGGCTCATATGCCTCACCGCAGTTCCTGATCGTTTCTGAGGAAACGAACTTCCTGGAAGTAGGTTTAGGGAAGACTGTCTTCACCCCTAAACTGTTAAAAGGTTCTGCTGTATTGTTGATCTGCCTTACTGTAGCTGAATAATGCAACCAGATGGACTGCATCTTCCCCAGTGATCTACCATGAACGTGGCCATTAGGTCACCAGACCTGGGTTCAGATCCCCATTCTGCCCCTCTCATTGCTTGCCGTGTGACCTTGGGTGAGTCTTTGAACCTCTTCATGCTTTGGTTTCCTTATTTGCAAATGGAGGTAATAGTTCAAAATAAGACTGCTGTTAAAATGAAACATGGATAGAGTGGAAAGTTCTTCGCACGTAATAGACACTCAATGAATGGGAGCCATAATAGTTATTAAATGGTAGTTGGTGTGGTTGGCTATGGATTGGCTCTGATTTTAGGCATATCTCTTCTACCCTGGTTTATTTACTCCAGAGGTAGGTCGGCCCAGCACCAACTGCCCCTGCCTGCCTCACCAGAATTTTGTGAGGACGAATGGAATGGGGTATAATATTGTTACACTTGGTTCTCAGTGGGGAAGGAAGGAAGTGAATGCAGTACTTGCTATCATCACTGTGATTTTCTCAGACTCTGGTCTCTGCATTAGTAGTTCAGTGGTTAGTGGTCAACTATATTTTTGTTGAGATAAAAATTTGTAGGTTTTGGAATCCAGAGGTGCTGCCTTAATAGTCTCTAATGCCTAAAGATACTGAATCATTATGTAAAAAAAAATCCTCTAATTTTCTGCTACAATAGCTGGCTTTATTTTTACATCTCTTAATTGGTATCAGCTTTTCTTTCAGAATTACAGAACCATGGAAACTTGGCCTGAGAGAGAACTTTGGAAGTCATTGGAAGGGACACTTGCTTCTTTGCAAATCTTTGGAGGCTTCCTAAACATTCAGATTGCAGTACCACAAAGCACTTTTCTCTGACCCCGATTATGAGAACAGCAGAGTGGCCAATCTGTTGGTCCATTGCGTGACTCTACCTTTGGTCTTATGCAGGCTGGGAAATGCCATTGCTGCCCCACCTGTATCACTTCCTTCTTGCCTCTTCAGTGCTCACTGACGACGTTTAAATTTTAGCACCTGCACCTCATTGTCTAAGGCCTTTTCCTGGGCGTTAGAGCCCACCTGGGACACCCACATGCCAGGTGAGAGGTGCCATGGAATTCATGGCCCCTGGGAATAGCCTTCAACCAGTGGCAGACCAGGAATAGGTGGAATCATACTTAAGTTTGCTTACCCCTGAGTATCTGAGATACCTGTCCACCCTGACCCCCAGAGCTTTCCAGGAAGGCCAAGCTCTAGTTGACTCATTTTGGTGACTGGCTTGAAGTGTACCATCTGTTGGCTGGTTCCCCTTCCCCGTCCCATGTTCCTGTTCCCCTACAGGTGCTTCCTGGGATCACCCCCACCCCCCCATAGGAAATACCTGTGTTTAAATCCTCATTTCCAGGGCTGCTGTGGAAACCCAGCCTGAGACAAACGGTTGTCTTTCTCCACACTTTTGTAGATCGTTTGTGACAATGAGGTGCTATACTTACATTTCAGGGCTGCTTGTTGGATTTTCAGGCCACTGACCTTTTTATTTCTTCATGAGCTTTTGAGATTTTTTTCTCCTCTTGTCACCATTCTTAATCCTAAGAATTAACTGTTGAGGTTAACCAGACGACACAAATGCCTTGCTTTCACCTTGAATTATCTCTGGTACTGTTCCCTTAGTTATGACTAAACTGATGTATGTGGCCACCATGTAGGCTTTTGCTTTTCAGAATCTAAACTGATTGTTTATCCTAGTTAGGCTCCACATTCTACGTTTGTGTGTGTGTGTGAGATATGCCTAAAATAGCTCTTCTGGCTAATATGTGTAAGTTGTAATGAGATACCTTGATAATTTTATATTTAACGGCAGATGCCGTTTGACTGAGGAAGACCTCAGTGCATGAGCTGCTGCAGTTACATGTGTCCTGTGGCTTAGGTGAGATTCCCACAAGCACTGTGATTTCCAGAAACTTCCATGAGTGTTATGTTGTCCATGCCCAAAGTGGGAATGTTATTTCAACACTTACTGAGCACCTCCTCTGAGCCAGGAGTGATTTGGTGTTAGAGAGACAATAGTGGACAAAGTGGACAACATCCCTGCTCCCTCTTTCTTTCCCAGTGTTGTGAGGTTCAAATTCAACAATGAAGATGGAATCATTTGGGAAACTAAAATCACCATGGAAATAGAGGAATGGGTATGATGACCTTCAGCTCTTCATTGCCCATTTCAGAACACCACACTGATGTGGCTGGATGGGGTGCACCCTCTGTCCTTTCGTGAAGGCCACTCAGCCCATGAATTAGGCCCTTATCTTGTACTTAGATCCATTTTCTGTCCACAGCAAGTCTGGACACTCAAGAAGTGTCCCTTGCCTAATGCCACATCTTTCTTTAGTGCTAAGCTGCCAGAAAGACCATCTTTGCTTGCTGTTTCCACTTCCCAGTGGCCCTCTGATGTCCAGCTCTGTTGTTTCTTGGCCTTTGACTTACTTGATTTGTCTATAGTGGTCAAGGCCATTGGCTGCTCCTGAAATTCCCTTTCTGCTAACCTTGCCTTATGCCATTTCCCATCCTCTTTCCCTTCCTTTCATGATCCACGGTTGAATTCTTTCAGTCTACTAGCTCTCTGAATGAATGTTGAGTTCTCCACGACGTCTTCTCTTTAGTCCCCTCTGCCCTTCTAGAAGACCCCATGCATCATGTCTCATACTCTTCCCTATTTGCTTATGACCCTCCTGATGCTCTCTGTAGCTTAGCTCGCTCCCCTGAGGTGTCTCCACCCACATGGACACAGGTGGCTTACCTCCCTTTCTGTGCTCCACAGACACTTCATGCTCAACAAGTCCATAATGGAATTTGCTCCATTCTCCCCTCCAATGTGCCCTTCATCTTTGTTTTTTCTCCTGGCACATCGGTCCCTACAGTCATCTCAGCTGGAGACCTCAGCACTGTTAACCTGCTCATCCTGTAATGCATTCAAGTGGTTCAGTGTTTTCACATTTGTGTTTTCATCTCTTGTTTATGGAAGTCTTGTTATGTGGCATTCACTGGCCCAGACTCTAGGGATGTTGACATGGTGTCCTAGCTTGGGCAACCCTCCAGAAGCAGCTCCTGAGAAAGTGTTCAGTTGTGGGAGCTTTCTTTGGGAGGAGTAGATGCTGGTGGGCTAGAGACAGTCATGCTGATTTCATGGACCTAATTGTGCCCATCTCTTCCCAAATCCATGTTTAGTGAGGTCACATGGATCATGCTGAAATTGGCCATGATGAGAATATTTACACTATGAAAATTGGCCAGTGGTTCCAAACCAGGACATTTCCCCCCAGAGAGTTGGTTGTTAAACATTTATCAGCATGTTACTGGGAGTGAGGAATTAAGGGAGGGAAGGACAGCAGTTCATAAATTGTGCTTTATCAGGAGAGTTACACTGTAGACAGCTGGAGCATAATCCCAGGGGAGAAAATTCTGTAATCCAGTTTAGAATACACACCTCACAGTCATCTTGCTGGAGTGGGTAAGGTAGTAATACACCAGTCCCTACTAGTCAGTGGCTGAGGGTGGTCTCTGTTGGGCCCAGCAGGATCCAGCAGCCAGGGGAAGCCCTCAGGCAGTCAGGGGCAGCATGGATGGAGTATAATGATAAGGCCCAAGGTGGGAGGGATAGGCTCATCATTGAGCAAATGGTGGCTGATGAAGGCAGTGGACATCCAACATTGGGGTAGGCCAAAACCCAGCTATTAGTCATGTGTGGCTATGATCTTTTTCTCCCCAGACCTCGACTTCATGGACCTCCTAGGGGAAGACCGACAGTGGACGGTGGGGAGGAAGTTAATGCAGGTGAACGACACTCTGACTTCAGAAGATGCAGGACTCCGAAGCAGTAAGAACTGCACTGAACCAGGTAACAGACACAGCTGCGCCGTGGGCAGTGGCTGCCATTTTGTTGGGTTATGGCTGAGGAAGAGCTGGATGCCATGCTTTCCCTTTGAGTTCTAACCCAGAGAGCTCTCAGGGACATTTAGGGCAGGTGTCTAAGAAACTGAAAGGTGACATTCCCAGGGGATTCTACCTCTGTATTCTTTTTCTAGGGCATGGGGGAAAAGGTAAGTCAGTCAGTGATCCTCCTGATTCTGTGCTGATATCAAATGTGGAGGCTGGTGCTCTCAAATGGGAAACTGAGTTGGGAGCAGGATGGGTGAGGATGTTCTCTGGCCATCTTTGCTTTAATCCCTGGAATCCTCTCTGGCTGGTTTTTAAGCAGGAGCCTTGTTTCTGTCATAGTAAAGACACAGGGGTTGAACCATATCCTTAGCTGTGTTGTTGGTCTTCTTGGAAGAAGTGAATATTCATTTATCAGCTGTCATATTTGATATCTGTTGTGTCTTTCCTCAGAAAGATATGGAACGTTTTATCTCCAATGTATTGAACTCGAAAGGAAAGCAAACACAAAGGGAATGAAGGGGACTTGGAATTGTCAGAACTCAGCTCACCAGATCTCAGGAAAGGCGAGCACCCTCTGGATGGATGAGGGCCTTGCTAGTTTAGACCAGGGGTCAGCAAGCTTGTCTCACAAATGGCCAGACAGGAAATATTTTAACCTTTGCAGGACATATGCCATGTCTATAGTTTTTGTTTTTTTAAAACATTGTTTTATAACGCTTAACACATTTAAAAACCATTCTTAGCTCACAGACCATACAGAACAGTCACTGGGAGGTATTAGGCCTGTGGCTCTACTTTGTCAACCCCTACTTGGGCTGTTTGGCTCTCTGGGACCTCCCTTCCCTGCGTGATGGGAACTTGGGCCCCATGCATGCTCCCTCTGAGGGGTCAGAAGC
The DNA here is from genome assembly GCF_003265705.2 of Callorhinus ursinus. Classification (NCBI taxonomy): domain Eukaryota; kingdom Metazoa; phylum Chordata; class Mammalia; order Carnivora; family Otariidae; genus Callorhinus; species Callorhinus ursinus. The sequence continues at coordinate 16,027,088 of NW_027397091.1, forward strand.
TCAACCATGTGTTGATCCCACCTCCAAAGGCCAGTCTCATTTTTAGTGTCACGCTGGAAAGATATAAAGTCTTCATTGCAGCCCAAAGAACTTTAGACCTTTGAGAACAGAGGGTGTTCTGTGAAGCTGTGCTTCTACCTTTTTTGGGGGAAAGGTGAGTAGAGGTGTTTCACCACCATACTGAGAATTTTAATAGTCCATTCCCAAGCAGAGCTGGAAAGAATTAATAGATTACCGGCAACCGCCCACCCCAAACCCACAACAACCCACAATGCTACATAATCTATATTTCTCAAGCTGGAGAATTCAGGAGTTACTGTGGCTATTGTTAAATGCTCTGAAGGAACACGCTTGAAGATTAGTGAAGCACATGGCTGCTCTATGAGCTAGAAGCAGAAACGGGTGTGATGGGTTTGAGTGCCACACTGAGCCAACAGAGCCCTTTGTAGAGAGATATGCCAAGAACCCTGGTAGCTGATCTGGTCATGTAGCCAAATATTTTTCAGTATCTTCTTATAACCAAGAGGCAGGTGGTGAGCGAGATGTCAGAAGACTGGAAATACAGCATTAGGGAGGCCAGTCGGCACCTTTGGTGTACCTTTGGTATGGGAAAGAATGGAGTCACACGCAGTACAGTGACTGGCTCCATGCTGAGGTCTGCTACCATGCTCAGGGCCAATGGTGATGGAAGGAGCTTAACCTGTTGAGGGATGTGTTTTGGGGGGGGTGGTGCTGTCTCTGTGAGTGGCATTGCTCATTGTATCTAGAAGTGTCTTTCTCAGAGTGACAGGTGTAGAAGAATAAAGTACATTAAAAGCCATTGCAAGAGAGGAAATGACTCAGCTCCCAGGTAGAAAGGAAGATGTCTAAGGTTTTTAAAAAGAGCACCCGTCCAGCCCCTGCTGGTGTTGACAGGGAGGACACAGGGGGAGAGAGGAGGAAGGGCTTCTAGAGGGCAGCGGGAGGATTGAACAAGAGCTCATAATGCTGCTTAGAGCTGTCCAGAAAGAATAAAGACCCAGAAGGAGCATTCTCAATGTCTTCATTTGGGGGCTCTGGGAACTGGGCTTGATTTCTGGGGCCGTTGACTCTGAGCCAAAGGCTACAAAGAAGGTGATCATGCCTGAAACAGGAGGGGTCTTTTTTAAGTCCTGGCACATCAAGGGCCTACCTGGAGTCTCTGTTCTTCAAGCCTGCTTTGACCACCCCAAGCTGCAGTGACCATTCTGTTTGCTGAATGTTTTTTTGTATGTCTCTAACTGTGCTGTCTAATATGGACACTCAGTGGTGACTTAAATTCAAATTAATTCAAGTTAAATACATTAAAAATTCAGATTCTCAACTGCGCTAGCTACATGTCAAATACCTAATAGCTGTGTGTGGCTCATGGCTGCCATATTGGAGAGCACAGATCATAGCCCATTTCTATCTGTCATCACAGAAAGTTCTATTGGACAGGCAGGTCTAGAACTTCATTTGTCTTTGGACATATATCCCGTCTTTCCAGCTTAGTTACAAGCACCTCAAGGATATAAAGTGGACATATAGACTTGAGAGCCCCATCTCTTCCTGGGTTTGGGGGTCACCATCCCCTGGATTTGAATCCCAGCTTAGAAGCTCTGGGCTTTGGGCCAAATAGGCTTTCTGAGCCTCTGTCTGCCTCTGTCTGCTTCTGTGAGAAATTGAGGTAATCATTTTGACCTTTCATGACTGATGTGAGAATTGGTAATGAAGTCATGAAGTATGACTGTGTGTGGTAGTTCTGTAATAAGAGCTCACTCATGAAGTTCTGTCTGCTGGGGGCAGCCATCTATCCATTACAGGTGGGTCATGGAACTACTTTCTCCAGTCCCTCCTCACAGAAATGGGCACGTTTGGCCCATCTGGTTCTGTCAATAGGCCACGTTCTCAGGTGGCCCAGGTCTGAGCAGTCAGGAAGCTGCACTGAAAGGTTCAAGCACTATTTTCTAATACAGGCAAGCTTGAACGATCTCGCCACGGTAATGAGCACGGCACCTCTGAGGAATGCTCTTTCTACAAGAATGTGGTCAAAACATGACCACAGACACACATGACCCCCCAGTAGCCTTGGTGCCCTTTCCAGAATGCTACTGGAAGTCTTCTCAGTCTGCATGGAACAGATATTTTACACAAAAGTGTTGAGAGCTACAGCACTCATAAGGGCTGCATTTGGAATTTAAATTTAGTAGTGTTCATCTTCCCTATCTCTAACTTCCTGTGGGAGGGCAGGACTGAGCTGGACGGAGCCAAGGCCCAGTTGCCCAGGTTTCCTTAAGAGGTCAGAGCAGCCCTGTAGGCAGTGAATATTGCTTGTACTGGTTGAATGCAGTAGTGTCTGCTCTCGAAAGTCTTCAATGTAGGGGCTAGGAAGGGAGTCGTGTGGTTTCTGGACCACCTCCCTTCCGCTTTGTGATGATGTCAGGAGAACGAGAGTGTATTTCCAAAGATGATGCATTAGCCTTCCCTCTGTGCTCAGAGGGGTGATTATTTACTCAGGGACCTGAGCATTTGGGGTGCCAGTGTGTGCCGTGGCCATGTGAATATTGGCACCAGGGTTGTCGGCAGGACTTAATTTGGCTCTTGTCATAAGGTACACCTAGTGCTACCTCGTCATGTCGCTGGGCTTCTCAGACTGTGTTCTTGGAACCCCTGGCTTTAGGTGCCATTAGAGTAAGTAGGTTCCGAGCCTGGAGATGGAATGACCTCCATTCTGGTTGTATTCTCTGTTTAGGATAGGGGGCTGGTTTGCTTCTCAGATGTCAATTTCCTCATCTATGAAATAGACCTGCACCTAGTTTATCCTTTCTACTCCTTCCACTGTACAAATCCAGTAATTCCACAACATTTCAAGAAGAGAGATTCATGAAAACCTCCACCCCAAGATGCCCCACTCCGCTTTCCCAAATAACTTCTTGGCATTTGCAAAATTCCATGTCATACCTCAGCCCCTCCTTGGACCCTCTTTCCCCTTCCCCCTTTCCTCTTTCCCTCCCCTGCCCCATCCCCCATCTCTCTCTTTGCCTTCCTCTGAAAACCAGGTGCCCAGAGTACCTGCCCAGGCGACGATCAGGATGCAGGGTGCCCAATATAGTGTCAGTGCTGTCTTTGGTTGGTGTGGTAACATGAAGTTGACACGTTCTTCATATGGCAGCTGCCGCTTTAAAAACATGTTGTTTTGCAGTATTTTGGATTTTTTTTTTTAAATGGCATTTTTCCCTTGCCCCTTCAAGACATGGTTTTGGTGGAAATTGGTAATTTTTTGTGCCTCCAGGACTGCATGAAAAAGACTAAGCTCTGGGCTCCAATTTTTCTGCAATTGTTCCAGTCCTCTGTGAATTTTTAAGGTTGTTTTCTTAGCCTGACACTCCCGATTTCATCTAGAGCCTGAAAACCTATTGTTTTTTGGCAAATAAGACTTAAAACTGTTTACTCAGATGACCTATTAAGTGAAATTTAACTTTGAATAAATTTTATCCATGGAAAATTAAGTTAGCTAAATGTAATATTGAGAGTGGTGGACAACTGTAGCAGAAATGAACTCTTTGTAGTATTTATTTGTACACTTTGCAGAATTTTATTTATACACTTCGCAGTCTGTCTTCAGAAAAATCTATCATCTTTTGGTTTTTAGTTCTTTGATGTTTTAAGGAAATGAGCTTTTCCTCAGAGTGCCTCCTTCAAATAAACTTTGGAAGAAAGAGCTATTTAAAATGATAGCCTTTGGTGTGGGCTTAACTCTGAGATCACTGGATGTTCTTTTGAGAAAGGGCTCATCTTCCTCTCTCTGCCTGGCTTAATTGGGTCTAAGATCCTTGGGCCTGTGCTGTAGGCACCTGTGGGGCATGCCAGGAGTGTTTACTCGATCAGGTGTCTACTGGAATATCCTGAAAGCATGTGATCTGAGAGTCAAATATGAATTGTGGTAGAAGAGGGAAGCCAGAGGTCCATATAAGAGAAGCAATATGGGTAAGTTCAAGGGGTGAGTTATGTCCACAGATCAGCAATCAGCACAGACTGATTCAGGTTGCAGGTCATGAACAAAGTTAAGTGTTGGGGTCCTACTGGTTTTTGACTTCAAGGCCAGTTGATCTGGGGAGGTGGGTGAAATAGGTGATGGGGATTAAGGAGTGTTCTTGTTGTGATGAGCACTGGGTGATGTATGGAAGTGTTGAATCAATACAGGTACACTTGAAACTAATATTACATGGTGTGTTCACTAACTGGAATTTAAATAAAAACTTAAAAAAAATGGCCAGTAGGTCTATAATCACAGGGTTGAGCATGACCAGTCTACAAAGCATGAAAAATCCAAATCTCTCATCATTTACATAAAAAAAAAGATCCAGAGGGGATGAATGACTTGCCTAAAGTCATAGCACTTATCAGAAGCTGAGTAGAGCCCCCCGCCCCCACCAAACTGTCATATGTACTCAATACATATTGATAATTAGATACAAAGCCTGACGTTTGCATGATTTAGAGTAGGCACTGTCCTGTAGAATTAGAGTACAAGCTACAGATATAGTTTTAAATTTTCTAATAGCTACATTAATAAAGTCAAAACAAGCAGGTGAAATTAATTTTAGTCATACATTTTAGGGGCACCTGGGTGGCTCAGTGGGTTAAGTGTCGGATCTTGATCTTGGCTCAGGTTTTGATCTCAGGGTTGTGAGTTCAAGCTCAGCGTTGGGCTCCATGCTGGGTGTGGACCCTACTTAAGAAAAAAATATATATATATTTTAATTTAATGAAATATGTACAAAATATTAAGAATGACAAACCTCAAATCGCCTCAGTGTTTTATCCCTGGGTTTGAACCCAGGAAAGAGCAATGGTTTTTGGGTTTTTTTTTTAAGTCTTAAAATCTGTTCCTTATTGTATTAGCTTACATAACTTTTACTAACTTCTCTCTGCAGTTATGAATTTCATAATGATTCACATAATAGCTGTTGACACTCTTAAGCACAACAAGTTAGGAACTTATTGTGGTCTCCTCTTTAATTTGTATCAAAGTCGTTACTGAATTAGTTAGATAGGGTAAGAGTAGCTGCTGTAAAAAATAAGTCCTGCAGATTTGGGAGTTTAACACAGAAGTTCATTTCTTTCTTGTGGAAGGTTCTGGCCTTTGGGTGGCCCTATTGCAAGAGGTGGTCCATGGACTCTGAAGCCTTCCATTTCGAGTGGCCCATGCTACACTTCGCTCCCAAGGGTGTTGTGCTTCTCTGCTTTCTGAGGCAAAGGCATGGAGGATTGTGCATAGCTGAGTTTGAGGGACTAGATCCTCACTCCTGCTCGCATGCCACTGGCCAGGGCTCAGTCACATGACAGCTCCTCACTTTCAAGGAGGCTGGGATTTGTATGTATTAGCAGAGTGCCCTCAAAGAAGAGGGAGCAGATCTGGTGAACAGCTAGCTAATCTCTGCTACTTTATACCCCCCCAACTTGTTTTTTTTTTTTTGGAAAAAACAAACTTCTCAGTTTTCCTTAATACTTATCTTATTTCAAAAGCCATATTCTACCCCCTACAGAAAAATCATAACCCAGACTAACATCTCCTGAGGTGGACTTTGCTCTTGGTTTGACCTTCATGATTCTCACTTGGTCAAGGTGGCACAATTCGACTCTCTTCTCACCTTGGGAGGGTCACAGGTGAGGTGGGAATTGTCCCAGTTGTGCCTGTTTGAACATTGCCTCTCTTCTTTGTAAATATAAGAACGCTAGGAAAAATAATGAAAGTTTGATGCATGAAGTCATTGGCAATAACATAAGAGCTTAGGTTCCAGAGGAGATCCCAAATCTCACTTCTATCACTTTCGACCTATATGATGCCAGGTGAGTGTCTTAAATTCTTTGAACCTCATTTCCACTGTCTGTAAAATGCCAGTCAAGATGCCCACTTCACAGAGGTGTGGTAGTCACGAAGCCAAGTAAGCTTCATAAACAGCTGGAACCTCAGCTATAGTACGTGCATATTAAATGGTAGCTGTGTTATCTCTGTTACCAGAAATATAATGGAGAGCAGACCCACAGAGGTCATTTATAGGGACTTTGCCACTCTGAGGCACATTAGAACATGGTGGGATTGTGAAGATTGTTTTAAGCATGGATCGCTTATTGAGTGCAGTTCGGCCCCAGCACAGCATTCTCACAGCTGTGTGAATGAGACATGTTAAGAGATTAACCAGGAGGCTTCTGACTAATACTGTTTCCTGGCCTCAGAGGCCACTATATAGACCCATTGGATGAAATAAGGAGTATAGGATTTTCTACTGCACACTAATGAAGGGTTTAAAAGTTTCCAGTTCTGGGAGGAAAGGCCAGATGCTATTCATTTCTTTTTTTTTTTTTTAAGATTTTATTTATTCATGAGAGACAGAGAGGCAGAGTCAGAGGGAGAAGTAGGCTTCCCACGAAGCAGGGTGCCTAATGAGGGGCTCAATCTCAGAATCCCGAGATCATGACCCGAGCCAAAGGTAGATGCTTAACCAACTGAGCCACCCAGGCGGCCCCGCTATTTGTTTCTTCTAGGGTCAGCATCCCTTTAGGACTTATTTCTTGAGACATCGAGACCTTCTTAAAAGCCCCATTCTTTAAAAGTAGCCCAGGCAGACTAATCCAGTGAACAGTGCATAGAATCTTCCTGAAACCCAGGTGAAGGATGATAAGCTCTGCTCTTAGATGCTTTCGTGGGCCTGCCTATTTGTGCAGGACTTTAGACTCTCAAAGCATTTTTACATTCACTAGCTCATTGGAACATGTTTGGCTCCTGGAACAAAAATACCTGACGGCCAGGAATGACTGTATTGTTGATAGATAAATTAGACCTAGACCAGGGCCAGTTGGGGTAAAAATTGATTCATAGTCCTAGATGTGGAAAGACACTTAGGGATTCTTGATTCCAAACCCCTTTCCTCAAGCCAGGGCCCAGCTAACTATGGCCCTTGACCAAATCTGGCCTGGTGACTGTTTTTGTAAATAAAGTTTTATTGGAACACAGCCATATATGTCCATCTGTGTAATGTCTGAAGGCAGAGCTGAGTAGTTGCAACACAGACCTCAGGTCCTGCAAAGCCTAAAGTATTTACTTAGTGGTCCTGTACAGGAATGTTTGTAACCACCTCCAGCCCTAGGCCCTGGGACTGGTGCCTCAGGTGGCCTGGAGGAGAGGTTAAGGCAAGAATGATATCCCCACCTCTCTCTCTGCTCTTCCTGACCCTTCCCCCAGATAGTGCCTGTGCCATATTAAAACTAGTGTCCCATTAAATATTTTTAACATCACTTCTGGGCTGGGGGCCTGTGACTCATACACTCCCCTCTTTCTGTTTTCTCTCTCACCCATAGACACACAATCAAAAACCTTCAGCATTGTCTGTCCACATGTTAGGGATCTGTGTAAAGTAGAAGAGGTAATGTTCATCCCCATTAAAGATGCTGGAAACCCACTGCTCTGGACTAACTCCTTGTTCTAAAGCATCTGGGTATCTGGACCCACCTGCCCAGTCTTTCTTACGCCAGGAATTGCTTCCCTTTGGGGTCAGAGGGTGAAGCATCCATGAGGGGCTGGCCGCTGATGAGCATGGTCAGCCCCCACCACATACAGACAGTTCGCCCAGGTACCCCCAGAGCAGTGAGCAGTGAACTCCCCTGTGTGAGGAGGCCACGGGCATTGGATGAGGTGGCTGGGAACACCTGCTGTGGGGTCAGCTCAAGGGTCAGTCACCTCCCGGCCCCGGTGCAGCCCTCAGCTGTACGGGCATGGCCTTTTGACAGTGGCAGCAATAGCCACTTCTTCCTTGCAGCCCCGTCTCCTTCTCCAGCCCTGTGGGAGTTTATTCTTGCCTGCCCTGATTCCTTGGTGGTGCTGCAGCACACCTGAGGTGACTGGGGGACTTTTTTTTTCTTGAATTACATGTTCTAAAATGATCTTGTACCACAGATAAACCCATTTCACAGATAAAGCCAGGACTGAGGTCGAGGGGCATGAAGGGGCATCTCCAGGGTCCACCTCTTGTTGGCAGTCGAGTGAGGACCTGCACTTGCACTTCCCAACCTTTCCTGCCTCTGGCCACAGGGCTGGGCTGTGTCCCCTCACCCTGTGTATGTGTAGAGTCGGCCTGAAATCACATCCGCAAATCGGGGTCACCAGGAGGATACCACTCTGCTCTCATACAAGTGCTCTCAGATACCTTAGGGTGGCAGTTCTCAAAGTGAGGCAGACCAGCAGCAGTGGCACCAGTCCTGGAACTTGTCAGAAATGCACATTCCTGGGCTCCAGCTGAGACTTCCTGGGCCAGAGCTGCTGGGAAGTAGGCCCAGCCATCTGGATTTTTACAAGCTCTCCAGGGGCTTATTAGGTGCACTTGAGTGTGAGGAGCCCTGGCTTAGCTCACTGGAGTCCCCTGGGGAGATTTTTCAATCCAGGCCCCACCCCAGACCAACTTGAGTCTCTGGGACTGGAAACCAACCAGGCTTCAGTGGTTTGAAAGCTCCCTGGTGAGGCCAGGGTGCAGTCAGGGCTGAGACCATGGCCTGAGGCCACCCACCTCCATGCACTGGCTGGCTCTGAAAAGCTGGCTGTGGGAATCTGGTCAAGAGGAAGAGAACTGGGTGAGTGAGCCCAACCAACAACCAACCAACCAACCAACCAACCAGAGGGAGAGTGTCAGCCAAATATAAGACACCAGATATGTCTTGCTCTAGGTTCCTCATTCCTTCTGCATTCATTCATTCATTCCTTGTGAGCCACACAATCGTTCATTTTTAGACTCCATTTTGGGGATCCCTGGGTTTTGTTTCTAAGATTTCTTCCCCCAAGAAATACCAGGATGGAGTTTCACCTAGCTGTATTTTAAAATGTCCATCTGGGGTGCCTGGGTGTCTCAGTCGGTTAAGTGTCCGACTCCTGATTTCAGCTCAGGTCATGATCTCAGAGACGTGAGATCAAGCTGCACATCGGGCTCCGTGCTGGGTGTAGAGCCTGCACAAGATTCTCTCTCTCCCTCTCTCTCTCTGCCCCTCCCCACCCTCTCTTTCCCCATCTCTAAAAAAATAAATAGAATAAGATGTATGTTTGTGAGGGTCTGATGGGAACGTACCTGCCTCACCTTTCAGGGGATCTCATCCTGTGTTCTAGATCTTGGTTGGTTGCTGAGTGCTCACCTCTCCCACTCCCTCTCTCCCTCCGTCTCAGACCCCTGGGCTGTCTGGGACCCCTGGTCCCACACAGGGCTAACTGTGGGCCTGAGGCCAGGGCCTTGGGGTCCTGACTGTCTCTTCTTGGGCACTCCAATCCTGACCTGACAGGGACACTCTCAGGCCTGGGGTAGACTCTGGGAGATTCAGGGTAGGATGAGGCCCAGGCAGAGTGTCTCTCCCCAGAGGCTCACAGCAGCTTCTCTGGGCCTCAGACTTCTTAAAACAGGCTCTGTGGAGTAAGCAGGCAGTGTGGCTGAGGGCTGTGGGGAGGGCATATCTGAGTAAGTGAAATGAGTGTGCCTTCCACAGACCACACACTTGGGCAACAGGCACCCAGCTTATTGCTTCCTCCTACCTGGGGGCTCCCCATGGCCTGTGGGCCAATGGCCACCCCTCTAGTCTGCATTCACTGGGATAGGACCCATCTATGCCCATGACAACGTTCACATTCCACCTTGGAGAGTAAGGTTAAATAAGTACATGTCTGGGATTTTATATTGACGCTTCCGAGGTTCCTGATATAGTTTAAACCATTAGTTTGGCTGAAATTTCTATAATAGAACAATAAAATGCCTGAATTAAAGATTAGCAGCCTTTTTTAGAAGCGGACTCTGAACGAAATAGACATGAGCCCGGCCCAGTGGCTTGTCCATCCCTGCCAAGGCCTTTGTGCACAGAGCTGAGCCTGGCTTCCCAGCCCTGAGCCTGCAGGGCTCACCCAATGTCCATGCCATTGGGATCAGGGGCCCTGGGCTGAGAAAGGGAAGAGAACAGGATGCAGAGGACTGGGGACAGGCCACTCTGGAAGGAACATAGGACTGGGGTCCAAGGAGTCAGGCTGGACTCAGTTAAGCTTCCATCATCTCAGTCACTGAAAAAGTGCCCAGAGTTCCCACCCTGCCTTGGGATCATTGAGGCAAAGAGGAGATAAGGGGTACCAACGGTTTATAATTAAAAAGTACTTCTGGGTGGAGTAAGGATTCAGACCAGGGTTCCACAGACATGGAGAGGAGTCCTACTTTGATGCCCGTGGGCTAAGGGACCCTGGACCAGTCATGGAACCCCTCAAAGCCTTGGTTTCCTCCCCCGTGAAGTGGGAAAATTCAAACAGCAAGGGTTCCCGTGAAGAGTCGGTCTGTGGAATACAGTATGTAGAGTGACATACAGCAGATGCTCAACCCGTGAATGGATGCCCATATTTTGAGCACCCACTATGTGCTAAGGAGTTTCACACACAGAGTCTCAATTAGTGATGCATAGGAGATTGTGGTTATTATTCACAGATCGATTAGGGCACAGAGATTTCTACTGCGGGAGGAGAGTGAATGGACCTGACACGTACTAATATCATACAAGTGTACCTCATTTATTGCACTTTATTTTATTCTCTTTGCAGATACTGCGTGTTTGTTTGTTTTTTTACAAATTGAAAGTTTGTGGCAATGCTCAGATGATGAGCAAGCCTGTCGGCACCATTTTTCCAACAGCATTTACTCGCTTCGTGTCTCTCTGTCATATTTTGGTAATTCTCACAATATTTCAAACTTTTTAATTATTCTATTTGTTATGGTGGTAGGTGATTACAACTTGCCGAAAGCTCAGATGATGGTTAGCCTTTTTAAGCCTTTTAAGCGATAAAGTATTTTTTAATTAAGTTATGCACATTTTCTGGCATAATACTGTTGCACACTTAATAGACTACACTGGGTTTTGTATGCACTGGGAAACCAAAACATTCATGTGATTCATTTTACTGAAACATTTGCTTTATTGCCATGGTCTAGAATTGAACCTGCAATATCTCTGAGGTATGCCTTTAATACCTACGTGGAAAGTAAAAATATTCTTTTTTTTCCTTTTTAAAGATTTTATGTATTTATTCATGAAAGACAGAGAGAGAGAGAGAGAGAGAGGCAGAGGGAGAAGCAGGCTTCTAAGGAGCAGGGAGCCCGATGCGGGACTCGATCCCAGGACCCTGGGATCATGACCTGAGCCGAAGGCAGATGCTTAACCATCTGAGCCACCCAGGCGCCCAGTAAAAATATTCTTAATTGTCAAATCCTCTGTGCTGGTTCATGAAAAGCCTGTTAACATCAGCCCCAGCCTCCCAGTAGGTCTTTTTTGGGGAATGGGAATTCCACTTAGCTGCATTTATGTTGGTCTGTCCTGGGAAAATCCACAGGAAAATCACCAGGAATGGGAATTTTGGTCTTAGCAGACTGAGATTCGAGGTTGGCTGTATAGAATGGACATCAGCGGATGAAGGAAGAGGGACTGAAGGGCAGTGAGAATGTGGGAAAGAAGCTGGACTTTTTCTGTGCTCAATTCTGTCCACCTTTCACCATGCAAGTCTGCCCTTTGGACATAACTTTAAGTCAAATCATGTGAAAGAGGTGGCCTGTGTTCCGTGGGCAACGATCCTTCTGTATTCCAGAAACATTCCCCCACTGCCTGCGCCATTTTAACCACAAGTACGAGACCAATTTGTTAAATTAAATTCTAATTTAATACTGAATTTAAAGGAAGGAAAATTGTAACACAGCTGTACCCATCCCTCTAATCAGGTGTTTTTATCCATTGACCCTAGTTTCATGCAGAACATTGGCCTCCTTGCAGGAATGTGCTTGTGGCTTACAAAAGGATGTTTCCTTTAATGGGGCCGAGCATGAATACTTTGGTGCTTGGTGGTTCCCAAGGGTGCACAGTCTCTCAGTAGTAGCCATTATGAATCTAGAATGATTGTCTTTTCAAAGCCACAATTTCATGTGCTGTTTATTTACAAATTTGCATCCCTTCTCTCCCCATCCAGGCTCAAGAACCTTACCTTCAGGTACTTTTTTTTTTCACTCCACCATTTTATTATGAAAATTGGCAAACATACAGAAAAATAGAAGAGATTTTACAGTGAATACCCACAGACTCAACACCTAGGTTCTGTAATTTACATTTTACTCTGCTGGCTTTCTCACACATTTACTCATCTAGCCAACCCTGTATCTGTCCATCAGTCTCTTCTGTTTCATTTGAGTGGATTTCAAACTAATTTGCTGAAATAAACACACTCCCTCTTACATAAGTTTAGCATGCATATCAGTAACTAGAGTTTATTGTTCGTTTACCCTTCTTTTTTGGTAACATTTATACACAATGAAGTGCACCAATCTTAAGTGCACCATCAGTGAGTTCTGACATGCATACAGAAGTGTTCCCAACCTCTGTCAGGATCTGAGACATACATTGTTCCAGGAAGCTCCTTCATGCCCTCACATAACCACTCTTACGATTTCTCTCACCATAGATTAGCTTATACCTATTCTATATACAAGAATCATAAAATATATATTCTTTGATATAAGGCTTCTTTATTAGCACACTGTTTTGGAGATTCATCTGTGTTTTTGTGTATAGATACATCCTTTACTGTACATGCACACATACACACACATCAATAAATATCTATGTATATGGATTACATTTACACATGTGACAAACTTCCCATGTAAATGTTAATATGTTAGGTATATTTCTCTCTGGGAAATGCTTCGTAGATTTTGGTCACTTCTCTTAGAAACTTAGATCAACTTCCAAAGGGACCTTTGTGATGTCTGGAAAATTAGTAAGAGCTTTGGTTGACCAGGGTCTAAATATAGATGAAAGCCAGTCATCCCTAATCCCACCCTCTCACTTCCCTCCAGAGCAGAACCATGGACTGGACCCAGAAGCCTTCTGGTTGTAGGACTGGAAGGGGGAGGGGGTGGGCGGGGAGATCTCTCTTGTCCTTAAGGCCTCCGGATGGGATGCAGCCCTGCACTTTCAGTTACTCGGTTACAAAAAGAAATGGGAGAAGCCGAACTGTGAAGGTGGAGAAAATGGTCTGGGTCATTGAGTAAACAGCCATGTGCATTCTGCTGTGGAAGCTGCTTCCAGAAGGCCTGTGTGGCATTCTTTCCTTCTGGAGCTGGGCATGCTCCTCATCACAAACAGCAACAGAGAAAGACCTTCTCTCTCTAAGCACCTCCTCGGGAGGTAGATGCCTAGTTAGGGAACAGGACCAGCCCTGCATTCAAGTGGGAACTGTGTGTGTGTGTGTTAGTGTCTTTGGAAAGGGTGAGATCCTCATTTTCCCAAACGAGTTCTGTCCCAGCAGAACATTTTGTTGGCATAAGGCTTTATTTGTTTATGTTCCTTGCCTGCTTGTCTACAGTTTCTGACACACAAGTTGATTTGGAGTAGGTCACTGAAAGGCACAAGCCCCTGGTACAATGAGGAACACCCTCGGTGATCATTAATTTCATGCTGTAACCATCAACTCCCTTGACTCAGTTCTGGTTCCCTTTGAAGCAGACGCTTAGACAAGGGTTTGGGTACATGAAGTTTATCTGGGAGGTGATCCTAGGAAACACCAGCAGGGAGTAAGGGAAGTGAGCCCAGGGAGGGAGGACAAGATAGCCAATGTCTGAATGTCAGTCAGTTACCCCTGGGGACAACGGGGAAGAGATGATGCCTGTGAGATCTCCCACTCAGGGGTGAGGGAGCCGGGTTATGTATGCACCAGCTCCCATATACCCAGCCTGCCTCTCAGCCAGGCAGAGCAGCACCCATGACCAAGGACTGGCCCCAGGTGAAGGAGTGCAGGCACGGGGAGCTGGAAGTTGGGACACTGTGCACCCAAGTGCTCAGAAGAGGGAAGGTGAGTGGGGCACCAACAGTGATTGCTAAACGCTGACTTCCATCTTTCCCACTAAGCAGTTTTGTGTTGTAGAACAGGTTGGAAAGCTCATCCTAAACCAGGAAGAGCTCATAACGGCACTTTGCACTTCCTCTGTGTGTGCACGGGTTTGTCTCGCTAGACGCAGGCACTCAGACTCACCCCGCTAGTTTTCACTGTGTCATAATGTGTGCTCGAACAAGTGCTGACTGCTCGCCAGGCCCTGGTGCCACAGGCAGCAGGCTCAGGCTGCACGAACCGAGGAAGCTTTGCAGGCAGAGGGCTTTCATGAAAACCAGGAAACATGCCTTCCTTCCTCATTCATCTAGGATTGCCTCCATGCATGTGTTAGACTTCTGGGGACCTCTGGGAAGCTCAGAACATGTCAAAATTGAAAAAAGAGGAACCCACCAAGAAAATCCTGCCTAAGCTCCTTCCATAAGCAAACAGAGCCTCTGCTCACCAGGCAGATCTTTTTATTTTGCAATCAATTAAAGCAAAAGAGTTACTTCTAGAAGTGTTGCTGGGGTCTGGGTTCTTGAACTTAACATAAATCCAGGGAGAAGACTTCATTTAAATCCTGAATAGAAATTGGGAAATGTGGTGTCACCACCAACATGTGGTCCATACTTTAGTCTCTAGCATGGGTGTTATTTTAGGGGAATACACTGGCTTTTCTGGCTTCAGAGTGAAAAGAAAATGGATCCATATCCTCAGGTAATCATTTAATCTGTCACTGGGCTCTGTATTATATCAAATGGAGTCCATATTTCACACCATGTCATCTTGACTCAGTATGTTTAAAGTAGAGAACCCTGTAGCCCTGGTGTTTAGGGCCTATATGCTTTCATATTCCAGAGCCCCCCCAAATGTGGGACTTCCAAAGCCTTCTAGAAAAAACACATCCCACTGAGTAAGGTTCTTCATCCCAAAGCTTGGCACAAGGGGAGGTCATTCCCACCTGGAATTGGAGACATTTAGATCCCTCGAAGGCTATGAGATGCAGTTTTTGGCCTGGGAGGAAGGATTGTACCTTATGGTGTTTTAAACCATGACCCCAGGTGCTTTGATATTTCTCTGGGGATATGATAGGCTCTCATTCTCTTCCTCTTGAGTATGGCTGCCCTTCATGACTCACTTCTAACAGACAGACTGTGGCAGAAGTTGTGTGGCTTCCAAGGCTGTGTCGTAAAAGGCAATACAGCATCCACTCAGCTCTCTCCCTTGGGACAGCCGTTGGACCTGGGCCACCATGCTGAGAGGAAGCCTGGGCATCATGGAGACTGCTTGCAAGTGCTCCAGGTGACAGCTCAAACCATGGTCCTGTGTGATCACTGACAGCCAGCATCTACAACCAGATACGCGTGCGAAGACACCTTCTAGATGGCTCCAGTCCCAACCACCATTGGACTGCAACCACATGCCATCCGGGTGAGGACTGCCTAACTGAGCCCAGTCACCCCAGAACCATAGAGATAAAAATGATTGGTATTCGTTGCTGTTTGGGACTGCCAGGTTGGGCTGGTTTGTTATGCAGCCATGGTGATTGGTACGCTCATATACTCACGGCCGTGTTGTCCAAGAAGTTCCAGGGCCAGTAAAGGATCTCTGCTGTTCACTCACTGCTTTTATCTGGTGCCGGTGACTCACTTTTTGCTCCCTGGGAAATCAGTGTCTGGGGAGAAGAGACAAGAGTGGGCATGTTTCTCGAGTTTCCAGCTTGCTGCCAGCTAGGCGGCCTAGAGATGTGTGAGGTTTCCAGCTGTTTCAACCTCAGTAGGTTGGGGATTGAGGGCCTGTTCTGGGTCTGGCTGCGAGCACTGGGGGGCAGCAGTGGTGGGAAGCAGCCCTGCGTGTCTTCCTGACGCTCTGGGCTTCTGGGGCTGACTCTGCACACCAACTTGCTTTATTGTCATGACCTCCCTGGTCTGGCCTCCTCCTGTCAGAGGGTGCATAGTAGTGTGGCCCCACCGTCTCTTCCAGTGCTCCAGTCCTGGGGAGGGTGGGTCCCTGTGTGGCCAGCTGGAGGTCTCCCCTATCACTTCTCCTCTGAGCTTCTCCTCCTTCAGCCTGGGAGTGGCTCCCCCATTTCTTCACTGTCTTGGGGAGATGTGAAAATGCATGTGAGAGAACTTTGAAAAATCTGTAAAGGTCTTATGAAACCGGAAGGTACTGGTAAGGGATTCGCAAACAATTACTGGATCAGGCAGGAGCGGCACACCAGTGTGGTGGTTTTATCTTCTCCAAAGACCGTGAATTAAGGATCATAAACTCTCAACTAAAAAAATAATGTGGCTCAGGACCCCATATAACGCTCGAGTTCTCTTTACGACATTGCCTGAAAATGGTCCTCTGTCATGTCCTTGCATATCCTCAGTGGCAGGGAGCTCACCCCCACCTCCTTTTAGAGGCCTTTTATTCCCCTGAGCAACTGGGAACATTAAAATTGTCTTTCTTGTGCTGAACCGAAGTGATCTTCCTTTTAGTCATCTAGGGTTCTACAAAATAAATCATCTTCCTTTTCCGCATGGCATCCCTATGAGGTCGAATATCAAGGCCTTCCTTGTTCAGGCTTTGGTCTTTTCAGTTTTTGAGCTCCTCCTCCCCACCCCTACTTCATATAGCATGGTTTGGAGAGCCTCTCACCATCCTGGTTACCTTCTGGACCAACTCTGAAAAAATCAGTCTCTGTATATTAGGAAAGAAATTTTTTCATTAAATGTATTTCTAAGTGGTCACTAACTTAAATACATTTGTTTACATCTTATATTTTAGCTTAACGGCAGCAATCACTATTTTTTTATGTTCAATTAGCCCACATATCGTACATCATTAGTTTTTGATCAACCAGTGCCCATCACCACATGTGCCCTCCTTAATAACCCATCACCCGGTTACTCCATCTCCCCCACCCCCTCTCCCTTCTGTAACCCTCAGTTTGTTTCCCTGGGAGTCCAGAGTCTCTCATGGTTTGTCTCCCTCTCTGGGGTCCTAGGATCAAGCCCTGCATTGGGCTCCCTGCTCAGTGGGAAGTCTGTTTCTCCCTCTCCCTTTCCCTCCTCCCCCCAACTTGTGTGTACGTGCGTTCTCTCACAAAGAAATTAATAAATAAATAAAATCTTTTAGAAAAAAAAAGTCAGTCTCCTGTCATTGTGTTTGAACAACACTTGAAGAACTGGACCTGTTTCAGTCCCTGCTCAGCTGTTAGATGTAATTATTTCAGATGCAAATTCACCTAATGCAAACCCATGTTCAGATGCAAACCCATTAATTGCTAAGCTAGGATTTAAACCCATAGGTTCTTTCCAGAGACAGGGTCGAGTGTCTACTTGGAGTCAGGGTTGGGCTAAGTGCTCTGCCTGCAAGTCTCCTTAACTCTGACAGACCACATGAGTCAGGCATTCCGTGAGCACCCAGGGCCAGCTGCTGAGCTGGAGTTAAAACCCAGCCGCACCCAGGTGCCCCTTCCCAGCACCGCGTTCCCCTCCACGCTGAACGTCAGGCATGAATGTCGAGTTGAGACATGATTTCCACAAGTACTAGTCCTTGCCTGTGGGTGCTAAACCCTGTGTGGGCAGGCACCAGGGCTGTTTTGCTCACTCTTCTATCCCCGAGGGTCTACAAAATAACCTACAACATGGTGGTTTTATCTCATATTTGTTGACATTGAAACTTTGTTGAATGAATGATTGAATGAAGGAATGAATCCTTCTGCTTGTAACTTCTCTGTGACAGTTGTTCCCCCCACAAACATTTCATTTTTGAAACAACAAAAGATTAATACAGAAAACTGTAAGGGAAAATATAACAAACTTCAGTGTATTTACTGTTAGAATTAATAAGTGTTAACATTTTTATTTGCTTCTGATCTTTTTCTGTGTCTAAGAAATACAACATTGCAGATCAAGTTAACATCCTTTTTTCTGCTTTGTCAGGTCTTCTACCTTCAGAAGCAGCCATCATCTTTATTTTGGGCATGGTTGGCCTGTGTTTAGTGTTTCTATCTCATGTAGATATTTGTATGCATAAGCAATAATGTTGTTTGGTGTGCTTTCGAATGCACATGAGTGTTATTTGACTATATTAATATTCTGTGATGTTTTTCCCACTCATGTATATTTGAGATCTATGTGTATGCATGCGCTGGTCCATTCATTTTAACTGCTGTCTTTTTTTTTTTTTTCCATTGTAAGATTCTATTAGCATTTATCCATTCCCCAGTAATACATACGTGGCTCGTTCTCAGTTCTTTGCTGTGGGTAGTTAATATTCTCATCATCCTGAGTTGTCAGGCAAAGGGACTTAGAGCCAGAGGTGAAATGACCCCTCTAAGGTGCCACAGTTTTAACAGGTAGTAGAACCAGAGGACGGTCCCCTATCTTCTGACCTCAGGCCATGGTCTTCCTCACTGCACCAGAGCTGTCTCCCTTTGGGAAAGGAGATGACAGGTCAAAGGAAATGGGTGAGGGCTTTATCTCCTAAAAGCTCCAGGATTGGGAAATGACCATTTTTAGAGACCAGCATAAGCGTTTGATGCAAAAGGAGGTCACCCCCACCAGTTTCAAGGAAGAGAAAAGACCTGAGTGTCAGAGGAGGGTTATCCCTAGTGCTGACTCTTGTGTCTGTTGTCAGGCACTTGGTGGCCCCCTGGACAGACAAGTCAGGATAAGTCTTACAACCACCTCAGAGCTGGCCCAAAATTCACAAAAGCAGCAAGAGGGCATGGGTGACTTTTTCTCCCAGCTCAGAGGGTACTGGACTATGGTACCACTTCCGTCCTGGGGGTTAGCATCCCCCCCTTTTTTTTTCTTTTCATTGCAAGTGAATATAGGGTTACTGTAGAGCAGGTTTGAAAACCACTTCACATGAAAAGAGACTAATCATTTCTATCCTTGTTTCTCTTTAAAAATTAGGGCTTTGAAAACATTAATCAATTTTACAGATTTAGCAAAAGATGTTCAAGTTTCTGAGACAATAAAGATCTTCTTTTCCCTTCTCCAGAAATGGTATAATGGCCTTTAGGCCACCTGGCTCTGTGACTCGCAGTGGAGAGGAGAGCCTCTGGGGCAATTTGCGTAACTTTTCGGTTTCCTCATCTTTCAGAGCAGATGATGTTGATAACCGCCTCATTGCCAGAACAAATTTGCCGGGAAGTGGGAGCCTCGGGGCTCTTCACTTGCAGGAGCCCTTCCAAGACCTTCTATCTAATTTTTATTCATAATTTGGTGTGCTTTTTCATGAAGAGGGTCCACCAAACTGCATGTGCTTCAGCTCCATGTGCTCTGGATTCATCTTCTTGAACATAAGATAGTTGTAAGGATGCCTTATCGCATAATTAGGGCACAGTAATTGTAAGCCTTTGTTAGGATAATTAATAGCATGCGCCTTGAGTGTAACCTCATGCCTGGAACTGAGTGGGGGCTCAATTAATAGCAGCCTTGGTTATTTTCTCAAATTTGGCACACAGTTCAGTTTTTATAGGGTCTTTCATCTTCAAGGATAATGTGAGGAGGACCAGAGATAGCCACCCTGGCTGGCCTGTGGCCCCAGATTGTCTGTAATACAACAGACAAAAAACCCTTTAAGGTCTTAAAAGTTTTCTGCCTGTCTTCTCCATCATCTGGCTCCCCTCAGTGGTCTGGTTAACCTCTGCATCCCATGGTGAGGTGAGCAGTCAGCTAAGCAGAGACACACCGAGACGTTGACCTCATCTTCTCCCATGCTTTTTTTTTTTTCCTCAAAAGACCATGAATATGAAAGTCCCTCAACTAAAAGCCAGTGGCAAAAGGTTTTACCATGGAAAAAATCCTTATAAGAGAATGCTGATCACTGAACAGAAGCTGAGAAGAAGCGTGTCTTCGGAGGGGATGGGATTGTGAAGGACAGGGAAGTCTAGTCCTAGACACTCTCAGAACCTTGGCTTCTAAATCCTTATAGTCTGAAAACTTAGACCAGGGTATTTGAGCCCCATCTGAATTTTACAACCTGATGAGTTATTTTGTTCTCTTCTTCTTGAATGCAACATGACAGTTGTGTTTCTAAATTTAACTCTTCCTGTTTTGGCTGCTTGGAGTATTTGCTCACAGAAGACCTGTGTGGGATGAGAGCAGCTCTCCCTGGGGCATGAAGTCCGCTATGGGCTGTCACATCCCTGGGGAAAGAAGCCTGGGCAGGATGGCCTCACTGGCCCATGGGGTTAGTGGCTTGTGGATGTCACCTTTCTTTTCTTGGAGTGATATAAATATATGTTTGTGTAGATAAGTATTTTCCCCCAAGGTTAGTTTCCTTGGCATTCTGTTACTACATCTTCTCGTTAGACCCCTTTCTCTTAGGAAGTTCTGAGTGCTGCCTCTTTCGTGAGGAAATGTGAAAGATGGTTGCTCTTAGGGCATCATTCTGAAAGCCATTTATGGAATCTTCTTCCAGTTTCTAACCTCTTTGAACTTCTTCTTAGCATTCCTGGCTAGCCAGAGTCATTTGTAATTGAGGCACCTGAACCACAGGGAGGGTAAGGGTTTGTCCAAAGGGACACAGCATGCTGAGAGCGGATGCCAAGCCCTGACTTGATGGCAGTGCTGCTCTTACTTGGACCCACCTCCTCAGTTCTGCTTGGCTGTTTGCCCCTGGTACATCTACTCTTGGCTGCAGGGCATTTGGGCCAATGGAGGTGCTTCCTATTGACCGTTCATTGAGCTTTCTTTTGGAGGGGGGATGGTATCTGGACCTTCCAAGGACTGGAGGTCCTCTGAGCCTTCTTCAGGCTCTGGCTGTTCTCTGTCCTGGTGAGGACTTTGGTTGGGTGGGGTTGGGGGAGGGCTGGGGGTTCTGGGCTAAAATGTGGGGAAGGAGTTATAAGACAATTTGGTATAGAAACAGCAACTGGGATTTCTGTAAACTGGATTTGGGTCATCATGTTTCCATGAATTATAGGTGGGAACTTGAGTCCCCTCATCTCAAGATGGATATATGAATTACATCACTGGGTTGTTATGAAGAGTAAATGAGATCAGATTTGTGATCGCACCTACTATTCGTGGTGTGTTGTGTGTACAGTCAATGCTCAGTTAGTGGCCACTCCCCTTTGAGCTCCCATTTCTTTGTCTATGAGATGCGTGGAGTAGACTGGATGATCTTTAAGGTTCCTCCTAGGGCTAAACTGGGATGATTTTATTGCGAAGAGACATAAAACCTGTCCTCACGTAGATGAAGAGCTTCCGGAGATGTGGAAAGATAGCAAACACCTCAGTGTAAAAAAAAAAAAAAATCGACTTGTTTGTGAGGCAGTTACATAAGATTATTCACCCCAGGGCAATGCCCCCCCCCCCGAGGGCGGGTCTTACTCTAGCAGTTTCTGCTCTCTCCCTGGGGCCTACAACAGTCCTTGGCACAGCGTGAGCTCTGGTTAGATATTTGGTGAATGAGTGAATGGACAGCATGACTGTCTTTGTGGCACATGAGACCCCAGCATCATGGTGGTCCTTACAGCTGGCAGGAGAAATAGCTAATGATGACAGTGGAGGGTAGGGCAATTGATGAGGAACTGGCTTCAGTTGTCACTTCTCCTGCTCTAGGACCCACTGATTTAACTTAAATAAAACAAAAAATTAACACTTGCATGGTCCATCCTGAAAATGTGTCCCATTTTGCAAGTCTGGCTTGTTGGGAAAACAAAACTAGAGGTGGGGGCTTCCACGATCCCCTAAATTTAGGAAACATGGCATCATAATCTTGGAGAGACCTCAGACACATTTCCATCAAAGCCGTAGAGAACTACAGGAAAACTTGCCTGAATTTGTTTCAGCTCATGTTTTCCAAACCAACCGGGCAACAGAACCCCATTCTGGTAATTCTTGTTAACTTCCTAGGAATCTAGGATTGGGGAGAAAACACATGGGGAAATGCCCATGCAGGTGAATGTGAATTATGTTGCAAACCGTGCTTTTGATTCAAGACATACAGTTCCAACTATTTTCAAAACCAGGTGGTGATCCTCTGACATGTCTCATGCTGGGCAACCAATTAAAATTGTAGAGGTGCATCTTTAGTGCCCTCGGGACCTCTGGGCTAGTCATACATCTGTGGTGACCAAGCAGATGCTGGTTTACTTAACCGAACACAGTGCGGGAATAGTTGCATTTTTCCTGTGTCTGATCTTAATGAAGAAACAAAGACGTGAAATATCATCATCTTCCTTCGTTACACGTCATCTAATGTCTACCTAACACAGAGGTTGCCCCACAGGAATATAACAAGGGACCTTGGGAAACAGATCGGGCTGCAGGTGCATGAGCGCTAAGGTCAGTCCTTTTTCCCTTCAAGCTTGGCCACTGTTTACATTAAGGATGGATCATATTCAACATATTTAACTTCCATGCTACGAGGTTTTCTAATGGGCAAATAAAGAAATGCTTTGAAAGGAGAGGGTCTCTTTCAAGGTGTATTGGCCCACCTTGACGTTACCAGCCCCTTGATGTTTAGTTTCTTCGCGTCTGCAGCTGTTATATTTTGCTCAGATGGCCCTTGCAAGAAGAAAGCTCCTACTTAGACTGGCGAATGGTTTCATTCTGAAATTGTAAAAGACTGAAGATGCTTTTATTTGCAGCTTCCAGACACTAGCTGGTGGGAGGTGACATCTGTGGTATCTTCAAGCAGATGTTGGAGAACCAAATCACACCAAGTCCCCTGGCCATTTGCCTCATTGGCTGAGGGTCTATCAGGCTAGATTTGATACGTGATACACTCTGTGAACCTTTATTGAGCTATAATATTTTTTAATTAAAATGTCTGAAATCAGCTGTGTCATTTGCACTGGGCTGCAGTGGGGGCTTTGTTCATTGTTAAGGAGCCCATGTTATGACCTCAGCACCTCATTTATCTGTATCATTGAGAAGTCTTTCCACCGTAGTGGCTGCTGATGATAGCACAGTGTTGCATGTCAAGGAACTCAACAAATGTTTGTTGAATATGGTTGAATGAACTAAATGAAACATCCTTTCAAACGCCAATCCATTTAAAGAAGTAGTAGCATTTGATTGATGTCTTCCTCAAGTAAATTCTATACATTCTTGCTTCTGGGACACAGTGCACTGAGTGTGGATTGGACTTCATCATAATACATTTAGGCCATCATTTTGTTAAGGAAAGAACATGAGCTTTGGTGTCAGGCTGACCAGACTGGAAATCCGAAAGCTCCCATTTTCTAGTTGTAGAACTTGATCAGATTTTCTTATCTCGATGGTTGGCTTCTTCATCTGTCAGGTGGAGGGCGGTGCCTGAGCTGATGGCATGGGTAGTACATTAAATTAACTAATGTAAATTAAGGGCCTAACTAGGTGGCCAGCACATTCTCCAGGCTTTTGGTACTTATCGCAAGGGACCAGTGCAGCAGCTTCAGCATCCCCTGGGAGCTGGCTGGGAATGCAGAATCACATCCTACCCAGACCACTAACTCAGCTGCTGCCTGCTAACAGGCTCCCCAGGTGATTCCCCCGCACACTGAAGTTTGAGAAATACTGGCCCAGAGCTCCCCTTTTCTCTCCTGTTTGGGAGAAAAAGCAATGAACCAGCTTTAGGTAGTCAAGGCCTTTGGCTTTCTGGAAGGGTGCTGGGTCCTAAGCATCATGAGACTAACCTAAGGAAGGAACATGGAAACTTCTTTCTGATTCTTCTCCACAGAGGTGGGTTAATGTGAGATAGCCATGTACGGTTCATTTCTCAGCCGTACACAAGCAGATGTAGAATCATCTTTTGAGGGCTGTACAGACAAGGGGCGCCCCCTTCCCCCAGGAGAGCTGGGTTCCCACCTGTGCCCCATGCACCGCATGTTCCTGGGAATGATTCTGGGTCATCCGGCTATGATGGGGCAGTAGAGCACCACTGTCTGGGCTACAGTATCCAGCCTATTCGACCTGACCCTGCACAACAGGGAGTCCAGCAGGTCCTGAGGGCCTGAAGCAGAGCCAGGTTCAATGTCAGAGGTAGCCCCTGGAGATGGGCCTGACCTTGCTGGTTCCTGATGGAGCTGGACTTTACCTGGACTCCTGACAGCCAGCCACTGATTATGCAGTTTATTGAACGGATGGACCCTTGTTTTCATACTGCCCCTTCTAACATCTTTCACTGTATTCTAAACTCTTGCTTCTCAGTGTGCGGTCCAACAGTAGAGAGGCATCGGCGTGCCTGGGAGCTTGTTGGCCACCCAGAAGCTCAGGTCCAGCTAGACCTACTGAATCTGAATGCGAATTTCAAACATTCCCAGAGGATTCATGTGCATAGTAGAGTTTGACAAGTGCCAGGCTAGTGTATGCTCAGTAAATATTAATTCTTTCTTCCTGTGTTAAACATTGTGTATAAAATAAAAATCAATAAGTCTCCCCATGAGAGCTCGAGAAACGAGGAGCAAGATGTCAGAGCAGAAATTTTATGAAAACTGTCTCTTCCCTCTCCAGTGCAGACCAGTTCTCTGGAAGGCTGGGGCCACTCCACGGCTGCCTTGTGGCTACCTGGGGAGGAACCTTACTGCTCCCGGCACTGTTCTTCCTTGTGGGTGTCTGCAGCCTGGGCGGGAGACAGCCATGCTCTGTGTTGCAATCGTTCGGGCGGCAAGAGTATAAACAGAGGGCGATGCTGCATTCAGCTTTGTTACGTAACTTTGCTTGGGAGTCATATTTTCCAGATGTTGTGTATCGACATGCTCCCCGCTTCTTGCACTACCTGTCACTTTAGCCATGTTCAGCTTTTCTGGGGAAAGGTCAGAGATAGGCTCCTAGGACAGCCCGGTGCTTTAAATCTTCTGGGAAAATGCATTTTTTGAGCTCATTCTAGGTTGTGTTTATTTGCTTTCCTGGAGTCTCTCTGAAAAAATTTTTTTTCTCTCTCTGTAATCTTCCTTCCTTCCTCCCTCCCTTCCTCTCTCCCTTCCTCCCTCCCTTCTTTCCTTCCTTCTTTCTTTCCTTCCTTCCTGAAGAAGCACAGTTTGGGGCCATTGGAGCCTTGGTTTCCATTGCTCCCGTGTGTGTGGGCATGAACCTAAACCCATGTTCAAGGGCCTAGGGCTGGGAGAGAACCCCAGACTTGCAGCAGACAGCTTTGGGACAGCAGGGTGCAGTGGTAGTTTGTCACCATGTGATGAATCATTCTGGGGCCGCACACAGGAAATCAGGATGAGGGATAACAAAGACAGACCCACCCTCTCTGAGTTTTCTTGCTGGTCCAGGCACTTCCCTGGTGGCTGGGAGGCTTGGAGCTAGACAAGACATGGTTTCAGCCCTCAGGAATCCCATGCTGAAGGTAGGGGGAGAGAAATCCAGCTACTTCCATACAGAGTGATAAACACTCCACTAAAGGTGTGCATGTTGGGCTGGGTGGGGGCCCAGAAGAGGATGAGACGGATAGGAGCGTGCTGGTAAGGAAAGCCTTCCAAGAGGAGGCAGTGTTTGAGTTGATAAGTACCTCCAAAGGAAAATGATTGGGTTGTGCCCCCCACCCCGCCCCCAGGAGGATGATGGTATTCGTTTGGGAAGGGGGGCTGATGAGACCAGGACAGCCTATTGTACGTTAGCAGCAACGCACGACGCCTTTCTTTCCACTGTGGTCAGCACAGAATTCATTTTGCCGCACTCACTTCCCACGCTCATTAGAATACATCTCTCGAAAGGATTGCACAAAAGAAATACGGCTGCAGTTGCCTGATATAATCCTTGGCCCATCTGAGAACATCGCCGCCTGTGCTCTGTTTGTTACATGGGGACTTTTTCCTATGAATTCTCTCCCTTTCATCTGCTCTGAGCAATGAGTAATTTTGCACCCATTTCCTGCTCTCATGCTAATTCATGTTCCAAACACTAGAATAGCAAATGGAAGGGAGCCTATAATATAAGAACAATAAAGTCAGGGGTAGCTGGAAGGAAAATTGGATGTGAAAATTGCCATGTGAACCAAAATGGCATTTGATTAATTTATGAAGGTGATGAGTTTATTTTCAAGTGTCAGTGAATGTCCCTCAGGTCAGAGTATTGGGGGAGTTCTTTAGGAGTGGAAGACACGGGGCTCTGTGAAGTGAAGGGCTTCCTTCTTGTTTCTAAGAAATGTGTCTGTAATGTCAGCAGGCTGCCCAACGTGTGGACAGGAATAGGGGAAGACATTCTGTGAATCTGCCCAAAGCTCCAGTAATATAGAAGCTTAGAACAGCTAAAGTGTATATAGCTTTTATATTGATGTCTTTGACTTTTTAAAATTACAAGTCATTTAAGAATACATTTAAGAATACATACTTAGCTTAGATAATCCAAATCATGTATACTGAACTGTATAGAGAAAAAGTTAAAATCCTTCTTTACCCACACCTTGCCTCTCCCAAATCTGTGTTCTGGAAAGACAGCCATTGCAAACTGTGTGGTTGGGAGGGCAGGATTCCTCATGACCTCCGTTTATTCACTCACAAGTGTGCACGTATAGATTGTTGTAACATAAGTGGTTAATATCCAAAATATATAAAGAACTTAGCACCAAAAAACAAAACCCACAGATAATCTAATTAAAAATGAGCGAAGACCTCAATAGACATTTTTCTAAAGAACACATACAGATGGCCAACAGACACATGGAAAGATGCTCAACATCATTAATTGTCAGGGAAATGCAAATCAAAACCACAATGAGTATCACTTCACACCTGTCAGAATGGTTAAAATAAAAAACACAACAAATACGTTCTGGTCCAAATTGGTGATGTGGGAGGACCCTGAACTCACTGCCTCCATGAAACACACCAAATTAAGCCTAGCTGTAGAACAGTTCCTTCTAAAGTAGAACTGAGGGCAGAATCAACAGCATCTGCACAACAAATGACAGAGAACAGCAAGAGAGACAGCAGACCTGGATGCCTGTTACATGGAAAGCCCCAGGACCCCCAGCCCACGCCAGCTTACAGCACCAGCCAGCCAGCAGAAGTCAGCAGGTACACACCATGTGCATAGCTTTTGACCATACACAAGACCATTCCTTTAAGTTTAGAAGTAGCTGGTCCACCTAAACCATAGAAACAGACACAGAAAGTCGAGCAAAATGGGAGACAGAGGAGTATACTCTGAGAGAAAGAACAAGAAGAACACTCAGAAAAAGAACTAAATAAAATGGACATAAACAATATGCCCAATAAAGAATTTAAAGTAATGATTGTAAAAATGCTCAGTGGACTGGAAATAAGACTGGAAAACCACAAGCAATAAGTGTTGGTGAGGATGTGGAGAAAGGGGAGCCCTCATGCAATGTTGGTGGGGATGCAGACTCTTGTAGCCCCTGCAGAAAACAGTATGGAGGTTCCTCAAAAAATTGAAAGTAGAACTACACTGTGATCCGGTACTCCTGGGTATTTACCTGAAGAAAATGAAAGCACTGATTCAGAAAGATACATGTACCCTTATGTGTACTGCTGTAGTATTGACAGTAGCCAAGATATGGAAGCAACCCAAGTGCCCCTCTAAGGATGAACAGATGAATGGCTGAAAGAGAGATTTTTTAAAATTATGTTATGTTAATCACCATACATTACATCTTTAGTTTTTGATGTAGTGTTCCATGATTCATTGTTTGTGCATAACACCCAGTGCTCCATGCAGAACATGCCCTCTTTAATGCCCATCACCAGGCTAACCCATCCCCCCACCCCCCCTCCCCTCTAGAACCCTCAGTTTGTTTTTCAGAGTCCATAGTCTCTCATGGTTCATCTCCCCCTCTGATTTCCCCACCTTCATTCTTCCCCTCCTGCTATCTTCTTATTCTTCTTCTTTTTTTTAACATATATTATTTGTTTCAGAGGTACAGTCTGTGATTCAACAGTCTTGCACAATTCACAGTGCTCACCATAGCACATACCCTCCCCAATGTCTGTCACCCAGCCACCCCATCCCTCCCACCCCCCACTACTCCAGCAACCCTCAGTTTGTTTCCTGAGATTAAGAATTCCTCATATCAGTGAGAGCATATGATACATGTCTTTCTCTGATTGACTTATTTTGCTCATCATAACACTCTCCAGTTCTATCCACGTCATTGCAAATGGCAAGATCTCGTTCCTTTTGATGGCTGCATAACATTCCATTGTATATATATAGCACATCTTCTTTATCCATTCATCTGTCGATGGACATCTTGGCTCTTTCCACAGTTTAGCTATTGTGGACATTGCTGCTATAAACATCGGGGTGCACGTACCCCTTTGGGTCCCTACATTTGTATCTTTGGGATAAATACCCAGTAGTACAATTGCTGGATCGTAGGGTAGCTCTATTTTCAACTTTTTGAAGAACTTCCATACTGTTTTCCAGAGTGGCTGCACCAGCTTGCATCCCCACCAACAGTGTAGGAGGGTTCCCCTTTCTCCGCATCCCTGCCAACATCTGTCGTTTCGTGACTTGTTAATTGTAGCCATTCTGACTGGTGTGAGATGGTATCTCATTGAGGTTTTGATTTGGATTTCCCTGATGCCGAGCGATGTGGAGCACTTTTTCATGTGTCTGTTGGCCATTTGGATGTCTTCTTTGGAAAGATGTCTGTTCATGTCTTCCGCCCATTTCTTGATTGGATCATTTGTTCTTTGGGTGTTGAGTTTAAGAAGTTCTTTATAGATTTTGGATACTAGCCCTTTATCTGATATGTCATTTGCGAATATCTTCTCCCATTCTGTCGGCTGTCTTTTGGTTTTGTGGACTGTTTCTTTTGCTGTGCAAAAGCTTTTTATCTTGATGAGGTCCCAATAGTTCCTGTTTTCCCTTGCTTCCCTTGTCTTTGGCGATGTTTCTAGGAAGACGTTGCTGCGGCTGAGGTGGAAGAAGTTGCTGCCTGTGTTCTCCTTTAGGATTTGGATGGACTCCTGTCTCACATTTAGGTCTTTCAACCATTTGGAGTCTATTTTTGTGTGTGGTGTAAGGAAATGGTCCAATTTGATTCTTCTGCATGTGGCCGTCCAATTTTCCCAACACCATTTGTTGAAGAGACTGGCTATTCCATTGGACATTCTTTCCTGCTTTGTCAAAGACGAGTTGACCATAGAGTTGAGGGTCCATTTCTGGGCTCTCGATTCTGTTCCACTGATCTATGTGTCTGTTTTTGTGCCAGTACCATACTGTCTTGATAATGACAACTTTGTAATAGAGCTGGAAGTCTGGAATTGTGATGCCGCCAGCTTTGCTTTTCTTTTTCAACATTCCTCTGGCTATTCGGGGTCTTTTCTGGTTCCATACAAATTTTAGGATTGAAAGAGAGATTTTGATAGATAGATATAGGTATAGATATAATGGAATATTATTCAGCCATAAGAATGAAATCTTGCTATTTGCAACAACATGGATGAATTTAGAAGGATGGGTAACGCTAAGTGAAATAAGTCAGAGAAAGGCAAATACCATGTGATTTCCCTCATTTGTGGAATTTAAGAAACAAAAGAAAGAAAAAGAAAGGAAGGAAGGAAGAAAGGAAGAAAAAGAGAAAGGAAGGAAGGAAGGAAGAAAGAAAGAAAGGAATAAAGGAAGAAAGAAGAGACAAACCAAGAAACAGACTCTTAAATACAGAGAACAAACTCACTTTGGGTGGTTGTCAGAGGGGAGGTGGGGAGTGGGTGAAATGGATAAAAGGGGATCAGGAGCACACTTACTTGATGAGCACTGAGAAATACATAGAATTGTTGAATCATTATATTGTACACCTGAAACTAATATAACAATGTGTTAATTATACTTTGGTTTAAAATAAAAAAACACACACACACACAAACAAGATACATCTTACATCTTATTTTGCTATTTACACCTTATTTTGCTACTTGCTAAACTATTGCCCGTGGTGTTTTTGTTTTGTTTTGTGCACACCTTTTTGTCTAGATTTTTTGGGGGGAGGGGGCGGAGGGGCAGAGAGAGAGAGAAACAGAGAGGGAGAGAGAGAGAATCCTCCAGCAGACTCCACATCCAGTGTGGACCCTGATGCGGGGCTCGATCCCAGACCCTGAGATGGTGACCTGAGCTGAAATCTAGAGTTGGACACTTAACTGACTGAGTCCCCCAGGCACCCCTTTTTGTCTAGATATTATGTGGACACGTGTGATGGGGAAGACAAGTTTTATTTCAGCACTTGAGTGAGCGAGGGAGTTGCTGTGTGCTCATGCTGTCGCCAGGGTCTTAGAGCTCCATTGGCCAGTTGCGGTTATGCTGTAGCAGTGGGGGTGTTGGCACTCGGGGGTGACTGCCCAGGGTCCCATGAGTTGGTACAGCCTGGCCGTACAGGTTTCCCTCGGACCCCCAGCAGCCGCAGCCACCTGCCGGCTTTCCCCAGGACTTTATAGAAATGCAGTGTCAGGACAGACACACTGAGGGCAGGCAGGTATATTCTCTTGTGTTTTCACTTAGCTCTCCCTTTCTCTTTGCTTTCTTTATTCCTGCTCCATGGTCCCCTGGCAGGAGACAAAGTGAAACAGAGAGTGTTTCAGATGCTAGTACTCCACTCGGAGGTGGAACGAAGTCAGAGCTTCCCAAGGAAGAGCAGAGAGCGGCTGGTTCTCCACCGGGTGCCCTGCGCTCTGCACGGGCCCAGCAACCTGAGCCAGTCTTGAACCCAGCCCTGTTCTGGGCCATGTTCAACTCCAGTGCCCCCACTTGCCTCTCTGAGGCCTTTCTTTTCTTAGTTGACCTGGCAAGTCAGATTTTAACTAAGGATCTGAGGCTTTAAGTCTGCTGTGGCTGCTCATTCCAGGTGGACACATAGCAGCTTCTGTTTTCAGAGTAGGCCCTGAGGATTCCTGTGACATCGGGCAAGGTTCTCTTGTGCTCAAACCCTGTCTTCTTCCACCTTTTTGAGGCTGGTGACAGGGAAGTGTCTTGAAGACTAGTTTAATTCCCTTGGGGCTTTAGAAACTTGCACAGCCTGCCCAACCTCCACCCCTCAGTAGGAGATTATACATTTTAAAGGGTGGGCAGAGGGACAGGGCAATGCTGGACAGCTGGGATGACTTGTAGAATTTCAAATATGGGGTTGCAGAAAGGAGAGTCTTCTGTGAGCATTTCCTGAAATAGCTTATGGTCTAACCATTCTGATCATTGATCCAGCTCACGTTTGTGGATCTGGAGACGGTGGATGGATGGCGAGAGCTTTTGACTTGAAGATTCTCTGCCCCCAAGTTTTTCTCTGCTTTTATTGCAGGGTCAGAGGGTGATAGACAGGATCCTTCCAGGGGCAGAATTTCCCAAGGAAGGTTGGAGTAAAGCTGTTTCCTGGTCCTGTTCTAAACCATCTTTACAGGTGTTCTGGACACTTGTGTGTTCTCACGCAAGAGTGAGGATTTTTCTCATCTGCAGGGTGCGGGGAACTGCAATGGAAGGGTCTTGGCTGTGCAGGCAGTCACACCGGCATGCTGCCCATCCTCACAGTGTTCCAGAAAAAGAGTCAGCTAAGGCTTAAAATAACACACCTTAGCATTTGAAAGGCTGCGGCCTGCCGTTGTGTCTGGATGTAGGCAGGAGGCCTGATGTTTTAAATGTGTGATTTACATGGGGTGTCTGCCGTCCACAGAATTACCCAGAATTAACAGTATCACCCTGTTGTCTGAAAACACTCACGGCGTATTTGGGTGTTTGGTCAAAGGCTACACATAAAAAGTACTAAAGGAGAAATTTGCTTTGATTTTATGGGTCATGAGGCTAGTGTGCTTGCAGTCAAGTCGCTTGCTTTCTGGAGCACCCACATTCTGTCCCAGCTCAAGGAGGTCATCTGTTTTGTTTTTGTCTTCCTGAAAAGAACAGGTCCTTTGTGTCGCTGTACTCACCCGCTCACCCTCACACCCATGTCTGTTTCTAGCACTTTCATGCATGATAGGTCAGCTTCCTGTGTGCCGAGTAGACCTGTTTTTCCCTCTTTCCTACCAGATTAGGAATGTTTTAAATGAGGAATGGAAAGGAAGCTCTGGCGGAAGCCTGGCAGCATCCCCAGTGCGGGTTTTCCAAGAGCATGACACTTCTAAGAGCAGTCATCGGGCTGGGCGTCAGAGACTCCCACTCAGGTGCAAAGTAGGAAGGGTTCATTGAGGGATTTTTCCATTAGGCACCAGATGGGAATGAAATAGAATGTTCTGGAAAGAGGTGGAGTCATGGTCCCACCCTTAGTAGGTTGAGTGTCTGGGGGCAGATCCTTTACCTTGCGAGGCTGAGGCCTCTCCTTCCTCCTGTCATGGCAGTTTTGTGGGATGGTGTACCATGCTGGAGATTTTACCAAGAACACACATGCTGGTGATTTTTATGACCGGTGTGAATCCAGTGACTCTGCGGGTAGAAGGGTCTCTATTGTGTTAGAACTCTGAAAGCTATAACACCATAATCAGAATTCACAGTTCTTTTGTTCAGTCATGCACATAAATGCTTGGGAAGTGCTAGCGTAAGGGGCATTCGCAAAGATGAGGCCCCAGGTCCAGCCTCCATGTACTTGCTGTGAGCCTGGAGAGAGAGAGAAGAGAGGCAGAGAACACGAGCGAAAGAGGGATGAGACGAAGCATCAGACACAACCAGAGGAGGTAAGCTGGTCCTTGGGGTTTATAAAAACAGCCAAGGAAGGGAGTTGGCCTGCAGCCGCCTTGGGAGCAACACACTTTACAACATCAGTGTTTGTGCCTTATGCAAGCAAGTGTGGTGGTCCATTTGACAGGACAGGGTTTCCCTGTTTAATCTGAGCTATGGTTCATAAATCAGTCAAATAAAAAAATCCAATCTTGAAAACGTCTAGCAGTTCAAAAACTCTGGGATTAAGTTATGCCAGTGGGAGCCATAAATCAGCTGGAAGCTAAGTCATTCTGATTCCTCTGATAGCAGCAGAGGAGGGTCGAGGCCAGGTTGGCTGGGGGGTGGGGAGGGGATGTGGTGGGGAGGTCACCTGACCTGAGGTGGGCCTCACAGAGGAGGCAGTGGGAACCACCTCAAGGTCTTTGCCGAGGAGGGGGACGTTAGGCGCTGCCACCTCTCTTAGCAGAATTTTAAAATGTGGAGACCCCTTGATTTCCAAGTGATGAGTGAAGTGTGGCTGCCCCCCCTTCGTGGGTATTGGGATCATCTTGTTTCTGTTTCTCCTCAGTCACCAAGTGATGCTTTCATGTCTCCTCTGCTTCCCACGATGATTCCTCTGTGACCTGCTGTATTTACAGAAAAGAGGCAAAAGGGAAAAGAGCACTTCAGGGCAGAGAAGCCATGCAAGGCCTGTGGGACACTGCCCCTCACTCTTGTGGCCCCAAATGGTAAAATCAACTCGGATCCCCAGCCACACCTCAGACTTGCCTCGAGCACCTCTCTGTAGGAAGCTGACAGGATGGAGCCCCAGGGTAACTGCCTTTCCTCGCTGAGTTTCTGTGACAGGGACATGGCTCCTTTGGGGGTCTCTTTTATTCTCCACATGCTCTCCTCTTCTTGTCTGGGAAAGACAATTGCTTTTCTGGCTGAATGGTCATGCCTTGTGTTATGGGGCCCCTCTCTTCTGAGGAGCACAAAGCCTTTTATATGTGGGTGGCCTCAGGCACCCAAGGTGGTGCCGTAGCAGCTGGTTTGGGGTCTTTCAAGAAGCAGGTGTTGCCTGCACCCAGCTCATGCCTCTTCTGCTCTTCCACTCAGGGCACACTGGCCAAATTTCCCCTGCTGCCTCCTGCATTCCTTTGCTGAGAGGCTGTGCCTTGTGTCAGAGTTCATTTTGCTCCCCGAGTGGCAGGCTGGGAGGTCAAGGAGCCAGGGACCCCTGGAAACAGCCCTCACCCAGGGACCGTCAGGAGCTGGTGCATCGCCCCTCTGGTGGGATGCCCACAGTGGGCACCTGCTTGATGACACAAGCTCTATTGGCTGCCCTCCCTCTATGTCTCAACTTCCCATTCATTACTTGTACCAATTATCTTTTTTTCTGAGTGTCTGTTCTGTGGAATCTTAAACCAAGACATTTGCTTGCCTCCTTTTGTGCAGGCAGGTGATGCTGGACACAGGGAAGAAGTGATTAGCTGTGGTGAATGCCAGAGATGCCCAGAGCAAGGCCTGGGCCAGGGAGTGGGGGGGTCGAGGGAGGACCCCACTGGCGCCTCTGCCTGGGGAGGCCATGTTGTTTCTTCACTCCTGGTATCATTGGGCATGACTTTTGCAGGAAAACCAGGTTAGCTCTGCCAAGCCCATTTCTTGAGCTTAGCTGCTGTTAGTACGAGACATGAAATCAAGAGTGGGAGACACAGGGTGTGCTTTTCCAGGTGATACTTTAACAACTAGTACGTCCATCCATACTGGTGTGCACCAGCTGGCCTGTGCCTGTTTGATGGTGGGGCTGGGCTCCACTCAACACCTAAGGAAGTTGGTGCACGGGGCCTGCCAAAAGACAGCAGCACCTCCTGAGCTCTGGGCGTTGGGGTGGGGAGGGATTCCCAGAGCTCCCTCCTGTACACTCCCAAGAGGGAGTTGTCCTGGGCCAGCCTTGTGCCTGGGCAGCTGGAGGCATGGATTGGAAAGCCAGGTCCACCCAGCTTGCTCACCTATAATTTCATTTGCTTAAATCTGCTGGCATGTCCAGGCTGCACCTGGAGCCAAATGTGTTTAAATAAAAGCTGGGCCAGAGAAGCACCAATGCCTGTGTTCTCTGCTCAGCCGTCCCGTGGCTTTGTTTTCTGTCGGGCACCGAATGGTCAGGCTTGTCATTTGGAGAGGCAGCACATGTGTGGGTCTTTTTTGTTTCAATCAAAATATGGTGATTTACTAACATTATAAAGGTCGTGTTATGAAATTAACATGAGGGGATGCCCAAGTGGAAATTAAAAGATGATTTCCACCTCATTTAAGAGATTGTTGCTGAATCGCTGTTCCGGAGCAGTTGGGTTTGGACATCTGCTCATGTCTCTGGGAGGGATGTTGTCCCTTGTTTGGTTCATGCTGTGGTCATTCTGCCTCAAGTGAGCTGATCCTGCTGACACTGTGCACTTCTGGCTCCGTGTCAACATCCTATGGGGGGAGCATCACATGTGCGTGCTCTCTCTGTCCTTATATGCGCATCCCCAGGCATGCGCGTTTCCTGTGTGTGTTTTCCTGCATCACCGACCCACTCTCCAAGTCTGAGTGGACACTTACTTGTGTGTCCTACGTATTTCATTCGATTCTGACATGGCCCGGGGATAGTGTTGGATTCCCCAGGTGGAGGGCTCAGCCCCACAAGGCTGTCCCCACTTTAGATGCTTGTTGCAGGTCCAGGTTGTCACTGGGATTCTGACCGACTGGCTGTAAATCAGAGGTTCCCACAACCTCCTTCCTGGGTTTGATTAATTTAATTAATAAATTTCGATAGAATTTAATAGAACTCAGAGAAACATTTACTTACGTTTACTGGTTTATTATAAAGGACATTCTGTATGGCAATTATATCTTAATGCAAAAATTAAAAAAGATATTAGCAAGAGTAAAGCTACAGACAGGTGAGGAGGTACGTAGGGCGAGGGCCAGAGGATCTTGTGTGCAGGAGCTTCTGTCCCCATGGAACTGGGACGTGCCACCCTCCCAGGACATGACTGTGTCCACCAACCTGGGAGCTCACCAACTGTTGCTGGTTCAAGACTCTTGTTAGTGTTCCCCCTGCAGCCCCTGCCTTCCCTTTCCCAGAGGTTTGTGGGTGGGGTTAAACAGGTGAACACTAATCACTCAGCCTTTCTAGTGACCACCCCCATCCCAAGGCTCTCTAGGGGCCCCACCCTGAACTATCTTATTAGTATATACTCAGGTGTGTTCCAAAAGGAGCTTCTTAAGAGTGACAAAAGACATTGCTGTCACTCAGGAAATTCCAAGAGTTTTAGGAGTTTTATGCCAGGAACCAGGGACAAAGACTAAATATATTACACTGGACATATTTTATATACATACACACACAGGTGTGAAACTTGTTTTTTTTTTTTGGCAAAATCACTTGGAATTTAAGTTGCAGGCAGACATCAAAATCCTGTGTCTCTAAATACTTGGGACCGATCTCCTAAGAATAAGGGCACTGCATTCCCACCCATGAATACAATACCACTTAAGAAATGGAACAGTCACGTCGGAAACTTTTGAAACAGTACAAATGAAGTTTTGATCGAACTAAGACATGAGTATCAGAAGCATGCAAAATTATTAGTAATGTATTGAACACACATTTACCAAGTCACTGGTATGCCCTGATCGCTAGGCGTGGGACCAAGGAAGCCAAGGGCAAAAGAAAGACTGAATTGATGAATATACTGGAAATAGGTGAAAAGGGCAAAAAAAGAAATTTGAAGAAGCTCACGCTAAAGGACTTCAGTCTTAGAAAAGGAAAAGCTGCTTCTACTTCCAGGCTGTCAGGTCATCAAGACAGATGATCTTTTTTTTTTTTTAATTTTATTTATTTATTTGACACAGAGACAGAGAGAGCAGGAACACAAGCAATGGAGTGGGAGAGGGAGTAGCTGGCTTCTCACCGAGCAGGGAGCCCGATGTGGGCTCAATCCCAGGACCCTGGAATCATGACCTGAGCTGAAGGCAGACGCTTAACGACTGAGCCACCCAGGCGCCCCAAAGACAAATCATCTTAAAGAGTGAGATGGTCTTATTCCGTGGGTCTCTAAGACATGTGCTACATTTAAATGTGTTTAAAATAACGAAAAGTGTATGTATACTTTTGTATATAGAACATCTCTTTTGCTTTTTTTCTTTTCTTTTCCTGCCATTGACATTTTGACGAACTCAGGCCTGTCAGTTTGTAGAGCGCCCCACACTCTGACTTTGTCCCATTGTCTAGCCCTGGTTAGATGCAGGTTGAACATTTTTGGTAAGGATTCTCTGCATATGTGGTATGGTGTCCTTCTCACTGTATCACGTCGGGAGGCAGAGTGCCAGTGTGTTCTATTAATTCCTTTGACCAGTTGGTCATGGTATAGCCACCGGACTGATGCTTTGTATCTTTGTGACTATCCCGCTTCCTAACAGGCTTTTGCCCTGTGTGGCTTTAGCACCTGGAGATCATCCTTCCCTAGATCCATTCGCAAAATGGTGATTTTCCTATTTAATCTCTTTTACATTAGGTGGCATTCCTCTCTAAAAAAAGAGTGCTTCTGCCCCATTTAGTATCACTATGGATTCTTTTTTTTTTTTTTTGTCTATTCATCATCATTTTTTTTAATGCTCAAATTGTCCTAATTTTGGCCATGAAAGCCCATTCACACCGACATGCTCCCTAATGACTTGCCAGACTCAGCTTGCCTTGTTCTTCCCTGCAGGGTATTTCAGACTTTCAAAAACCTGGGGGTTTCTCTCTCTCTAGCCTGCACCTAGTTCTTCTGTGAAATCCAGTTAGACTATCACAGTTTTCTGGCGACTATGGAGCATTGATCTTAAAAATCTGGCGCTCCTTTGTGTCCACTCGGCACACATAGGAGGCGCCATCCCCCTGCTGGACCTGGGCCTGGCAGCCATGAGCTCCTGGAAGTCAGCAGACCCATGCAGAGCTCTTCTCTGAGCTTGTCTGGATTAATTCACATTGTCAGCTAGAGCTGATGAATTGACAGTGAGACACAAAACATGGGGACATAAAGGAACCTATTTTGGGTGAATGACATTTTCCTTTGAAGAGAAATATAGTCTTTATTCTTCGGGTTTATAAAAGTTTGAGAAAAGCATTGTAAACAGAATGACCTAGAGCAAAGTGTGACTGCAGATGTGCTAACTGATGGTGGGAATGTAAGCAGGTCTATGACATAAGCTTTTAGATGGCCCAGCCTGAAAATGTTCTAAACTTCTCCTAGGACTGGAAGGTTTCATCTAGGGTAGTTGTTTCTGGCAAAGTTGATCATTTCTTTTACATTTGAGACTTTCTTTGGTCAGTGCACCTCCAGAAGGAATGGAATCAGGCCCTGTGGCATCTGTAGGACCAGACCTGCACATTGAGGTGACCACACGCCACGAGGCCAGCAGCGTTGTCAGTTTGCCATTTGGAATGCCTTCTCCGTCCGCTCCTTCACTCTGAATCCCACCCACATCCAGTGGGTTCACAGGAGGTTAATATGAAGGTTGAGGCCTAAGGGGGGCATTTGCTACCATTTACACATTTTCTGCACCCTTCTGTCAGAAAGGTGCTGGAAACCACACTTACCTGTGTGAGAAACTAAAAGCTTGTGCCTCATTTGCCAAGATGGCAGAAGGATTGGCTTTAGCTAGAAAATTGTTTCTTTTCCCTGCTCAGTTTGAAGCACTATTTTTTTCTTTTTTTCCCTTTTATTATGTTATGTTAATCACCATGTGCTACATCATTAGTTTTTGATGTAGTGTTCCATGATTCATTGTTTGTGTATAACACCCAGTGCTCCATGCAGAATGTGCCCTCTTTAATACCCATCACCAGGCTAACCCATCCTCCCACCCCCTCCCCTCTAGAACCCTCAGTTTGTTTCTCATAGTCCATAGTCGTCTCTCATGGTTCGTCTCCCCTTCCGATTTCCCCCCCTTCATTCTTCCCCTCCTGCTATCTTCTTCTTCTTTTTTTTTTTTAACATATAATGTGTTATTTGTTTCAGAGGTACAGATCTGTGATTCATCAGTCTTGCACAATTCACAGCGCTCACCGTAGCACGTACCCTCCCCAATGTCTATCACCCAGCCACCCCATCCCTCCCACCCCCCACCACTCCAGCAACCCTCAGTTTGTTTCCTGAGATTAAGAATTCCTCATATCAGTGAGATCATATGATACATGTCTTTCTCTGATTGACTTATTTCGCTCAGCATAATACCCTCCAGTTCCATCCATGTCGTTGCAAATGGCAAGCTTTCATCCCTTTTGATGGCTGCATAATATTCCATTGTGTGTGTGTGTGTGTGTGTGTGTGTGTGTGTGTGTGTGTGTGTGTGTGTGTATATACACACACACCACATTTTCTTTATCCATTTATCTG
Source organism: Callorhinus ursinus (assembly GCF_003265705.2). Lineage (NCBI taxonomy): Eukaryota > Metazoa > Chordata > Mammalia > Carnivora > Otariidae > Callorhinus > Callorhinus ursinus. The sequence continues at coordinate 16,065,955 of NW_027397091.1, forward strand.
TTGAGTGGCTCGACGTCTTGGCTCTTTCCATATTTGGCTATTGTGGACATTGCTGCTATAAACATCGGGGTGCACGTACCTCTTCGGATCCCTCCATTTGTATCTTTGGGGTAAATACTGAGTGATGAAGCATTGTTTTTTAATTGCTCTGCAGACCATTTAATTGATGTTACTGTTATTAACACCATCACAAGTGTTTCAAACCAGTCTAACTGAATTAAGAATAGTTGCTTTCTAGTATGTCACAGACAAGATGAATATCTGCCTTACAGGGTGGCTGAGAGGCAGGTGAGATCAGGCCCAGAAAGTTCCTAGTGCAACAACACCTGGTGCAGGATAAGAGCTCAGAAAACATCAGTTTTGATTACGGGACATATTTGGTAGCTCTGATGATCTGGCCTTGGAACACTTCAAAATAATTCCACTTACTTCAGTCATTGGAAATCTCCTGGCTGTCTGCTATAATGGATAAGTTACAAATGGGTGTCAGAGGGCACATGGGACTGGCCTTTCTCCTCATAGAGGAGGGCAAGTTCGCCAGAATGCTGCTTTCCTTGCTGTGAAAGCCGCACTCAGATCAGTTCGAAACCGTTTTTAGTTTTAATGTTTTTCTCACGTACTGATCGTATCTGGAGCAAGATGGGGCTGCAAACATATTATCAGTTATAAACCCTTTGACGATGACCGGGGAGCATTTTCACTGCTCTAATTGAGGACTAGGAAGTTCTGGTTTTAAGAACACGGCTCTCTCTGATTCACACCGAGAGGTGTTACAATCCCACAAACCCCCGAGTCCGCCAGTCCTCCCGCTCACAGGGCTCTGTGGTGGCAGCTATGCTGGTCTTCACCCTTTCCTGACTGCACACCAGGATGGTTTGACATCTTTACTCATCCGTATAATCAGAAAAAATCAAGTTGTTGGCTCTTAATGAGATGCCTTTAGGCTATGTCTATAGAATGTCAATTATGCAGCTGGAAATGGGGGGGGGGAGTCAATTATCTTATTTTTCCCCAAGACTTTAATGCAATGTGATATTTGCATTAATATTGTGACACATGCTGTCCTGGGGAACATCTCAGGCTTTTGTTTGGTGACTTAATCCTCCTGGTATGTTCACTTTTCAATCTTCACCCAGGCAGCTGACATTCCAGAAGCACAGCTTTTCTCTGTTGTGACAGCTCCTGGAGGTGAATGGAAGGTGGGTTTTTTTTTTTTTTTCCCCTTGAGATGACACCTTCTCATTCTTACTCCTACTCATTATTCTCTTGCATTCCTGAAATAGCTTAGGCGGCCTTTAGGTCAAAGTGGCATTCCCACCCCCCCCCATCCCCAGAAAAGAGAGAAGGAGCCCAGACTGCAGCCCTGAGCACTGACCTGGGCGGACGGCCCCTGCCTGTTTGCGGAGTTGGTGGCCAGTCTGCGAGCCCTGCTCCTTCCTCACCACTGCATGGGAGACAAGGCATGGCTGCCAGGGCTGTAGGGCTGTATTTCCCTCAGAATGTGGTATTCCTCTTGGAACATGCATTCTTCCTTCAGCCAGAGTCTGGGAAACAACAGATGGTATGCTCCAAAGAGGTGACTGGGGGGTAGTTTCAAAAGGAATGTATTTTTACCAAGAAGTGGGCAGGATGGGGAACCAAGAAGAGATGCTAAAGCTTTCAGAGAGTAGCCGTGGCAAGGGGCCATCACCACCCCTCTTCCTAAGAGAGCAAGGAGGGGCAAGAGACATCCCAACACTGAGCTGTGGGCTATGGAGGGGGGGACTTGGTGGAAGCTCTGGGCCAGGAGAGAATGAGGGGGAAATAAGTGTCATGGTCTCTCAACTTTTAGTCTCCTGCCATTGGCCAAATCCACCAGGAAGCCAAAGGCCAAGGGAGCTGGGTCTGGCCTTTAAGGGCACATAGCAAGAGTGGGGTGCCTGTGGGTTGTGGGTCAGGAGGGACAGAGGGAGAATTGCCAGCACATTCAGTTTTCCTTTTTTAAACACAGGGCAAAGCTTGTTTCCTTTGTTTTACAGAAATGGATACTTTGGAAGGCCAGGAAAAATAAATCCTGCCAATAATTAGGTACTGTTTAGAGACTCATGAGAACCAGGCTTTGCACCAGGAGAGAGATGTGGCCTGACCATTTACTGTTCCCTACATTTATTTTGATTAACATTTCTTTATTTCTTTAATTTTATTTTTAAAATATCCTATTAATATTTAACTATACCCAGTATTGGATCATTTTGTTCTGTTATGATTCACACAGTGGGAAGAGAATATCTTTTCTTTCTTAGAGAAGGGGAGGGGGAGGGGGAGGGCCAGAACTAGAAGGAGAGAGAGAATCTTAAGCAGGTTCCACACATGCCCAGCATGGAGCCCGACGCGGGGCTTGATCTCATGACCCTGAGATCGTGACCTGAGCTGAAATCAAGAGTCAGACACTGAACCGACTGAGTCACCCAGGCGTCCTGGGAAAAGAATTTTTAAAGGCTTCTCCTCTCATGATTGCTGGAGTGGTAGATTAAGGGAAATACCTTGAGTTTTTCCAGCTTTTGAGAAGGTCATTGTTGACTCCCTGTGTCTTCCCATTTCGTGGCTGGGCTGGAGAGGGACAGAGCAGCAAATAACTACAGTTGCTTTGTTGCTGAAAGGCACAGCACACTGGTCACCGAGAGAAAGACCTTTCATTTACCATGCACGAACCCCCCAGTTAGAGCTGCCAGTGAATGGAATGTATGAGATGACATGGGTGTGCAGTCACGAGATTTGTTACCTGCACAGACTTCTGCAGAATGAAGCAGAGAAACCTGTGTGTGCCATACCCAGATGCTGCTCAGAGTCTCAGTGTGAAACCTGATGTCCTCCAAACTCAGATTTCAGTGGAGCCTTCCACACTGTGCTCCCAAGTGGAGCTTGCTTCAAGACATGCTGTTCTGTCCTTCCTAACTATTTTACTCCTCTTATATATGGTCTTTGTGGTTGTAATAGCATTAGGATTGTACTGATTTGAACTTGTCGGCTCCCTGGCCTCAGGACCCTCTGCATTCTTGGCTTACCATACTTTAATGGTTTAAATGTGTATTCCTTATTCTGTCCACTTTTCTACAAGATTCTGTAGAGACCTGTTCATTCAGTATATATTTATTGGGCACCCACTCTGCATCACCCACTATGTGTTCTGGGACATGAGGACAAGGAACAAAAAAGCCAAAATTCCTATCCTCATGGAGCTTGCATCCAGGCTGGGGGAGGGTGTGGTCAAGACAAACAGCAGACAAACACAAGTAAATGTCAAGTTTGCTAGAAAGTGATAGATGGTGTGAAAAAAGTGAACAAGATAAAGAGGGACCAGGGTGGGTTGCAAATTTTAATCAAGGTAGAAGCCTTTGAGAAGGTGTTATTTTAATCACCTCTGAAGAAAGTGCAGGAGGGAGCCATGGAGATATCTGAGGGTGAGCAGTGCAGGCAGAGGGACAGCAAACACAAAGACCCTGAGGTGGAAGCATGCTGGATGTGTGCACGGATGGTGCAGAGTCAAGGTGGCTGGAGCAGACTGAGGGAGGAGGAGAGAAGCAGGAGGAAGGTCAGAGGGGGGAGGCAGAACCAGATCACTTAGGGCCTTGGAGACCAGTGGAGGTCTTTGGCTTTTCCTGTGGTTGGGGAGCCATTTCTTGCTCTGAGAAGTTATGTTGCCAGGGTTATGTTTTCAAAGAATCAACTGGAATGCCAGGTTGATAATACAATGAAGGGAGCAAGGGTAGAAAGTAAAGTCTTAGGAGACTCTTAAGATGGTCCTGGCTACCTTTTGAAGACAGCAACAACAGAGTTTCCTGAAGGAATAGATGTGGATGAGATAGAAATAGAAGAATCTAGGATTCTTGACGTGAGCAAGAGTGGGTGAGGCAGCTGATATAGGAGGCTTTGTTGGGGAGATGATATGGTGTTCCCTCTTGAAAATATCGATTTGGAGATGCATACTAGGCATCCAAGTAGAATTAATGAGTAGGAGGCTGAAGTGTGCACTTGAAGGTCAGTTGACAGGTTAAGGCTTGAGATCTGAACTGGGAATTCAGCATATAGAGGCTTATATTTATAGCCATGAGATGGAGGAGATCCCCTATGGAGTGAGCATGGACAGAGAGGGGCCCTACTGGGAGCCAGAAAAGGAGACTGAGGGGAGCAGCCAGCCACAGGGGAGGTGAGCCAGATGGTGTGGTCAGACATGGAAGCCCAGCACCCAGAGAGAAGGGAGTGAACAAGGGGATTGAATGCTGCCCACACATCCGGTGTCTTTGGTGACATGTACAGGAGCAGTCTCAATGCTGGTGGGGACAAAATTCTGATTGGAATGGGTTTAAGGAAGAAAGGAGGGCAAGAATTGGAGGCAGATCATATAGGCAACTCTTTTGAGAAGTTTTATTACAAAAGGGTGAAGAGAAATAGTATAGTACCTCATAGGAAAAGTGGGAATAAGAAGAATTTTTGCTGGTTGGGAAAAAAAAAACCCAAGAATATATTTGTATAGTAATGGAATTTCCATCTCTGTTCAGCTGAACGTATTGACTTCTCAGGGTCTTTTTCTTTTTTACCTGATACATTTGTTGTACTTCATTCTACTTCATTCCACAGGTGTGTCTTCCCTTCTTATCAGTAGATCGGAAGAGTCCTTATTCCTCTAGGAGACACACAGGTAGACATCCTTGAGCTCCAGTTTTGTTCTGCACATTGGGTGTGTGTAAACATATGGCAGTGCTCAACAGATAAGCCTGTTCTCTTACTTTGTTCCTCATAATATTTGATTGTTGTATTCCACTGGGTAGCTATGAAGGCTATTTTGAGTTTACTGTTATTGAATTTGTTAATCAATTTACAGGACACTGGGAGGTGTAGAATCGTTCCTTGGGGAACAAATAAGACCTCTCCTTGATTTTCTACTCCAGAAATCAGTCTTCCCCTTCAGAGCTAAATGACTGAGGTCAATTAATTTGTAGTCAAAAACATGTTCATGAGTCCTGAGTTTGCTGTTTGGCTCATCCTGTCTACTTAATACATAGTGAGTGCTATCCTTTTACCTGTGCTGTTTCAAGGTCAGGAGTTTGACCTTGGCAGCACACATGGACTCTCCGTGATCTGACATATGTGAGATGTTCCTTGTTCCAGCTTGGAGCCCTGTCACATACTGGACACCCCTTGAGCTGGTTGAATCAGTGTTTTGATACTCTAGAGTCCCTAAACATGATTTTTATTGAAAAGGACTCTAATATGCATCATAGACCATCTTATACACATTCATTGTAGTGTGATTCTTGGGATAACCACGTCACACACTTTTATTCTGAAATACAATTAGGCCTTAATGAGAAATTGTTTTAGCTGTTTTGGGGGATGAGGTATCAGTATCTCTCGTCCAAAGGTTTCCCTGGGCAGGGCTGGCTGAGGAGGGTCTGTCAGGCTCTGGGTCTGAACACTGTCAGACCCCATGGGTCTGGTTTCATGGCTCCTGAGGAGGTGGACAGGGACTTTACAGAGTTGTGGCATAGCCAATGAGATGATCCCCCAACTGTCCAGAGACTCCATGTGGGATGCTACAGACTGTATGTTTGTGTCTCCCCAAATTCATATGTTGAAACACTAATTAGATTTAGATGAGGTGATGGGGTTAAAGCCTCCATGATAGATTTAGCACCCTTATAATAAAAGGAAGAGCTCAGAGCCCTCCCCCACAGTGAGATGGTAGCCAGGAATAGGGCTCTCCAGACAGACACTGAATCTGATGGCACCTTGACCTTGGACCTCTAGCTTCCAAAACTGTGAGAAATAAATATTTGTTCTTTAAGCTGTTGAGTCTATGGTATTTTGTTACAGCAGCCTGAAATCACTACAAGGAGGAATGCTTATGTCTCCATTAAGTCAAACTTTAGGGTAAAGAAGGCATCTTTCAACCAGCCAGGGTCTAATGAATATATTTAAAAATTAGCTACCTTAACATAGGACCCTACTTGAAGGGGCTCTACTGGGACAAATCTGGGACAGTTTGAGTACCAAAACATATGAGGATAGGAATGAAGTATAAAAAGTAAGAATCCATGATCCCATGCTTATAATAAATAGATTTACATTTGAATGCTGAGTACTGATTGGTTATTGTAGAAAAGGTGCTGGATTAGGAAAAATCATAATTTTGCAGTCATCACAGTAAGGATTGAATCAGGTGAAAATTACCAGTAGGTGCAAAATCCAGGGATGGATTTGATGAGGAAGAGGATATTTGCCTGCTCTTAAACTACCTCCCCATAAATTGCTTCTAAGCAGCAAGAGAAACAAAAGTAACTAAGTGGATAAATCCAACAACATATTTACTGAAATCACCTTGATCAAAGCGAACATCACCGATGAGACCAGGTGGTCACAGTACCCTGCAGAAGTGATACCCCAGAAGGCACTTTTGCCTCCATGGTGTTCTCACCAGGAGGACACAACCCAAATCTAATTATAAGGAAGTACCAGAAAATCCCAGACAAGGAATTGCATCAGAAATCAGCATCAAAAATGCTGATGTCATGAGCAACAGGAAGGTTGACGAGCTGCCCCAGAGTAGAGGAGACTGGGAAGACAGTACAGGTAAGCACAGATCTTGACCAGATCCTGTACTGGTGGGGGAAGTTGTTCTAACAGACATGACTGGGTCAGTTGACAATGTTGGAATATGGACAGTAGGCTAGACAGAAAAATTATATCAATAGTAAACTTACAAAGTTCATGAGTGTGCCATGGTCACGTAAAAGAATGTCCTTTTGTTGAAAAATAAGCACTGAATTGTTTTAGGGTATAGACACATGATGTTTGCAACTTACTCTGGAACAGTTCAGAAATAGTGATGGATGGTTGGATAGAAGGATGGATGGATATAGATAGAAATTACGTAGATGGATAAATAGAATGATAAAGTAGATGGAACAGAATATTGACAATAGGGAAAAGGGTTTATGGGAGTTCGATGCACTACTTCAATTTGTATGTAAGTTTGAAATTGCTTCCAAAGAAAAGTTAAAGGTCCTTTGTTGAAGGCTTGATTGATCCACCCATTCATGCAGAATTCATTGAGCATGGGTTTCCCAGGCTGTGAGGCGTGCAGACAAACCCCTTGTTCTCAGGAAGCTTCTGCTCTAGGGGGAGATGACAGAATAGAGGAATACACAAAGATCCACAAGAAGGTGTCAGATGGTAATCGATGTTCAGAGAAGGGAAACCGGGTCATAAGGTGGTGATGGGGGTCAGTGGGAGGGGTCCTATTTATATCGAGGGCCATGGGGGGAATGGTAACTTGATTGCGGGAAGGAGTCAGTCCTATATCTGCCCGGGAAGAACTTTCTAGGCTGAAGGACCAGCCACTGCAAAGGCCCATTGGCAGGAGGGAGATGGCATGCTTGAGGAACAGGAAAAAGACATTGTGACCAGGGGTTAGGGACAGGGACAAGGAGTTGGAACCTGGGGCAGGGCAGGACCATCTAGAGCCTTGTTGGCCATAGTAGGAAGCTTGGATTTGATTCTAAATAGGAGGGGGATCCAATGGTTTGTTGAAAGAATGGAAGTGACATTAATGAATTCATGTTTGCAAAGACCACTCTGGTTACCTCATGGAGTATTACTTGTAGGGGGATGCTGACTGGGGAGGAAGCCTCCATGAGGGACCCAGAGAGGCAGTGCCCTCTATGGCCCCCACTGGTGTGAACATCTATGGGACTCCAGGGTGTCTGTATGAGCACACTCTCTTTTTTGTCTTTAATACCAAAACAGATCTTTAGTGCAGTTGCTCAGTGCTTCTCAGCAACTCTAAAAATTGACCAGATTTCTTTTTCCAACATTATTTTGACACATGCCAAGAATGACAAAAATGTATCTCTCTCCAATTTTTTTTTTCTTTTTTGCTCTTGAGCTACTTTCAGGCCTGAGTGTTGGGGAATAATAAATAGAAACCCAGAACATGACTAAAGAGGCCCCATTCCATGGGAAAAAAAACCACTGTGAGGTTCCAGAGAAGTATTTGGGGGTCTCACCAGAACCCCAGAAATAGGAGGTGGTGTCAAGGGGACATCAGCCCCGTGACCACTCTGGCACTACCTGGAATATTGTAAAAGAAATAAAGACTGTAGTTTTCTTGCTCATGGATTCCCACCACTGCTTCTGCTTCCCACCATCTGCCACCAGCCACCCTTTCTGGAGTTTGGAATTCTCTAGTCCAGAGAGGACACTGAATAGCCCTGTTTCCCTTCCTGGTATCCAGTGAACTGTGGTTTTTCTTTAGCAGACTGAAGGGGCCCGGGGATGGGGTTCTTGTAGCTCTTAGGTGGATGTTTTGTGGAGGCGCCATCCTGCCAGAAAGCAGAATCATGAAGCTTAGGAAAAGGGCACTTCAGTGCAACGATTGATTCTTTAAAGATTGGGCAGACTCTTTTTAAGAGCCTCATAAGACCCCAAACTTCAGGCTGTGTGTGTGCATGTGTGTGTGTCTAGGGTTTGGGCGGCTGCACAGTGGGACAGTGGATGTCCCTGGAAAAACATTTACCTGTGATGTCAACAGTTCTGGTAGATCTTGTGATGGTTATACAGAGGGGTGCCCTTTTATCTTCCCTCTGGTTGTGTTTGGCTGCTCGATGGCACTCTTCCACTATACAGGGAGCTCAAATTAGGGTCTGGGATGCAGATTCTGGTGGGGGCTTAAATGGCCCCAAACAGATTTCTAAGTGACTGGGGGGAAGGTGGGAGACTATTGCAAAGAGCAGTGTGGGAAGAGGAGGGAAGTACTTTACCAAAGTGGTTTGTGGCATCAGTAAGAATCAGAGAACTAGGGAGGGATGGAATTTTTAAAAAGAATACATTTTTGTGTGTGAATTTGCATTTTGTTGAGCAAACAAAATGTTCCTGAGTCCAGTCTTCATGATTTTTTTTTTGCATTAAAAATAGATAAATTAATAATTGAACATGGTAATTTTTTGAAAAATGGAAAGGAAGAAAGCAATACTAGTATAACTATTGCTTATTTTCTCTATGCTCAGTGATAGTAAGTGATCCTTCAGTGAATGTGACTTTGATTTTTGGATGTAGCCATCAGGTCGTCAAGCAGGAATAATGTGTGTGAGAGAGCTGACTGCCTATTACCATTTTGGAGAAAGAAGACAAGAGAGATAGTTGTACAACCCTGTGAATATACTAAAACATGTTGAACTACACATTTTAAATGGGTGAATTGTATGATATGTGAATTATATCTGAATACAGCTGTTAGAAAAAATAGCTAAAGAGAAGTAGACAGGCAGACAGGTTTCACTATGAAGAAATCAAATTTTAAAAAGCCATACAGGAAACAGAATTTACAAATGAGTACTCATCATCTCCATGGGACTTGGACAACTAATTTTAACGATTGATGTGGGCCCAAAGGTCCTTAAGCTGGACGGTGGGAAAGCTTTCAAACCAGGGACATATTGCCTTCTGTATTCTCAATGGGGTCATATGTCTTTGGAGGATGGTTTGGTTTTTGGAAACAGCTAAAATGACTCAAAGGTAGGTTTAGCAATTAAGCAAATGATGAAGCTGAGAGAAATATCAACACAGTAAAAATAAAAATAATAAAGAATGCTATAAAGTAAGATGACATTTTCTTTTGGGAGCTCCCATTTATTGACTCCATCAATGACCATCTTTTTCACCAGTGAAATTAACAGGTTTTCAAACACCAACATTGTAGGCCAAGGGAAATGTGATTGTCTTATGATTTGTGAACTATTGTAGTTAATTGTCTTGGTTGGCTTCCTCTGGAAGCCAGCCTGGTCAAGCCAGTGACAGGAGTGTTCACGGCAGGTGATCACTGTGGGCATATGGGACTCCCTTGTCACCAGGAACATTCCTCAGAGTTTCCCAACTTAGGAAGTGAGGAAGATGGGGTGTTTGCCCACTGATTCTCATCTGTCACTTGTTGAGAACTGCTTCTTGTTGGCTAGAATTTGTTTGCTGGAATACCCTGCACTTAGGCTGAGTGTGCTCTTCTAGAGAGAAACAACACTCAGAACACTCAGGCAGAGTTGGAATTGTTAGTAGCATCTACTACTTTAGTCTAAATCAGTGCTGTTCAATAGCATCTTCTTCAGTGATGGACATGTTCTGTAAGCTGGACTGTATAATACAGTAAGATAGCCACTAGACAATTTGAAAGATGACTAATGGGACTTAGGTTTGCTTCATTTCAAAAGCTTCATTTCCTAGCTTCTTTCTACTAAAGGTAAAGATTGTATATTTATTGTCTCCTTTATAAAGCTAAACAGCAATAGCTGAAGATATACAGATACTTGACTTTAATAATTCATATAGATGAAAGGCACAATGTCTGCAGTGACCAGTGTGACTAGTGGCTACCAGCCCGGGTAGTGCAAGTCTAAATAGAATATTAGAAAATGAACCTCTCAAAGTCTCCTAGTCTCAAAGTCTCAAAATTCGGTATCAAGAGGATTAGAATAAAATGAGTGGTACGTTTTATCTAAAGATGTATTTTCATGGACTCTTTAAGTCTTTAGTCTTCGCTCTTTGGCTGAACAGATTTTCAGCTGCTCTTAGCAGATAGGTAGGACTCTGTGTGCTCAGCTGCAGATAATTGCTAATTAATGCAGTTCACGTTTTTTCAGTGCCCGCTGTAGGAAAGTTCTGTGTCTCTGCATCCTAGCTCTGAACACAGAGAGGGGCAACTAACATGCTAGAGCCTTCGCTGATAGGAATCCGTGCTGCAGGAATGCCCAAGTGCTTGCTCAGGTAAATATTGTTGCAAGGGGATTAATGGAATTATTCATTTGGTTTGATACTTATAATTGAAACAAGTCATTTGGTTGGATGCTTGTAATTGAAACAAAGTGGTTAGGCAATTTTGATTAGTCTTTTCTAGCTTCATTGTATTGACCAGCTTTTTACTTTGGGGATGATATGTTTGAAGATATCGATCAGATCACTGGGTTATAAAGGCATTCAGAAGATTTTTCACACCTGTGTCTGAAAAGCAGCCTGAATCATCAACAATTAATTGTTATTGAAAACAGGTAGCGGCATTATGGAAAGTAAATGACAAACGTGTGGGGCGCCTGATACTGCATTTTTCTCCCTTCCTTTGCCCAAGGCAGACATGGCTCATCAGTCGCCGTGCTCTTTCTTGTGGACCTGAAATACAGCCTCTGGGTCTTTTCATAACACAATGCTCCTGGCATATACTGCAAGTCAACTAAGATTAGCATGTTTGGTAAGAAATAATGAGTCATTTCTGTCCTACCTGATAGAAAAGAGTGGGTGATTCAGGTATCATTTATACCTATGAGACTTTAATATACTTGTTTTTTCTTTTTGACCCTCGGGATTAAAGAAACTAACATTATAATCTGTTCCCCACCCCTGCCCCTGCTCCTGGCTCTATTCCTTAGGCCAGGGCTCAGCAAACTACCTCTGTTTTTGTAAAGAAGATTTTACTGTTTTACACAAAACAACTGTTTGTGTTGTTCATGGCTGCTTTTGTGGTACAGTAGTTCATTTGAGACTGTATGGCCTGCAAAACCTAAAATATGTATTTTCTGCCCCTTTATAGAAAACATGATGCCATATTAGACTCTTCTTTTGACTTTTGTACAGGGAGAAGACCTCTCCTTCCCATCTTCCAAGAGTTAGATTAGCCTGTGCTTGTCCCCTCCTGCACTGGGTGAAGCTGGTGAAGCTTATTGCTCATGCAACTTCCAATCTGTAATATATATATATGAACTTGATATATGGTCAGGGTGCAAACTTGTTAACCCCAGTACATCATAATTAATTACAGAGATAGAACTTCTTAAGCACACTCTGTGAGGATGTGAACTTGGGATAAATTGGCCTTGGGGTCGCATTTTGGATCTGCCACTTCATGTGTGGCCTTGGTCGAGTTAGCCTCTCTGAGTATCTGTTCCCTCATATTAATATGATAGTATTAAATCACAATCCTTGTTGTGGCTGTAGAGATAACATTGCAGCAAGGATGAAATAAAAAATTGCACTAAAACATGCTATCCTAGTGCCTTGCACATGTTCATAGTCCATAAGTAGTAGCTTTTCTTGCAGCAGCATGTTTTAGTAAATAAGGGGATGGACTAGGAGAATGGCTTCTTCAGAACAAGCTCATCGGCCATATGAGAATCTTGGGAACGAGTCTCCATTTGTATTTTGGGAACCCTATTGTATCAGTTGACTATAGTTGTGTAACAAGCCATCCTAAAACTCAGTTGTTTAAAACAGTAACAATTTAAAGATTTTATTTATTTTATTTATTTGAGAGAGCGAGAGAGAGTGTGCACAAGCAGGGGAAGAAGGAGAGGGAAAAGCAGGCTCCACATTGAGCAGGGAGCCTGACATGGGGCTCAATCCCAGGACCCCTGGATCTTGACCCAAGCTGAAGCTGAAGGCAGGTGCCTAACCGACTGAGCCACGCAGGCATCCAACAATAAGCATTTACTATGGCTCATGAGTCTGTGGGCCAGCTGAGTAGTTATGCTAGATCAAGCTCAACTGATCTCAGCTCAGTTGGTTCATGTGTCCGTGATCATTGGTGGTCAGCGGGCCTGGGGTGAGGGCTGCTAGACTAGGATGGCCTCATGTGTGTTGACACCTATGCTGAGAAGTGGCACAGCATCATTTCCACCACATTCTCTTGGTCACATCAAGTCACAAGGTCAGCCCACATTTAAAGGATAGCTCTACCAAAAGATGGAATGAGCTGAAACATCCGATTGCAAGGGGCATGGAAAGGGATGAATGAAGAACTGGGGCATTTTTTTTTTTTTTTTTTGCAATTCATCTGTCATGTTGGCTACCTCAAGATGATGAAAAATAAATCAAGAAGTTGCAGACATCATGCCTTTCATTCATATGAATTTTTAAAGTCAAGTATCCACATATTTGCAGCTACTGCTACTTAGGTTGATAAAGAAGACAATGAATTTATAATTTTTACCTTTGATAGATGCTAGGAAACAAAGCTTTTTTTTTTTTTCAAATTTTTTTATTGTTATGTTAATCACCATATATTACATCATTAGTTTTTGATGCAGTGTTCCATGATTGATTGTTTGTTCATAACACCCAGTGCTCCATGCAGAACGTGCCCTCTTTAATACCCATCACCAGGCTGATCCATCCCCCCACCCCCCTACCCTCTAGAACCCTCAGTTTGTTTTTCAGAGTCCATCATCTCTCATGGTTCGTCTCCCCCTCTGACATACTCCCCTTTTCTTCCTCTCCTGTTATCTTCTTCTTTTCCTTTTTTCTTAAAATATGTTGCGTTATTGGAAACAAAGCTTTTGATTAGGAAGTTCCACATGAGAAACCCAGGATTTTCCTTGCCACATCATCTTTGCTACAGACTTTGGCCAGCGGAGCCTTTGAAGGGACAGGATGTTAATTTGGGGCTTGCCTCCCACAGTTTGTCTGTCATGTAACAGGGTCAGCAATCCTCAGAGCCTGTTGGCTGGTTGTGTATCATATTTCTCTGACATTTTAGTAAGCACTGCAGCCTTTGGGTTCTTTTGTGAAGGCACCATCAAGCTCCCTGCTTCTCAGACTTATGGAACTCCCAGAGGCCATGTCTGCACATTGCCATTAAGGCACTTGAGAAGCAAAAATCGTGGCTAGACAGTGCACTGTTCTGGCCTCTGGGGTCAGGGTGAATGCCTTGGTGGTTTGATCTCATTGGCTATTCAGTTTCAGTTTGGGTTTGGACTCACTAACTGTTGAAGACACAAGGCATTCAAGAGCTTGGGCTCTGGAGCCCAACCGAACATGGAAACCTGGCTCCATCACTGTAGGTGTGACCTTGGGCAAGATGCTGAGCTGGAGAGCTACAGGTTTTACATTAATATGATGGGAGCATCATGGCACTTATGATATGGGGCTGCAGAGATGATGCAAGCTAAAGCTCTCAAGGCATCTGACTTCAGTTTGTGGAATAAACATTCACTTGGCGACAGCTCTTATTATCAAGATTATTTTTAGGGGTCTGACTCCACTGTAGTGTGAGCCCCTTGGTGATTTTTGAGTCTGAGTTACATGCCCAATTTTGCCTCTTCGAAGGGGTCTTCACCGCCTTTCTCCGGCTGGCTCTGGAAGGCCCCGTTTGAGTGGAAACATCCATGGGTTGCCATGAAGATGTCATTTTTGATTCGCACAGGGACTTTCCACATTTTGAAGGGGATAGCTTCTCCTCAGCACAGGGACTCTTGCCAAGCTTCGAAAGAGCTATAAACTTGCTGAATCGTGGAAAGGCATTCTTGGACACAGAGCTTCCAACAAACCAGACCCTGTTTGTAATTAATTTGAATGCTTCCAGAGCTTCATGTTATACCCTCCCTGTTGTATTTCCATGGGGAGTTCATTGGGCTGTAGCTATGGTTCGGAAAACCATGCACAGCCCTCATTTTTATCATGTGGGCTACGTTTTAATGGAGGGCAGTATTTTTTTTTGTCTGTACCTGTTTTCATTTGTCTTTTTTTTTACCTGCTCAACATCTGTGTGGCCGTTCGCCCCACAGAACGGAGCTTGTAAATAAATACACTCAATGAAGAATACCATGAGAATATTCATTCATAAAATATCTCTGAGTCCGTGTAACAATTTATAGGATAACTGAATGTCAGTTCACTTATTTAGCCATTCAGAAATTCTGCTATTTGCTGTTTTATAAGGAAAAGTAATAGGAACAGGTTAGGAAAACAACCAAAGGTATGGCAGTGTTGGAAGAAGCAGAAATTGTTAAACAAATACTGGAGTTCACATTTCACTTGGCTCCCACGTGGTGTTCCAGAGAGTCCCCACCCTGACCTACCTGCTGGGTAGAACTGTGTTCTTAACTCAGGGCCATGAGGTTTGCCAAGTGCTGAGGGCTGAGGGCTGAGGGCCAGCAACCAAGTGAAGGGAAGAAGACAGAGCTGAGCTGGGGATGGCCCTTGGCAGGTCCTGACCATAAGCTGGGTCACTTGGCTGCAACTCTGAGTTCGTGACACTTGAAGTGTGTGATCAGTCATGTTTAGGCAATAGTAGATTGAGTAGAGGGAGGTAGAAGAGTTCCAAGTGGGAAAAAAAAAGTGAGTTTTGTATAATCTCCACAGGACTTTCTTGTGAGGGTTTATGAGGCAAGGGGTTTTGATGAAGGGATGTTCGAGCCAGGACCTTACACCCTTGCATGTGTTTTGCAGCCTGTCTCTGTCAGTGGGATTTGGGGCATGTGCATGACCCAGGGGGATGGTCTCAGATCTTTACATTTAGGAGGGTCTTATGGGTGGAATTGTATCTCTCCATCAAATAGATATGCTGGCTTCCTAATCCCTAATACCTCGGTATGTAATCTTATTTGGAGTTAGGTTTTTTCTTCCCCCCCAGAGGTGATCAAGTTAAAATGAGGTCACCAGGGCAGGCCTTAATACAGTATGATGGGTATCCTTGTAAAATGGGGGCATTTGGACATAGACACACTCAGAAAGAATACCATGTGAAGATTAAGAAAGAGATAGGGGTGATGATTCTCCAAGCCAAGAATGCCAGAGATTGACAGCAGAGCACCAGAAGCAAGGCAAGCAGCGTGGAACAGGTTCTCCCTCAGAACCCTCCAAAAGAATCCACCCTGCCAACACCATGATCTTTGACTTCTAGCCTCTAGGGTTGTGACACAATAAATTTCGATTGTTTAAGCTACCCCATTTATGGTACCTTGTTGAGGCGGCCCTAGCAAATAATACAGCTAGCATTGTGACAGAGGGCATGGATATTCTCACCCCCACAGCCTGCTTACCTCCCCTCCTCCCCCACAGCCTGTGCAGGGAGCACGAGTGGTGGAGGGCGAGCAGTGGCAGGGCTGGGGGACCAGGGATTTCCAGGTCCTCTCAAACGAGGCTGGGAACCACTTGGCAACTGAGACTTGTGTGTTTCTAATAAGCATCCAGAAATAATATGATGATTTTATGATTTCTGCCTCTTGTCATCTCGATTTTCTGTTTGTAATAATAATAATGTAAAAAGTGCAGTTGTAAGGTGTGATTCAGTGAGGGGGTTGTTAGTGCATCGGGTAATTGGTATGCAGGCCACACTTAGTCTTCACTCCCACTGAATGATGGGTTTATGGGCCCTTTTTCCTTGAAGGGGAGCTGAGGCTCCAGAGGGTAAGGGAACTGGCACAAGGTGAATGATAGGACGAGAGTTCTAGTCCAGGACCCTGGACTTGCAGGGTTGAGGACCTCCCCACTATTCTGTAGGATGAGGGCACTATTCCCCAGCTGGGGTCACCTGGAGAGTTCTGAAGGTAGTGATGCCTGGATCACTCCCAGAAGGGCTCATGTAATTGGTCTGGGAAGTTGGCCTATGCATGAAGTTTTTTTCAAATCTCCCAGCTTGAGATGCACCATGATAGGCGAACAAAGCATTTTAGGTTGAAAATTTTAAGTTGGCTTATGGAGACGTTCTCAACAGAAGTTGCTGAGAATCACCTGCAAAATTTTTCCTTGAGTACAGATTCTTGGGCCCCACCCAGACGCACTAGATTAAAATTTCTTGGTGTGGAGTCTGGGAGTCTGTATTTTATGAATGCTCCAAAGATCATTCAAGGATCATACAGGTTTGGGATCTAGAGTTTGTTCTAGAGGGATGCTAGGCCATGAAGGGCTCTGTTGTCTTCCCAGAAAGCCAGTGCTGTAACATCCTACCTTGTGACCTAGGGAGCATGGCCATCTGTTCCCTTCAAACACTCTAAAGGTAGATGTTACAGCGTCACACTAGAAAGGAACTGGCACTTAAAGATGGAGTAAATACGCCTTCACTCAGTAACTGGGGGAAACTCCCCTTCACCCAGGAACCGTGCTTTGGAATTTGACAGCTTTGTCCAGTGGATGCAGTTTCCATTCCATAAGAAAGCCCTAGAAGGCAGCCTCCTTTGAAGTCATGTGGCAGGTTTTTTATTCTATAAATGAAAAACTAAAGCCCATAGAGGATGTGGCTCTCATCCAATCCCTGTGAAGAAAGGTGGGTATAGGATTGGAGTCTCCTAATGCCAGCTGTGACATTCTTCTCCCGGTCTCTCAGTTCTTGACCCTGCACCCATCTAGCTGCAATTCACTGGTCACATCTCCAAGAGATCCATGTTCTGGATCGGGGCCTTCCTGCAGGAGTCACCGGAAAGCTGTTTTTGGCGAGGAGCTGTGCTAGAACCTGGAGGAATCTGCCCAACAAGAACAAAAACATACTCCACACTTTGTGGCTTAGGGCAGAGGGAGTCCGTGTTTCCATTCAGGATGTTTTGTAGAATGAATGATATGACCTTCCCTGGAAGGTTGCCCACACCACCTAGAGAGCCTCCTGAGTCTGCATCCTATAGACCTGTGCATGTCATCTTGTTTGTATCAGGGACCCACTGTCTTAGGGTGGTTCACTGTTCCCTGTGGGAAGATAGCATCACGTGATGGAAACGAGCACAACACTTGGGCTTGGGATCCTAAGGTTTAAGTCCCAGCTCCACCCCTTAACTGCACTGGATAAACTCATAGACTTGCTGGGCTTCCATTTTTCTCATCTCTAATAATATCTGCTTTGGTGTATAGTGAGCATGAAAAGCACTTTAAAGCTTTATAAAATATTAGTTATTACTGTTGTTATTACTATTATTGGAATGTTAGTCTCCATTAGGTTTATATGGAAATTCAAGGTAGGACACCAACTTTGGTTTGTACCTACCAGAACAATTAAGTACCAATTTCTATTTGTGGGCCTGGTTTTCTCTTGCCATCCTCCAGATGATTTACTAATATAATGCCTTATACAGGGAATCAAGCTGATTAGCTCCCTGTCCTCCTGAAGCTTAAAATCCAAGACATAAAATACTGGCCGTGGCAAAAGTGACTGGGTCATCAGCTAGAGCAAAGTCTTTATATCTTGTCAAAGCTCTGTGGGAACCTGGGACAGAGCCATGACACCTGTACTCAGCCCTAGGTATCCATCATGATAAGTTTCTGCTGAGCTGGCCATGTTAATCTTTGGACTGAGTAGATGGTATGATTTATGATCATATTCAATTATAGACCAATCATACATTGGAATATTGAGTAATCATTAAAAATTAGGTTGCTCAGTATTGAGTGAGGTAGGGACATATTGACGGTAAATGTTTTAGGTACAAAAAGCAAGTTACAGTATGGAAACATATGTATCAAATGATAAGAATGGGTTTCTTATGGCAGAAAAAGGATATTTTTATTTTCATCTTTGTATCTATTGGCATTTTTCAAGGAAATGCTAATTTGGCCTGATGAATGTAGCTTCACAAAAGAAACAACACTTGAGTTGTGTCTTAATGGATGTGTAGGAGATTGAAAAGGCAGAAGGGCCATCTTGAGAAATGGGAGTAGCATTTGTAGAGGCATAGAAGAATGAAACCTTATGGCCTATTCTGGAAATGATCAGCAGTTCAGGCTGGACCACATGGTCAGCCATTTGGGGTTTGCACTAAGGTCTGGCTGGAACAAAGAGGAAGACTTGAGAGCTTTGGGAAACAATGTTGGATAAGTTCAGTGAAGCCAGATTATGGAAGACCTTATAGGCCTGGTGGTAGATTTCTCACCCATAAAGGGAAAAGGGATTAGGACATGATTTTGCAGGTGTTCTATGCCTGGTAAAAGTGTTGAAGCATAAAGAGGTTTGCACCTGCCATGTTTTTCCGAAGTTGTTGGGTCCTGGACATCACCTATAGCCAAAACTGATATGGAAGTGTTTTGGATCTCTGTTTTGCCACAGGCATAGAAATAAGCCCTGGTTTTGGGTTGGATTTCCCAAGAATCAGACTCTGAGAATAGGATTTAACTAGTTTATTTGGGAAATGACCCAAAGAGCATTGGTACAGGAGTGGGAAGTGAGATAGGCAAGGGACAGAAGCCAATAAATGAGGTAATAATAAGTAGGTAACTTTTTTGGGCAATAGGGGTTTCACCCCCCCAGGGGACCACTGGGAGCCTTCAGAGAGTACATGCAAGATGGATCTCCTCAAGGGGTGAGGACACCAGAGAGCATTTAAATGAACTCCTGTATACCATTGGTTGAAGGTTACTTCTGGGGAAATTAACTCCACAGCACTCCCGGCCTTCTCCACATAGTGGGCCAAACATACTCTGTGGCCAGAGAAAGCCCTCAGACATGGAAGACTGAATGCCAAGGGAATACGGATAGAGGACCCATTACTCCATGTCACATAGAAGGTTTAACAGTAAAAGTAATGCTGATAAAGTAGATGCTCTTTCCCTAAGATCAGGAACAAGTCAAGGATGTCTGCTTTCACCATTTCTATTCAACAGCCTACTGGAAGTCCTAGCCAATGCAATAAGATAAGAAAAGGAAATAAAAGGCATATAGATTGGGAAGGAAGAAATAAAACTGTCTTTGTTCACTGAAGTCCTGATTGCCTGTATAGAAAATCCAAAAGAATCAATAAAAAACTCATGGAACTTGTGATTATAGCCAAGTTGCAGGATACAAGGATACAAAAGTCAAGTGCTTTCCTATATACCATCAATGAATAATTGAAATTTGATATTAAAAATACCATTTACATTAACAGCAAAACAATGAAATACTTAGTTATAAATCTAACAACATGTGCAAGATCTATAGGAGGAAATCTAGAAAACTCTCATGAAAGGAAACAAAGAGCTGAATGCACGCGTGGAGAGCTATTACATGTTTATGGATAGGAAGGTGTAATAGTCTTAAGATGTCAGTTCTTCCCACCTTGATCCTGAGTGCAATCCCAGTCAAAATCCCAGCAAGTTATTTTGTGGACATCAACAAAGTGATTCTAAAGTTTACATGGAGAGACAAAAGACCCAGGATAGGAAGGTGTAATAGTGTTAAGATGTCAGTTCTTCCCACCTTGATCCTTCAGTGCAATCCCAGTCAAAATCCCAGCAAGTTTGTGGACATCAACAAAGTGATTCTAAAGTTTACATGGAGAGACAAAAGACCCAGGATAGCCTGCTCAGTGTTGAAAGAGAAGAACTAAGTTGGAGGACTGACACTATGGAGCTTCACCCTTATTGTAAAGCTAAAGTCATTAAGACAGTGTGATACTCTCCCGAAAGGAGCACAACGTGTGTGATTATGTGTGTTTATTTACATACATAAATAAACTTCTGTGTTTTTTTAGATAGTGTGATATTGGTGAAGGAATAGGTAAATAGATCAATAGAACAGAATGGACAGGCAAATTGGAGGCAACCAAGATGTCCTTCAATATGTCTGTGGATAAGCAAACTGCGGTACATCCATGTGATGGAATATCATTTAGCAATAAGAAGAAAGGGGCTGTCAAGCCACAAAAAGACATGGAGGAACCTTAAAAGCATATTGCTAAGTGAAAGAAGCCAGTTTGAAAAGGCTGCATACTGTATGATTCCTACTACATGACATTCTGTAAAAGGCAAAATTATGGAGAAAGTAAAAAGATCAGTGGTTGCCTGGGGTTCCAGGGGATAGAGGCAGGGACATATAAATGGGTGCAACATTTAATCATCTATATAAGATTTCTAGGGTGGAGGCTTGTGGGTGGCTCAGTCGGCTAAGCATCTGACTCTTGATTTTGGCTCAGGTCATAATCTCAGGGTTTTGAGACTGAGCCCTGTGTTGGGCTCTGCACTGGGCGTGGAGCTTGCTTAAGATTCTCTCTCTCCCTCTCCCTCTGCCTCTCCCCCACTCTGTCTCTAAAAAAAAAAAAAAAGGAAATTAAAATCTTTTAAGAAAAGATTTCTAGGGTGGGGAAACTATTCCGTGTGATACTGTAATGCTGGATATTATTTGTCAGAACCCACAGAACTGTACAATATGAAGAGTGACCCCTTATGTAAACTGTGGACTTTAGATAATTATAATGTATCAGTACTGGTTCATCACTTGTTACAAATGTACCTCGTTAATGCAAGCCATTAATAATAGGGGAAATTGGGGTGAGGAGAGGATGTATGAGAACTCTCAATTGTTAACCTTCCACTCAATTTTTTTTGTAAACCTAAATCTCTCTACAAAACAGAGTCTATTAATAAAGGAAAATAAATAAAGCAAGCCATTAAGTAGATTGGTGTTTTAAAAAATATTTTTTAAAGATTTTATTTATTTATCTGACAGAGAGAGAAAGTGCACAAGCAGGGGGAGCGGCAGGCAGAGGGAAAGGGAGAAGCAGGCTTTCCGCTGAGCAAGGAGCCTGATGTGGGGCTCCATCCCAGGACCCTGGGATCATGACCTGAGCCAAAGGCAGACTCTTAACTGACTGAGCCACCCAGGCACCCCTGGAGTTTTAAAAATATTAATATTTGTAATTCTAAATTAGAACAGAGTCCACATTTTTCCCATAAAACAATGATTGTAATGTGAAGACGAAAGGGTGACATTAAAGAGATCAGAGACACTCTGTTGGGGTTGTGTATGGTGCAATAGAAGACCCCAGGCTCAGGAGTCACTCCTGCCTCAGTCCCATTCTAGCCTGTCTCTTAGCAGTAGCAGGACTTCAGATAAGTAGTAACTCAGCCTCGGGCGCCTGGGTGGCTCAGTTGGTTAAGCGACTGCCTTCGGCTCAGGTCATGATCCTGGAGTCCCTGGATCGAGTCCCACATTGGGCTCCCTGCTCGACGGGGAGTCTGCTTCTCCCTTGACCCTCCCCCCTCTCATGTGCTCTCTCTCTCGTTCTCTCTCTCTCTCAAATAAATAAATAAAATCTTAAAAAAAAAAAAGTAGTAACTCAGCCTCAGATTTGTCATCTGCAAGGTGGGGATGCTAAGACTTACTCCGTGGGGTGGTTGTGGAGGTAAAGGGAGGTAATGGCTGTAAAGTGGTTGTACAACTCTGCGCACGGAGCTCAGTTCCCTCCCAGCCTCTCCCAGCCTCCAGATCTCTCAGAGTGCTGTACAGAATGTTTCACTTCGATTCCATCAAGGGCTGTGCCATCTTTGGCTTATGTTCTGTGGTGGGGCTGCCAACTGATGACAGACAGCTACTCTGGCAGGTCACAACAAAGTGGTAATTGACCTTGCTCCCCCTCCAGGACATCTGTTCAGGCTCTACTAGAAGCCAAGGGCTTCCCCATGTGGGGTTTCAGTTTCAAACTGTGGCACTCCAAACATTCTTTATGGGCTGGCAAAGGTGTTTCACGCCTTCAGATGAGCCTCTTGAGGACAATCTGCTTTCTACAAGGGTGATGGGGAATTCCCAGCTGATTGAAAGGTTCTGTTCAGTCTCATTTTGGCACTTCAGATAGACTCTCCTGTACATGCGTACATGGCCAAATCTGGATGAGCCATCAGTATGTAGCAGGGGGTAACCGTCACTGTATTGGAGAGTGCAGATATATTCATATTTCCATCATATCAGAAAGTTCTGTTGCATAGCACAGGTAGGGAATATTCTGGCTCTCTCACTAGCTGCCTTTTTTTTTTTTTTAATCCCTTGCATGCATCTGTGCCTTGCTGTTTTTGCTGCCACCACCCCAGTTCTGGCCCTCAATGCCTAATAACATGTTGACAGACTGATAGAGTTGTCCTTTAGCAAGTCTGATGTGATGCTATACCTCTGGCTTCTCAGCCGACAGAGCGAGTCCTCTGCGAGTACTCAAGCCCTTACCAGGACCCCAGGTCACCTGTGACACTTTATCTCCTCCCATTCCCCAGCATTACTCAGAGTGTGTGGCAGGTATGCACCAGGTGCTTGGTGTTTGGGGAGCTCATCTGTCCTACCCCCCCCACCTCTGTGCTAGGTGTCATTTCACTCTTCACTCTGAGAGTGATCTCCCTCCTCTCCATCTGTCCTGGCCAAAGACTTCTCCATTATATTGCACACTTCTCAAATCTCACCCTCCCCTAAAGAAGGCCTGCATGCTCACCCAAGCAGAGACAATTTGTCCCTCAGGGAAATGTTTTAGGTTTCCCTTCCTTGTGACACCTGGCACATCTTGCTTCATAGGAAATCATTTGTGTGCATTACCCATCCTCCCTTCCTCCTGGAAATATACCACTTTAAGGACAAGTGCTCTACACCCTTCATCTGTGTAGGCTAGCCCAGTGCTTTGCAAGCAATGTGTATTTGGTGAATTTTAAGACCCTCCTGCCAAGAAACATTCTCCAAAGTCACTCCTCCATGTTCTTTCCTAAACCACCATAGGAGCAAGCCAGCACACTTACACTGTCTCCATTTGGGGGGTTCCTGCAGAATCTCTGTCTCAATTCCTGATCTCTCTGCCTCTAGACCAACTTGTAGCCACACTGGTCATGTGTCTACTTTTGCACACAAGAGGATTATATCACATACCAGGCACTATTGATGCCCAGCTTAGTCCCTGAGGCCTTAATACTTATGTTTGTACTGCCCAAGCTTCTCATGGCTTGAGTCTGAATCTCTTTGCCTGAGGGTTTTTGGAGGTTCTCCAAATCCTGGGAAAGTCACTCTGCTCCACAAAGTCAAGCAGAAGTTCCAGGGGATGAATATCCTTGGGAACAGTCCTCAGCCAAGAACTGATGTAGGTTGGTATATAAATACCTCAACTACCTCTCCCAACAGGTGGGATGGCCCTGAAGTACATACTTTAGATGGTTTCCCAGAGGTTCCCCAGGGGATGAGTTTCAGTTGGCCATAACATCACTAACTTGATAACTTAACCCTTTGTTGGCTGCCTTCCTTCCCTGTCCCACTTCCTCACTATCCGGGTTCCCTTTACCTCCCAATAAACTAGCTGCCTTGAGTCTTTGTCTCAGATTCTGCTTCTGGGGAACCCAAATTAAGACTGAATGACTGCAGAGTAGTCTTTATGCTGACACTCTGGCTTCTTTGGTTTTCTCATTCTTCGGTTTGCTCTAGTTGGTGTTTTCTCTACGTAGTCTGTCACCTGTGAGGCAAACATCCCCAAGCTCTTAGCTGGAATGATTGCCTTACTTACGTTACAGGACTAATCCTTGTAAGTTATATGTTCAATCAGGGACTCAGCAGGATGAAGAATGTACCTTGAGAATGTGGGCACAATTTGGCGTCTCCAGAAGTTCTGGAGAAAAGGGTGCAGACGTTCTTGGCTACAGTAGCTCTACCTAAAGCCAGAGATTACTGAGAATTGGTTACCAGCTCTGCTATTTATAAGGAATGAATTCATAGCTAGGGAATTTATATATGAAAAATGGAAAATACTTTTATAATGTTAAATATAATTTTATTCTGTAGCTGGTAAAAAGAGCATTTAATTAGAATAGAATTTGTGGAAGATATCAGAGTTACTTTGAGAAGTTTCAGACTTATTTCTTTTCTTTCACAGGCTTATTTCTATCTAAATTTCTGATCTCTTGTCCTCTTTTCATTCTTTTCCTCCCTTTCCCTCTTCCTTTCTTTTTACCATTATTATTTGTGCTATTATATTTAGACAACATTAAGGTGTTTTTAAAAAATTCATATGCAAAGATAATTTAACTGTTTAGCATTTGAACTCATTAGAATTTCCTAAACAACAACAACAACAACAAAAAGGACAGATTTGTGGCACACAGGCTGCCATCTCCTCGCCACAGATCTTGCCAGAGATCAATAATCAATCACAACACCCTTCTCAACCTAGAGCTCAAGGAAGCCACTGCCAATTGATTGATATTAGCATAGGAGATGAACTTTTGTAATTTAATGTGAATGATTAGATTCAGGGAGACCAATTTAGACACATAATTGATATGCCTGCTCTTTTCAGTGGTTCTTTGTTAGAAGTCAGAAGAAAAGGATAGTTCTAGGACAACTTCTCTTTGGGTTCCATGGGTTGTGTGTCAGTCTTGGGTGTAGCCCTGTACTAACTTTTTCATTAGCTTGAGAGAAATCCAAGGAAGATAAGAACCACAAGCTGAGTTTTCCAGTCACCTCTGTCTGAGTTCCAGGGGTAGTTTAATAAAGACCTTTCACAGTATCTACACATGGGCTTTTTGCCCTTTCTCTCCTCCCATCGATTTTACACATATCAATGCCACTGGCGTTCCCCATAAACTAGCTCCCAGGTCCCTTGGTCATCGACATCATCCCTCCTCAGATGCTGTGATGTTTGGCTGGGTCTGTGATGGTCTTTGGGGGCTCAGGTCCCGGGCTGGCCTCCATAGAGTCTGTCGAGGCAGACAGAGACTTCCCCACATTCGTACCTCACAGTCTTCCCCAGAAACCTAGTTTTGGCGACGTGAGCATCTCTAATTGCTGCTCTGCCAAGTGTACACATAGGGGTGGGCTAACTCCTTCACACATGTGGGGATCACTTCTCTTCTTGCCCACCTTTCTGCTAGACCATCTTTCTGAAATCAAAGCTTATTTTTGCTCTTCCCTCTCTGTCTTATCTCTGCATCATAGGCCAACCCATTGGGCTCAGTTGCAGTGTGTTCTGTATGTCTGCATGTATGACTACATAGGACCCCCATCCCTCTGACTCTCTGGCTACTACCACCCTCTCCAGCTTCTCCTGCCTACTTGTCCTCATGTCCCAGCTTGACAAACAACTTGGAGAACTTCTCTGGTGTTTGCTTTGTAATCTAAGTAATTCAGCTTCTCATCAGCACTCATGTATGTATCAACAGGGGTAGTCACATTTGTCACTCCCAGCCTCCCCAAAATGCCTCTCCTGGGATATTTGTCAGTGTCTTTTGTGCCATTGACACTCTGACTAGAGGTTTAGCTTTGGGTAGCTCTCTTCTGTACACATCCTAAGGCTTCTGAAAATGCCTCTTGTTTGATTGCTAAGTTAACCTGTTTCCTACGGATGATTGGTTTGGGACAGGCTGAATGCCATCATCTGCAGAGATTTCATGGGTTTAAACCAGCACAGAATTCATGGAAAACTTCTGTGACTGTTCACACTCCATTGACCAGAGTGTGGCTTCAGAAACTCTTATCCTTTGTGTCATTAACACATAGGGGAGAAAACAGTCCCTCTGTGTCATGGGTTTCCAGGAGCAGAGCCTGAGATGGGGATCCACGGGCATGTGTTTTACTGAGGGAGAGCTCTCAGGAGAAGTCTGTGAAAGAGGGAGAGAAGCAGGACATGGCAGGGGAAGGGGCCAGAAAGGATGTCCTCTAAGGCAGGTTTAGCCTTGACCTGATCCAGTGTGGGGGAGGCTTAGTGCTGTAGCCAAAATCATACCCAGAATTGTCCCTGCTTGAGTCAAGGGGCCTTAGCTTCTATACTAACATAAGTTACTCATTGAACACCTCTGGAGGCCTGGGGGGCCCAGACTTCCAGGGGACTGTTCTGTGGACAGAGTCCCAGGTTTAGCCCCAGCAGCTGGAGGGACACAGCATCAGCTGCTAAAGATCTTGGCTGGCACCAAGGGCAGCGATCCCCCCGAGTATTGTGCAAGAAGAAGAAAGCTCCCTCTTATTGAAAGGCTGCTGTGAGTGGGTGTGTGTGAAGAGCCTCCACATCCATCTCTTCATTTAATTCTTAAAACAATCCATAAACACGGGTGCCTGGGTGGCTCAGTTGGTTGAGCATCCAACTCTTGATTTTGGCTTAGGTCTTGATCTCGGGATTGTGCAATCGAGCCCTGCATCGGGCTCTTGAGCTCAGCAGAGCATCTGCTTGAGGTTCTTGCCCTCTTCCTTTGCTTCTCCCCCCACTCTCACATGCTCTCTTTTTCTCTCTCAAATAAATAAATCTTTAAAAAGCAACAACAAAAACAACGCATAAACACAGCATTGTTTGCCCTCAGTGGGATTCAGGAGCTTTCTAAGGTCAGAAAAATAATGAGCAGAGGAATCAGGATTTGAACCCAGACCCCACTTTCTGGTTTCTCTCCTCAAGGCCCCAGTTGCCTGTGTTGAATCACTGCTAAATTGTTGCCTGTACCAGGGACTCCTGTTTAAATATGTCATTTCTCAGTCCTTGATGGGGAAAAACACTGTACACCAATCTCCTAGGACGTTTTACCCAAAGCCATCTTTTAAAGTCTTGAAGGCTCTTTTTCAGGCTTCTTTGCCTTTACTTATATAGTTACACATTTAGAAGTCACACTTCTTTGTCTGCTTCCCATACAAGCCCGCAGTAGATTCAAACCACCAGTTTGGGTGGTGGCTCATCTACAGGCGGTGGGAGGCTAAAGGTCTTCAGTGGGAGAGGAGCGTTTAATCACAGCAATCAGAAAAAAATTAAGTCTTGGGTCATTCACTATAGAAAAGCCTGCAGCTTAACACTCTTTAGTAGGCCCTAAAAATACCATTATATTATATCCCAGAATTAACTGGAATTTATTTGCTCATTTTTTAACGGACTTCTGTTGAGTACCTACCATGTGTCAGATACTGTGCTAGAGATACAAGGATTATCGAGACATGGTCCTTGTCCATACAGGATTTGCATCATTAAAAACTGCTTAAAACAGAACAAGAGATGAGAGCAAGAGTCCTTTATCTCCTCAACCTAGTAATAAAAATATATGACGGCATAAGCACATGAAAGGATGCTCAGCATCATTAGTCACTGGGGAGATGAAAAGTAAAACCACAGGGAGATAGATACCACTGCACACTCACCAAAATGGCTCAGTGTAAAAGCCAACAACTCCAAGTGTTGCCAAGGATGTGGAGTAACTGGAACTCTAATATATGGTTAATGGAAATATAAAATGGTACAGCCACTTTGGAATTTCATAATCATTAAGCATACACTTAGCATATGGCCCAGCCATTGGGCACTTAGCTGTTTACCCCAAATGAAAACATATGGTTAATAAAAAGACATGCACACAAATGTTCACCGCAGTTTTATTCACAGTAGCCCCAAACTGGAAAAACTCAGATAGCCATCAACTGGTAAATGGATAAACAAAGAGGGACAAATGCATGTTATGGGATACTACTTAGCATTTAAAGGGATGAACACTGAAAATACATGAATGGATCTCAAAAGCATCATGTGAAATTTAAGAGTCCAGACACGAAAGCATACATACTGGATGATTCCATTTGTGTAAAATTCTAGAAAATGCAAATGAATCTATGGAGTCAGAAAGCAGACCAGTGGTTACATGGAGGTCAGGTGTGGAAGAGATGCACCCCACAAAGGGGCACAAGAAAATTTTGGGGGTGATAGAAATGTACACTTTAAATGGCTACAGTTTATTGCAAGTAGATTACACATCAATAAATAAAGTTTTTGTTTTGTTTTGTGTTTTTCTTTCGAGAGAGGGGGAGATAGTGTGCATGCATGGGGTGGGAGGAGCAGAGGGAGAGGAAAGGAAAGCACGTGGAGCCTGACGTGGATCTCCATCTCATGACCCTGAGATCATGACCTGAGCCGAAATCAAGAGCTTAACCAACTGAGCCACCCAGGCACCCCAGAGTTGATTTTTAAAGAAAGATTTTATTTAGTTATTTGACAGAGACACAGCGAGAGAGGGAACGCAAGTTGGGAGAGTAGGAGAGGGAGAAGCAGGCTCCCCGTTGAGCAGGGAGCCCAATGCGGGGCTCGATCCCAGGACTCTGGGATCATGACCTGAGCCAAAGGCAGATGCTTAACGACTGAGCCACCCAGGCGCCCCCCAAAATTGATTTTTAAAAACATCCAGCAGCATGCCTAAGCACGTCACAAGGGTTCAATAAATGGCGGACTTCATGAAAAGTATATATATGTGTGTATATATATATATATATATATATATATATATATATATGGCCCACTGCATGCTGGGTTCTCACCAGCCTCACTCCTAAGATAAGTCACTTCTCCTCCTGGGGGCAGCAACGAAGGATAGAAGCTCCTTAAGGTCTTCCCGGGAGGGCAGAAATATTGACTCAGCTCCCCTCCTCTGCCTGAAGCAATTATGTTCTCTTTTCCATCTTGCATCATTTGCCTCCATGCAGATTTCCCAAGGCCTGGCCACACCTCAGACTGGGCTGAGTCAGGAAACCAGCTGGTCCTCACGCCTCTGCTCCACCCAGGCATCCTTCTGGCCTGCAGGGAGGAAGCTGCACGTGGTTCCAATCACCTAATTAAAGACTCCGCCTTCACTTGGGTTTCTGTTCGGTTTGGAGGTCCCCTCCACGCCTTTATCCATCAGCTCAGTTCTTGTGTTAACATTTTGATCTGGGTTTCAGAACACTTCACTGGGTAGCCCCTGAGGAAAATCCAGTAAGACGAGACAGAGAAGATGGGGTAACAAGGATGGCACACTGTAAAATAGCTCAGCTTAATTCCTTGGCTCTGTGTTGCACATCTGCTAAGATAATCAAGTGCCACTTGCCTCTCCTTCTTAAACTGGGATCTGATTTCTATCTCTGACTTCTCCAGCCTGGAGCTCTGGGGGGCCCCAGGGACCTTCCATAGCCGCTGACCCAATTTCTTGGGAACCCCCAGTCCCTCTCCCCCTCCAGGGGTGCGAAATCCCCTTGGCAGTCTGGGGAAGGATATTGTTCTAAATACATTGGATAGGGGCGCCTGGGTGGCTCAGTCGGTTAAGCAACTGCCTTAGGCTCAGGTCATGATCCCACGGTCCTGGGATCAAGTTCTGCATAGGGCTCCTTCCTCAGTGGGAAGCCTGCTTCTTCCTCTGCCTGTGCTCTCTCTCTTTCTGACAAATAAATAAAAATCTTAAAAAAATAAATACGTTGGATAAAATACACAGGGCAACAGAAAGTATTCCAACTACACTGAAATATGGTTATCAGCATAGAGAATAAACAACCTGGCGATGGAATAATAATCCATGTGCTTCTTTATTCTCAACATCCAGTAGTAAGATCTGGTGGTGGGTCTAATAACTACTGTCATTTTGAATTGCTGATGAGCATAAATGCTATCTGGAAATATCTGCCACACTGCAGTGGGCTGTAAAGTATCTGACAGCTATGGGTGATAAAGTCAAAGAAATTGCTATAATACCATGTGGCTCGCTACTTACATTCATATTAGAAGGAGATGCTACATTTCAGTTAGAAGTTAGTGAAAGAAAAAATGTATTTCCTCATCGCAGTTCACAGGTCCCCTACATTCTACCCATAGATCCCTTGGTTAAGAACCCTCGGGACTAAGGCCAGACTTTCCCTCCTGCCGGGCCTTCCCACTGAGATGAATCATCTGTCACCACTGCTGCTGGCCGTATAGATCACCTCCTAAATTAAAAAAAAAAAAAGTGACAAACTATTTCAGACATGAAAGCATATAGGGAATAATATAACGCACATCCATATATCCATCACCCACCTGAGAAATAAACTATTGCAAATACATTTGGAAATCTCCTTTGGACTTCTCACTGCTCCTACTTGCATTTTGTTCCCTGCCTCCCAGGGGCAACCTTTATCTAGAATTGGGTGTTTGTGGTTCCAGTGTTTATCTATAGGCTTCTATCACAAATGTACATATCCATAACCAACATCCAGTATCAGTTGCCTGTTTTTGAACTCAGTCTAAGTGATTTCTCACTGTGTGAGTCCTGCAACATGCTTTTCACCCTTGACATTATGTGTATGAGATTTATCCATGTCAATGTATGGGTCTCAGTTTGCTTTTTTTTTTTTTGTCGGTTTGGATTTTTTTTAAAATTTTTTATTGTTATGTTAATCACCATATATTACATCATTTGTTTTGGTGTAGTGTTCCATGATTCATTGTTTGTTCATAACACCCAGTGCTCCATGCAGAATGTGCCCTCTTTAATACCCATCACCAGGCTAACCCATCCCTCAACCCTCCTCCCCTCTAGAAACCTCGGTTTGTTTTTCAGAGTCCATCATCTCTCCTGGTTCCTCTCCCCCTCTGACTTACTCCCCTTCATTCTTCCTCTCCTGCTATCTTCTTCTTTTTCTTTTTTCTTAAAATATGTTGCGTTATTTGTTTCAGAAGTACAGATCTGTGATTCAACAGTCTTACACAATTCACAGCGCTCACAGTAGCACATACCCTCCCCAATGTCTATCACCCAGCCACCCCATCGCTCCCACCCCCGACCACTCCAGCAACCCTCAGTTTGTTCCTGAGATTAAGAATTCCTCATATCAGTGAGGTCATATGATACATGTCTTTCTCTGATTGACTTATTTCACTAAGCATAACACCCTCCAGTTCCATCCACGTCGTTGCAAATGGCAAGATCTCATTCCTTTTGATGGCTGCATAATATTCCATTGTGTATATATACCACCTCTTCTTTATCCATTCATCTGTCGATGGACATCTTGGCTCTTTCCACAGTTTGGCTATTGTGGACATTGCTGCTATAAACATTGGGGTGCATGTACCCCTTCGGGTCCCTACATTTGTATCTTTGGGGTAAATACCCAGTAGTGCAATTGCTGGATCGAACGGTAGCTCTAATTTCAACTGTTTGAGGAACTTCCATACTGTTTTCCAGAGGGGTTGCACCAGCTTGCATTCCCACCAACAGTGTAGGAGGGTTCCCCTTTCTCCACATCCCCGCCAACATCTGTCGTTTCCTGACTTGTTAATTTTAGCCATTCTGACTGGTGTGAGGTGGTATCTCATCGAGGTTTTGATTTGGATTTCCCTGATGCCGAGCGATGTTGAGCACTTTTTCATGTGCCTGTTGGCCATTTAGATGTCTTCTTTGGAAAAATGTCTGTTCATGTCTTCTGCCCATTTCTTGATTGGATTATTTGTTCTTTGGGTGTTGAGTTTGATGAGTTCTTTATAGATTTTGGATACTAGCCCTTTATCTGATAGGTCATTTGCAAATATTTTCTTCCATTCTGTCGGTTGTCTTTTGGTTTTGTGGACTGTTACTTTTGCTGTGCAAAAGCTTTTTATCTTGATGAAATCCCAATAGTTCATTTTTGCCCTGGCTTCCCGTGCCTTTGGTGATGTTTCTAGGAAGAAGTTGCTGTGGCTGAGGTCGAAGAGGTTGCTACCTGTGTTCTCCTTTAGGATTTGGATGGACTCCTGTCTCACGTTTAGGTCTTTCAACCATTTGGAGTCTATTTTTGTGTGTGGTGTAAGGAAATGGTCCAGTTTCATTCTTCTGCATGTGGCTGTCCAATTTTCCCAACACCATTTGTTGAAGAGACTGTCTTTTTTCCATTGGACATTCTTTCCTGCTTTGTCAAAGATGAGTTGACCATAGAGTTGAGGGTCCATTTCTGGGCTCTCAATTCTGTTCCATTGATCTATGTGGCTGTTTTTGTGCCAGTACCATACTGTCTTGATGATGACAGCTTTGTAATAGAGCTGGAAGTCTGGAATTGTGATGCCGCCAGCTTTGCTTTTCTTTTTCAATATTCCTCTGGCTATTCTGGGTCTCTTCTGGTTCCATACAAATTTTAGGATTATTTGTTCCATTTCTTTGAAAAAAGTGGATGGTATTTTGATGGGGATTGCATTGAATGTGCAGATTGCTCTAGGTAGCATTGACATCTTCACAATGTTGGTTCTCCCAATCCATGAGCATGGAACGTTTTTCCATTTCTTTGTGTCTTCTTCAATTTCTTTCCTGAGTATTTTATAGTTTTCTGAGTACAGATCCTTTGCCTCTTTGGTTAAATTTATTCCTAGGTATCTTATGGTTTTGGGTGCAATTGTGAATGGGATCGACTCCTTGATTTGTCTCTCTTCTGCCTTGTTGTTGGTGTATAGGAATGCCACTGATTTCTGTGCATTGATTTTCTATCCTGCTACTTGACTGAATTCCTGTATGAGTTCTAGCAGTTTTGGGGTGGAGTCTTTTGGGTTTTCCACATAAAGTATCATATCATCTGCAAAGAGTGAGAGTTTGACTTCCTCTTTGCCGATTTGGATGCCTTTGATTTCTTTTTGTTGTCTGATTGCTGTGGCTAGGACTTGTAATACTACGTTGAATAGCAGTGGTGATAGTGGACATCCCTGCCGCGTTCCTGACCTTAGGGGAAAAGCTCTCAGCTTTTCCCCATTGAGAATGATACTCGCTGTAGGATTTTCATAGATGGCTTTTATGATATTGAGGTATGTACCCTCTATCTCTATACTCTGAAGAGTTTTGATCAAGAAAGGATGCTGTACTTTGTCAAATGCTTTTTCTGCATCTATTGAGAGGATCATATGATTCTTGTTCTTTTTTTTTTTTAAAGATTTTATTTATTTATTTGACAGAGAGAGACATAGAGAGAGAGGGAACACAAGCAGGGGGAGTGGGAGAGGGAGAGGCAGGCTCCCCGCTGAGCAAGGAGCCCGACGCGGGGCTCGATCCCAGGACCCTGGGATCATGACCTGAGCCGAAGGCAGACGCTTAACCGACTGAGCCACCCAGGCGCCCCTGATTCTTGTTCTTTCTTTTGTTAATGTATTGTATCACGTTGATTGATTTGCGGATGTTGAACCAGCCTTGCAGCCCCGGGATAAATCCCACTTGGTCATGGTGAATAATCCTTTTAATGTACTGTTGGATCCTACTGGCTAGTATTTTGGTGAGAATTTTTGCATCCATGTTCATCAAGGATATTGGTCTGTAATTCTCCTTTTTGATGGGATTTTTGTCTGGTTTTGGGATCAAGGTAATGGTGGCCTCATAAAATGAATTTGGAAGTTTTCCTTCCATTTCTATTTTTTGGAATAGTTTCAGAAGAATAGGTATTAATTCTTCTTGAAATGTCTGATAGAATTCCCCTGGGAAGCCATCTGGCCCTGGGCTTTTGTTTCTTGGGAGATTTTTGATGACTGCTTCAATTTCCTTAGTGGTTATAGGTCTGTTCAGGTTTTCTATTTCTTCCTGGTTCAGTTTTGGGAGTTGATACATCTCTAGGAATGCACCCATTTCTTCCAGGTTATCTAATTTGCTGGCATAGAGTTGCTCATAATATGTTCTTATAATTGTTTGTATTTCTTTGGTGTTGGTTGTGATCTCTCCTCTTTCATTCATGATTTTGTTGATTTGGGTCCTTTCTCTTTTCTTTTTGATCAGTCTGGCCAGGGGTTTATCAATCTTGTTCATTCTTTCAAAGAACCAGCTCCTAGTTTCGTTGATCTGTTCTACTGTTCTTTTGGTTTCTATTTCATTGATTTCTGCTCTGTTCTTTATTATTTCTCTTCTCCTGCTGGGTTTAGGCTTTATTTGCTGTTCTTTCTCCAACTCCTTTAGGTGTAGGGTTAGGTTGTGTATTTGAGACCTTTCTTGTTTCTTGAGAAAGGCTTGTATTGCTATATACATTCCTCTCAGGACTGCCTTTGCTGTATCCCAAAGATTTTGAACAGTTGTGTTTTCATTTTCATTGGTTTCCATGAATTTTTTTAATTCTTCTTTAATTTCCTGGTTGACCCATTCATTCTTTAGTAGGATGCTCTTTAGCCTCCATGTATTTGAGTTCTTTCCGACTTTCCTCTTGTGATTGAGTTCTAGTTTCAAAGCATTGTGGTCTGAAAATATGCAGGGAATGATCCCAATCCTTTGGTACCGGTTGAGACCTGATTTGTGACCTAGGATGTGATCAATTCTGAAGAATGTTCCATGGGCACTAGAGAAGAATGTGTATTCCGTTGCTTTGGGATGGAATGTTCTGAATATGTCTGTGAAGTCCATTTGGTCCAGTGTGTCATTTAAAGTCTTTATTTCAAAAAAAAAAAATAAAATAAAAAAAAATAAAGTCTTTATTTCCTTGTTGATCTTTTGCTTAGATGATCTGTCCATTTCAGTCAGGGGGGTGTTAAAGTCCCCCACTATTATTGTATTGTTGTCAATGTGTTTCTTTGCTTTTGTTATTAATTGCCTTATATAATTGGCTGCTCCCATGTTCGGGGCATAGATATTTACAATTGTTAGATCTTCTTGTTGGATAGACCCTTTAAGTAGGATATAGTGTCCTTCCTCATCTCTTATTACAGTCTTTGTTTTAAAATCTAGTTTGTCTGATATAAGGATTGCCACCCCAGCTTTCTTTTGGTGTCCATTAGCATGGTAAATGGTTTTCCACCCCCTCACTTTCAATCTGGGGGTGTCTTTGGGTCTAAAATGAGTCTCTTGCAGACAGCATATTGATGGGTCTTGTTTTTTAATCCAATCTGATAGCCTGTGTCTTTTGATTGGGGCATTTAGCCCATTTACATTCAGGGTAACTATTGAAAGGTATGAATTTAGTGCCATTGTATTGCCTGTAAGGTGACTGTTACTGTATGTTGTCTGTGTTCCTTTCTGATCTTTGCTGCTTTTAGGCTCTCTCTTTGCTTAGAGGACCCCTTTCAATATTTCTTGGAGGGCTGGTTTCGTGTTTGCAAATTCCTTTAGTTTTTGTTTGTTCTGGAAGCTTTTTATCTCTCCTTCTATTTTCAGTGATAGCCTAGCTGGATATAGTATTCTTGGCTGCATATTTTTCTCATTTAGTGCTCTGAAGATATCTTGCCAGTCCTTCCTGGCCTGCCAGGTCTCTGTGGATAGGTCTGTTGCCAATCTAATGTTTCTACCATTGTAGGTTACATATCTCTTCTCCCAAGCTGCTTTCAGGATTTTTTCTTTGTCTCTGAGACTCATAAGTTTTACTATTAGATGTCGGGGCATTGACCTATTTTTATTGATTTTGAGAGGGGTTCTCTGTGCCTCCTGGATTTTGATGCCTGTTTCCTTCCTCACATTAGGGAAGTTCTCTGCTATTATTTGCTCCAATATACCTTCTGCCCCTCTCTCTCTGTCTTCTTCTTCTGGGATCCCAATTATTCTAATGTTGTTTCGTCTTATCGTATCACTTATCTCTCGAATTCTGCCCTCGTGATCCTGTAGTTGTTTCTCCCTCTTTTTCTCAGCCTCTTTATTTTCCATCACTTGGTCTTCTATATCACTGATTCTCTCTTCTGCCTCATTTATCCTAGCAGTTAGTGCCCCCATTTTTTATTGCACCTCATCAATAGCCTTTTTGATTTCGACTTGGTTAGATTTTAGTTCTTTTATTTCTCCAGAAAGGGTTTCTCTAATAACTTCCACGCTTTTTTCAAGCCCAGCTAGTATCTTTAATGTCATGATTCTGAACTCTAGGTCCGACATCGTACTAATGTCCGTATTGAGTAGGTCCCTGGCTGACGGCACTACCTCGTTCTTTTTGCTGAGGTGATTTTTTTCGTCTTGTCATTTTGTCCAGAGGAGAATAGATGAATGAGAGAACAAAATGCTAACAGGTTTACAATGTCCCCAGCAAATATACTGTATACAAATCAGGAAAGACCTGAAACCAGGGGAAAAGAAAGGGAAAGAACAAAAAAGAAAGAGAAAAAAAAAGATAAAAACAAAGACAGAACAATACAAAAAAAGCAGAATGTGATCAAATATGATCAGGCTAGTGCATAGATCACTGCCACACACTAGATTTTGGGCGTATTTTGGTCTGTTAGAAAAAAGTGCCTCCCAAAATTTTAAAGGAAGAAAGACATATGTACAAAATAAGGGTTGATACAATGAAGGGATAGAAGATGACTGTAAAGATGAAAATTATAAAAGATTTTATAAAAGGACTTGATAAGATAAGAAGTTGTTTGAAAAAAGAAAGAAGATTAAAAAAAAAAAGAAAAGGAGAGAATGTGATCAGGCAGGAGACTAGAACAGAGCCATACACTAGTGATTTAGGGTATATTTTTATCTGTTAGAAGAAACTGTATCTCAAAATTTTAAAGAGAGAACAACTTATATATATATGCCAAAAATAAGGGTAACTACTATGAAGGGATAAAATATGACTCTAAAAATGAAAAATAAAAATTTTTTTTTTTTTTAAAAAGAGATTGATAAGATGTTGGTTGAAAAAGTGAAAAAGAAAAAAAAACAGTAAACAAAAATTAACTTTGATGAACTAATGAATCATGGTAAAAAAAAGCCATGAATTCTATGTGCAGTATTCCCCTAGCGCTGGAGTTCTCCCGTTCTCCTTAATAGGTAAACTTGGTCTTGGCTTGTTGGCTGTTCGTGCTGATATTCTGGGGGAGGGGCCTGTTGCTGTGGTTTCCAAAAGTTTTTGCCGGAGGCTGAATTGCCCCGCCTTTGTCCGTCCGGGCTAAGCAAGCTGCTCGGGTTTGATCTCAGGAGCTTTTGTTCCCTGCAAGCTCTCCATACAGCCTTGGAGGACCAGGGCAAAAATGGTGGCCTCCCAATCTCCACCCGGAGGAGCTGAGAACTCGGGGCCCCGCTCCTCAGTGCGCCCCCAGAGAAAAGCAGTCACTCCCTTGTCCCCGGTCTCCGGCCGCTCTCCGTGCTCACCCGGTCTGTGACCGAGCGTTGCTATCTCTGGCACCCGACCCCGTGTGGAGTCTCCAAACCCAGCAGATCCCTGCGGTGCGCTCCCGCACCACTCCTCCCAGGGGAGAGAGGGGAGTCTCCCCGGATCTGCCGCCTGTTGGGTCCCTGCTGCAGGAGCAGTGGCCCGACTGGGCCGCGGATCACAGTTTATGGC
>NW_027397091.1:16113365-16172242 GCF_003265705.2 Callorhinus ursinus
CCAATCCATGAGCATGGAACGTTTTTCCATTTCTTTGTGTCTTCTTCAATTTCTTTCCTGAGTATTTTATAGTTTTCTGAGTACAGATCCTTTGCCTCTTTGGTTAAATTTATTCCTAGGTATCTTATGGTTTTGGGTGCAATTGTGAATGGGATCGACTCCTTGATTTGTCTCTCTTCTGCCTTGTTGTTGGTGTATAGGAATGCCACTGATTTCTGTGCATTGATTTTCTATCCTGCTACTTGACTGAATTCCTGTATGAGTTCTAGCAGTTTTGGGGTGGAGTCTTTTGGGTTTTCCACATAAAGTATCATATCATCTGCAAAGAGTGAGAGTTTGACTTCCTCTTTGCCGATTTGGATGCCTTTGATTTCTTTTTGTTGTCTGATTGCTGTGGCTAGGACTTCTAATACTATGTTGAATAGCAGTGGTGAGAGTGGACATCCCTGCCGCGTTCCTGACCTTAGGGGAAAAGCTCTCAGCTTTTCCCCATTGAGAATGATACTCGCTGTAGGATTTTCATAGATGGCTTTTATGATATTGAGGTATGTACCCTCTATCTCTATACTCTGAAGAGTTTTGATCAAGAAAGGATGCTGTACTTTGTCAAATGCTTTTTCTGCATCTATTGAGAGGATCATATGATTCTTGTTCTTTTTTTTTTTTAAAGATTTTATTTATTTATTTGACAGAGAGAGACATAGAGAGAGAGGGAACACAAGCAGGGGGAGTGGGAGAGGGAGAGGCAGGCTCCCCGCTGAGCAAGGAGCCCGACGCGGGGCTCGATCCCAGGACCCTGGGATCATGACCTGAGCCGAAGGCAGACGCTTAACCGACTGAGCCACCCAGGCGCCCCTGATTCTTGTTCTTTCTTTTGTTAATGTATTGTATCACGTTGATTGATTTGCGGATGTTGAACCAGCCTTGCAGCCCCGGGATAAATCCCACTTGGTCATGGTGAATAATCCTTTTAATGTACTGTTGGATCCTACTGGCTAGTATTTTGGTGAGAATTTTTGCATCCATGTTCATCAAGGATATTGGTCTGTAATTCTCCTTTTTGATGGGATTTTTGTCTGGTTTTGGGATCAAGGTAATGGTGGCCTCATAAAATGAATTTGGAAGTTTTCCTTCCATTTCTATTTTTTGGAATAGTTTCAGAAGAATAGGTATTAATTCTTCTTGAAATGTCTGATAGAATTCCCCTGGGAAGCCATCTGGCCCTGGGCTTTTGTTTCTTGGGAGATTTTTGATGACTGCTTCAATTTCCTTAGTGGTTATAGGTCTGTTCAGGTTTTCTATTTCTTCCTGGTTCAGTTTTGGGAGTTGATACATCTCTAGGAATGCACCCATTTCTTCCAGGTTATCTAATTTGCTGGCATAGAGTTGCTCATAATATGTTCTTATAATTGTTTGTATTTCTTTGGTGTTGGTTGTGATCTCTCCTCTTTCATTCATGATTTTGTTGATTTGGGTCCTTTCTCTTTTCTTTTTGATCAGTCTGGCCAGGGGTTTATCAATCTTGTTCATTCTTTCAAAGAACCAGCTCCTAGTTTCGTTGATCTGTTCT
Source organism: Callorhinus ursinus (assembly GCF_003265705.2). Lineage (NCBI taxonomy): Eukaryota > Metazoa > Chordata > Mammalia > Carnivora > Otariidae > Callorhinus > Callorhinus ursinus. The sequence continues at coordinate 16,114,936 of NW_027397091.1, forward strand.
ACTGTTCTTTTGGTTTCTATTTCATTGATTTCTGCTCTGTTCTTTATTATTTCTCTTCTCCTGCTGGGTTTAGGCTTTATTTGCTGTTCTTTCTCCAACTCCTTTAGGTGTAGGGTTAGGTTGTGTATTTGAGACCTTTCTTGTTTCTTGAGAAAGGCTTGTATTGCTATATACATTCCTCTCAGGACTGCCTTTGCTGTATCCCAAAGATTTTGAACAGTTGTGTTTTCATTTTCATTGGTTTCCATGAATTTTTTTAATTCTTCTTTAATTTCCTGGTTGACCCATTCATTCTTTAGTAGGATGCTCTTTAGCCTCCATGTATTTGAGTTCTTTCCGACTTTCCTCTTGTGATTGAGTTCTAGTTTCAAAGCATTGTGGTCTGAAAATATGCAGGGAATGATCCCAATCCTTTGGTACCGGTTGAGACCTGATTTGTGACCTAGGATGTGATCAATTCTGAAGAATGTTCCATGGGCACTAGAGAAGAATGTGTATTCCGTTGCTTTGGGATGGAATGTTCTGAATATGTCTGTGAAGTCCATTTGGTCCAGTGTGTCATTTAAAGTCTTTATTTCAAAAAAAAAAAATAAAATAAAAAAAAATAAAGTCTTTATTTCCTTGTTGATCTTTTGCTTAGATGATCTGTCCATTTCAGTCAGGGGGGTGTTAAAGTCCCCCACTATTATTGTATTGTTGTCAATGTGTTTCTTTGCTTTTGTTATTAATTGCCTTATATAATTGGCTGCTCCCATGTTCGGGGCATAGATATTTACAATTGTTAGATCTTCTTGTTGGATAGACCCTTTAAGTAGGATATAGTGTCCTTCCTCATCTCTTATTACAGTCTTTGTTTTAAAATCTAGTTTGTTTGATATAAGGATTGCCACCCCAGCTTTCTTTTGCTGTCCATTCGCATGGTAAATGGTTTTCCACCCCCTCACTTTCAATCTGGGAGTGTCTTTGGGTCTAAAATGAGTCTCTTGCAGACAGCATATGGATGGGTCTTGTTTTTTAATCCAATCTGATAGCCTGTGTCTTTTGATTGGGGCATTGAGCCCATTTACATTCAGGGTAACTATTGAAAGGTATGAATTTAGTGCCATTGTATTGCCTGTAAGGTGACTGTTACTGTATGTTGTCTGTGTTCCTTTCTGATCTTTGCTGCTTTTAGGCTCTCTCTTTGCTTAGAGGACCCCTTTCAATATTTCTTGGAGGGCTGGTTTCGTGTTTGCAAATTCCTTTAGTTTTTGTTTGTTCTGGAAGCTTTTTATCTCTCCTTCTATTTTCAGTGATAGCCTAGCTGGATATAGTATTCTTGGCTGCATATTTTTCTCATTTAGTGCTCTGAAGATATCTTGCCAGTCCTTCCTGGCCTGCCAGGTCTCTGTGGATAGGTCTGTTGCCAATCTAATGTTTCTACCATTGTAGGTTACATATCTCTTCTCCCAAGCTGCTTTCAGGATTTTTTCTTTGTCTCTGAGACTCATAAGTTTTACTATTAGATGTCGGGGCATTGACCTATTTTTATTGATTTTGAGAGGGGTTCTCTGTGCCTCCTGGATTTTGATGCCTGTTTCCTTCCTCACATTAGGGAAGTTCTCTGCTATTATTTGCTCCAATATACCTTCTGCCCCTCTCTCTCTGTCTTCTTCTTCTGGGATCCCAATTATTCTAATGTTGTTTCGTCTTATCGTATCACTTATCTCTCGAATTCTGCCCTCGTGATCCTGTAGTTGTTTCTCCCTCTTTTTCTCAGCCTCTTTATTTTCCATCACTTGGTCTTCTATATCACTGATTCTCTCTTCTGCCTCATTTATCCTAGCAGTTAGTGCCCCCATTTTTTATTGCACCTCATCAATAGCCTTTTTGATTTCGACTTGGTTAGATTTTAGTTCTTTTATTTCTCCAGAAAGGGTTTCTCTAATAACTTCCACGCTTTTTTCAAGCCCAGCTAGTATCTTTAATGTCATGATTCTGAACTCTAGGTCCGACATCGTACTAATGTCCGTATTGAGTAGGTCCCTGGCTGACGGCACTACCTCGTTCTTTTTGCTGAGGTGATTTTTTTCGTCTTGTCATTTTGTCCAGAGGAGAATAGATGAATGAGAGAACAAAATGCTAACAGGTTTACAATGTCCCCAGCAAATATACTGTATACAAATCAGGAAAGACCTGAAACCAGGGGAAAAGAAAGGGAAAGAACAAAAAAGAAAGAGAAAAAAAAAGATAAAAACAAAGACAGAACAATACAAAAAAAGCAGAATGTGATCAAATATGATCAGGCTAGTGCATAGATCACTGCCACACACTAGATTTTGGGCGTATTTTGGTCTGTTAGAAAAAAGTGCCTCCCAAAATTTTAAAGGAAGAAAGACATATGTACAAAATAAGGGTTGATACAATGAAGGGATAGAAGATGACTGTAAAGATGAAAATTATAAAAGATTTTATAAAAGGACTTGATAAGATAAGAAGTTGTTTGAAAAAAGAAAGAAGATTAAAAAAAAAAAGAAAAGGAGAGAATGTGATCAGGCAGGAGACTAGAACAGAGCCATACACTAGTGATTTAGGGTATATTTTTATCTGTTAGAAGAAACTGTATCTCAAAATTTTAAAGAGAGAACAACTTATATATATATGCCAAAAATAAGGGTAACTACTATGAAGGGATAAAATATGACTCTAAAAATGAAAAATAAAAATTTTTTTTTTTTTTAAAAAGAGATTGATAAGATGTTGGTTGAAAAAGTGAAAAAGAAAAAAAAACAGTAAACAAAAATTAACTTTGATGAACTAATGAATCATGGTAAAAAAAAGCCATGAATTCTATGTGCAGTATTCCCCTAGCGCTGGAGTTCTCCCGTTCTCCTTAATAGGTAAACTTGGTCTTGGCTTGTTGGCTGTTCGTGCTGATATTCTGGGGGAGGGGCCTGTTGCTGTGGTTTCCAAAAGTTTTTGCCGGAGGCTGAATTGCCCCGCCTTTGTCCGTCCGGGCTAAGCAAGCTGCTCGGGTTTGATCTCAGGAGCTTTTGTTCCCTGCAAGCTCTCCATACAGCCTTGGAGGACCAGGGCAAAAATGGTGGCCTCCCAATCTCCACCCGGAGGAGCTGAGAACTCGGGGCCCCGCTCCTCAGTGCGCCCCCAGAGAAAAGCAGTCACTCCCTTGTCCCCGGTCTCCGGCCGCTCTCCGTGCTCACCCGGTCTGTGACCGAGCGTTGCTATCTCTGGCACCCGACCCCGTGTGGAGTCTCCAAACCCAGCAGATCCCTGCGGTGCGCTCCCGCACCACTCCTCCCAGGGGAGAGAGGGGAGTCTCCCCGGATCTGCCGCCTGTTGGGTCCCTGCTGCAGGAGCAGTGGCCCGACTGGGCCGCGGATCACAGTTTATGGCAACCCCGAGCTGAGAGCCCGCGCCTCAGCTCCGTCTCTGTAGCCGGCTTCCCTGCTCTGATACCTGGGAGCTCTGCCACACTCAGGCTCCCCCGGTCTTTCTGTGACCCCGAGGGTCCTGAGACCACACTGTCCCGGGAGGATTCTGCCTCCAGCTTAGCCACTACAGCGACGTCCCTCCGCCGAGCCAACTTCTAAGAGGTCCGATTTTGTGCTCCGTGGCTCTATCATTTGCCAGAAGCGGCCGGCGGAGGCCCCTCTCCCGCCGTCTACCCTCCCGAATATCGCCTCGGATTCACTTCTCCGCACGTCCTACCTTCCAGTAAGTGGTCGCTTCTCTGTTCAGATAGTTGTTGCTACTCTCCTCTTCGGTCTCCTGTTGAGTTCGTAGGTGTTCAGAATGGTTTGATCCCTATTCAGCTGAATTCCTGAGACCAGACGAAATCTAGGTCTCCTACTCCTCCGCCATCTTGCTCCGCCCCCCCGCTTTTTTTTTTTTTTTTTTTTGAGCTGTGTGGTATCCTGTTGCCTGACTACCTCATGGTTTGGTTAGCTCTCCTCCTGTTGATGGACATTTGGATCGTTTCCAGGGTTTTAACATGACCATGCTGTATTGAACATTCTTGTGGGTGTCCCCTGCAAAGATGAATTTCTCTAGCTGTGGAATGGCTGGTTCATAGGGTACATGCATCCTTAGTTTTTAGGGATTCTACCAAATCGTTCTTGGTTGTACTGGTAGATTTACACTCTCACCAGCAGGGGATGTGAGTCCCTATTGTTCTGCATTGTAAATACTTGGTATTGTCAGACTTTTTAATACATGCCAAGTCTGATGAGCTGTTTCAATGTGGCTTTAATTTGCATTCCTCTGTTTCCTGAGTGTGATGAGATGAACGGTGCCCTCCCATGATATCAGGTCCTCACCCCCTGGAAGCTGTGACTGTTACCTTATGTGGCAAAGTTTTTGCAGATCTGATTAAGTTAAGCTCTTGAGATGGGATTACCTTGGATTATTGGAGTGGGCCCTAAATGCCATCACAGGTATCCCTATAAGAGAGGCCAAGGGAGGTCAGACAGACACAGAGCAGGCAGTGATGCAAAGGTGGGAGCAGAGACCGGAGCACTAAGGCCATGAGCTGAAGAATACCAGCAGCTACCAGAAGCTGAGAAAGGCAAGAAACAGATTCTCCCGAGACCCTCCAGAGCAAGTGTGGCCCCTGCTGACACCTTGACTCTGGCCTTCTGGTCCCCAGTGCTAGGAAAGGATACATGTCTGTTATTTCAGGGCCCCCAATATGTGGTCATTTGTTACAGCAGCCCCAGGACACAAATACGCTCATCAAGTTCAGCTTCTGTTGACAAGTTTATTGGGCATTTGTATGCTTTCTTCAGTGAATTGCTTAGTCATACATAAACCTTGCCTATTGTTTTTTTCTTAGTAACTGTAAGAGAGCTTTACAAATCCTGGATATCAATTCTTTGTTAGTGTTATATTTTGTTTATGGCTTGTTCTTGTTTTTGATGGTGGTTTTTTGTTTTGTTTTTTTAGAGAGAGAGCGTGCACAGGATGGGGGAGGGGCAGAGGGAGAGGGAGAGAGAGAATCCTAAGCAGGCTCCATGCTTAGCGTGGGGCCCTATGCGGGGCTCAATCTCACAGCCCTGAGATCATGACCTGAGCAAAAAATCAAGAGTAAGAGTCAGTAAGAGTCAGCTTAACCAACTGAGCCACCCAGGTGCCCCTGATAGTGGTTTTTGATACATGGTGTCCATGTTCACAGACTTCTGTCTTCCTTTTTAAAAAAACTGTGGTAAAATACACATAAAATGTACCATTTTAAAGTATACAATTTAGTGACATTTATTCTATTCACCATGTTGTGCAACCACCATGTCTTTCATTTTCATCACCCCTAAGGATACCCTGTACCCATTAGCAGTCGCTCCCGACTCCCCTCTGCCCTTAGCCTCTGGCAAACCCTAGTCTGTGTTCTGTATCTATGGATTTGACTATTCTGGACATTTCATATAAATGGACTTGTATAATATGTGGCCTTTTGTATCTGGCTTATTTCATTTAGCATAATGTTTACAAGGTATGTTACATATGTATATATGTACAAGGTATATACAATTGACCCTTAAAGAACAGGATTTGAACTATGTAGTTCCACTTATATGTGGATTTTTTTTATAAATCCATATATATAAAATTATTTTTATATATATGGATTTTATATATATATATAAAAATTTATAAATCCAATTTATATAAAAAGAGTACTATAAATGTATTTTCTCTTCCTTATTTTCTTACTAATATATTTTCTCACTATATTTTTTCTCCAGCTGACTTTATTGTGAGAATACAGTATATAATGTAAGCTACAAAATGTGTGTTAATCAACTGTTTGTTGTTGGTCAATAGGAGGCTACAAGTAGTTAAGTTTGGGAGAAGTCAAAAGTTATACATGGATTTTCAACTGCTCAGGGTCATCACCCCAAAACCTGCATGGTTCAAGGTTCAACTGTATATTATCTTGCATCAATACTTCATGTCTCTTTATGGCTGAACTGAATAATATTCCATTGTGTGGATATATCACATTGTCTTTATCTGTTCACCTGTTGATCAACCTTTGGGTATTTCCCCCTTATGCCTATTGTAAATAGTGCTTCTCTGAACATTAGGGTACAGTTTTTTTGTTTGAATGCCTCTATGGTCAGTTTACTGAGGAACTGCCAGTTTTTCATAGCAGTTGTACCATTTGTGTTTTTCTTGATCCATTGTTTTGCCATGAAAAACATTTCTTATTCTTTCAGATTGCCCATGTTCTAAGAGTCTTCTGTCTCTGCACACATCCTTCATTTATACCTATCCTGTGATTCAAGGAGGAATTTGTTATGAACAGCCTACATGGGGCTCCAACACCTTCTCTACTCACTGAGGGCACCATTCTGGGAGCACCCCCCCCCCTTAAAAGAGAGCAGTCAACCCCTGTGTCACTGACCCACATGGACATCTGGGTGTGAAGGGAAAGGAGGGACCCTTCCAGATTTCCATGTGGTGGGATGTAAGCATGTTCTCAGCCCCGAAGGGATGATAGTAGAAATATGAGGCACTTCCATAGATTTCTGTCATCTGGTGCCCCTTAGTCCTCAAGGAGCTGGTCCCCACCCCCACCTGCTTCAGCAAACTTAGTGAGTAGCTAGTAACCTGGAAACCTATGAAAGGGGAAGTGTCTCCTCAGGCAGGAATGAATGTACTGACCTTCTGCTTTCTGACTATTTGGAGACAGGACTGATCTTTGGAGTGCTTTGGAGATCACTTAGTTTGGGTTCCCACCAAAGTCAGAAACATGGATTTGGGTGCAAGTACATTGTTTGGGAGGTGATCTCAAGAAATATCAGCAGGAAATGTTACTACTGAGAACAGCGGGGCTCAGTTCCAGTGAGGACCCTCTGGTAGATAGTGATGGGTCACTGACAGGTGAGGAAACTGAGGTATTCACCTCCTAAGTCTCATCCTGCCATACATGAGGGTCACTTCTGGGCTGTAATGCCCCCCCCCAGCATTTCTTGCCTGCCCATACAGAGGTTGAGAACCCACTTGGGGCCAGAGAGCATCCCCAGGCAGAGAGATGCAGGATGCCCTAGGCCCAATGGATGGAAATCATCCATGGAAGCCTCCAAGGTGGCACCAACACTGTTTGCTATGGGGAAAGGGATGTGGAAGAAGAGTCTACAGATAAGGCTGAGGAGTCAGTATCTCTATCTTAGGCCCAGGTAAAGTCATCTGATGTTCGAAGTCAGACATATGGATGAGAAGATCTCAGCATCTCAACCTGTAAATGTCTCAACATCTCAACATGTGAATGTCTCCACTGATCCTCTGAATGTCTCGATACGTCAGCATGTGAGAAGCTCAGCATCTGAATTACGATGTTTTAATATGTCAACCTGTGAATGTCTTAAATTCAGAACTTGTAAATACCTTAACACCTCATTGTACAGATGTCTCAACATCTCAACATGTGGATGTCTCAACATCTCAATATACAAATGTCACAACATCTGAGCCTGTGAATGTTTTAACCTCTCAACATGTGAGTATCTGAACATCTTAACATGCAAATGCCTCAACATCTCAACATGAGAATGTCTCAGCTTTTCAGCATGCAAATGCCATGAAACCAAACATGCGAATTGTACCTCAACATCTCAACGTGGCAAATGTCACCACAAATTAACACCTGATATCTCAGCATATGAACATGTGAATGTCTCCACATCTTAACATGTCTCAGCCTGTGATTCTGATGGTCACATCTCCACATGCAAGTGCCTTGACATCTCAACATGTGATTGTCAACATCACAACTTGTGACTGTCTCAACATCACAACACATGAATATCACAACACCACAAATTCAAAAAGATTAAGATTAATTAATAAAGATTTTAAAACAAAATCAGTGTTTTTATTTTTTAAGTTTTTATTTTAATTCCAGTTAACATACAGTGTTATGTTAGTTTCAGGTGTACACTATAGTGATTCAGCGCTTCCAGACATCACCCAGTGCTCATCATGACAAGTGCACTCCTTAATCTGCATCATCTCTTTAACCCATCCCCCCTCCACCCACCTCCCTCTGGTAACCAGCAGTTTGTTCTCTAAGTTAAGAGTCTGTTTCTTTGTTTGTCTCTCTCTCTCTCTTTTTTTCCCCATTTGCTTATTTATTTTATTTCTTAAATTCCACACGGGAGTGAAATCATACAGTATTTATCTTTCACTGACTTATTTTGCTTAGCATTATGCTCTCTAGTCTTTGCAGGTGGCAAGATTTCATTCTTTTTATGGCTGAATAGTATTCCATCACGTGTATATACCACATCTTCTTCATCCATTCATTAGTTGATGGACCCTTGGGCTGCTTCCATAGCTTGGCTATTGTAGCAATGCTGCTATAAACATTGGGGTGCATGTATTTTCTTCTTAACACCAGAACCTAGTGAAATACTAGAGCACAGAAATTTTAACTCCTGAAGAAATTCTGTTCTTTTACAGATCAGCACTGGATCTGTGGATAGAAAGAGATAGATAGGTATCTAGATATCTAGAGATATCTACAGACAGATATCTGCAGATAGAAAGAGAGCTGCTCAAGCTTTATAACAGTCCACTAGCACTCTATTTATATGGACATCAGGCTGCTGGCAGTATTAGATACTCCCAAATCCTTGTTGGGGGGAAATGCCTCTCAGCCTCCTGGAAAACATAACCCCAAGCCCCATGTGCTTTCCTGAAATGGCTTTAGAATTTCTTGCACCATCCCACCCAGATAATTACAGATAAAATGAGGTCACAGATTAGAAACAGAATGTCTGACATTTGTAAAGTGACAGCTGACAGCAGAGGGAAGAGAAAGAAGGCCTGTAGAAAGTAGGCTCCCCAGGAGTGTGAGTGAAATAGAATAGGATGGGGTGCTGGGGAACTTTCTGGGGCAGTAGTCATGGTCTGTATCTTGATAAGGTTTTGGGCTACACAGGTGTGTTCATTTGTCAAAACTCAGTGAATGTTCACTTAAGATTTGAGCATTTCATTGTCTGCAAATTGTATCTCAATAGAAAAATACCATATATATTGACATGATACCCATGCTGAAATTATTCCAGAGAGTAGTGTGCTGATATCTGCAATATACTTTTAAATGCATTTTTGAAAGGGTAGATTGATAATGGACAGAGATATATGTGTGATGAAACAAGTATTTTACAATGTTATATAAGAATCTAGGTGGTGGGTACATTCTTTCAACTTTTCTGCACATTTAAACATTTTTTTTTAATAATAAGGTATTCTGGAAAAAAGTAGGTTTGCAAGACTTACAAGTCCAGCCATTTGGGGATGCTTTACCCACATCACAGACTCTGAGAACATTGCCCAGTTGTATCTCATTTTCATGCCTGATATTCATTAATGTCCTGGATTTTTTTTAGAAATCTTACAATTCTGATCCATGTGTATTTAAGACACCAAAATAATGTAATTACTTCTGGAAATTTTCCATTAAATTTTTTTGCATTAAGAAAAGAGTTCAATTCTTAATTAGGGATAAAGTTTAGATACCTGAAAAATCCCACTTAAGTGAAATCACTCATTCCCTGACAATGCAGGATACATGAGATGTTATATTAATAAGAATTTCTAGTTAGTGGATGACTTGGCTTCAGAATTTTCAGGGTATTTTTACATGTATTGCTTTAGGGTTTTAGGGAAAAGGTTTTGGGCTGGAATCACCTGACTTTGGATTCTGTCTAGTTCATCCATTTGTTGAGTGTGTGACCAAGCGGGCATTTCTTGATCTGTTTGAGCTTGATGTTTTCATGTGACAGGTGGGAATTATGGTACCTAAAATATAGGCTACTTGTACAAAATAAATCAAATACAGGTTTTCCCCACCATCTAATAGTAGAGCATTCCTGTGGAACCTTTTGTAAGCCCAAATAATAAAGTGAAGAAGCAATTACCATTAATTTATACGGAAAAAAAAAATGTTTGAGCATTCCCAGACCCAAAAAATAACCTCTTTGGCCTTTCTGGTACCTTGGGATGCAACATACTAAGGGATGCACAAAACAAATCGAGATAAAGCGCAGACGCTCACAGACACAGTTCTAAAGCTCTGGCGGCCTGGTGCTGTGACACTGAGTGTAGTTCCCTGGGGAGGTGCTGTGAGGCGCTGCTCCTGTAGCTCGGGGTGTGCGCTACCTCTATACAAGTAATCATGGTTTGCCTCCCCCTCTGATTTCCCCCTCTTCGTTTTTCCCTTCCTTCTCTTGATGACGAACCATGAGAGACTATGGACTCCGCGAAACAAACTGAAGGTTTTAGAGGGGAGGGGGTGGGGGGATGGGTGAGCCCCATGATGGGTATTAAGGAGGGCACGTGTTGTAATGAGCACCGGGTGTTATAGGAAAACAATGGATCATGGAACACTACATCAAAAACTAATGAAGTACTGTATGGTGACTAACATAACATAAAAAAATGATAAAACAAAACAAATGCTCAAAGCTATTTCCGCTTTTGGTCTTTTTTCATATAGTGAAAATCGTCTTTGGTTTTCTCTTGGTTAGTGAAAACAGGTACTAATGTTGGTCTTCCGTAAAACTAAAGTGGTTAACGCGAACTTTCAAAAAGCGGGGGATACTGGTTATGCAGGCAAAGCACATTAAAGAGACTGACATATAATAGGTTCTTAATCAGGTGGAGTTCTCAGCCTCATAAAGTCCCTATGAAATTTCTATGTAGCAGAATGAGTATTGTCCTATGCATTTCCCAGAGAAGATAACCAGTGTTTGTGGAGGTGCAGTGACCTCTAGACCCCTAACCATATGGGTATCCCAAAGTAGATGGAGGACTCAAGCCAGCTTATGTGAGTTCGTTGCTGTTTCTTTACTTTAGCCAGTGGTGGTGGGTCAGAAGGGCAGCAATGGCCTTCCAAAGAGCCCTGGGTCCTTTTCAAATGCATTCCCCTTTGCTTCCTTTCCTTTAGCCAAAGCTGTGGAGTTTCCACATATAGCAATCAAAGAACAGTTGTGTTACTTACTGGACCATTCCTCCTGAGACATCGAATCTGCCCCACACACAGCTGGTTGTCTTGGACAGGCTTTAATGAAGATTTGCCCATCTCTTTAGGTCCATCATACAGAATTGGCTACCGGCCTTATTTGCAACATAAAGGAAGAAAAAGGTGCCCATTTGAAAATAGTGTCAGCTGTTTGAGGGCTCCATCAGTGCTGAAAGAGAGAGCCCCAGAGCCCAGCATGCGTGTCTGGTGGGGGATGCCCACTCGGGGTGCTGTATGGCATGATAGATACCATGGTAGGAACAAAGTACAGTCCAACCAACCCCTGGAGAGCGGCCATGGCCAAAGAATACACAGCCTCGTGGGGCTTATTGTTTTTAGAGCATGCTAGGGAATTACAACAGACTGTTTGGAGCCTTCACAATCGCTTATTTTGTATTGGATGTTTAAAAAAGCAAAGGATTTTTTCTTTGTATGTGACACGTATGCCAGGAAAAATAGTTCCTGGAGAATGAAAACATCTCGAGGGGCAGTTTGCAACTTGAGAGGGGCAGTTGGGCCCAGTTGCAGAAATGCCATTTTCTCCCAAGCAATGAGTGTCCAGGGGGAAACAGATGCGGTCAGGCAGATGGGCTGATTTCAGGAGGTTTCCGGTCTTTAGTGAGGGCCCAGCCGGGTCTTCAGTGGGAGCTGCGGGTACAGCAGTGACCTTGCCCCTGGCCATGAGAGACATGGGCTCCAGAGCAGCTTAGTCCAAAACCTAATGGGGAACAGGATGATGGGAGTTCCACACTGGGCTGATGCCCTGCAGCCTGGCCTGGTGTCCAGCTAACTTTGAAACTGCTTGTTGCCTCAGCACCATGCGGGTGTCACCCAGATCCCAGTTTTTCTGTGGGCAGTGAGATCGTCTGCAGGGCTGAGAATCTGCCAGGTCAGGGGCTTCAGGGGAGTAGGCACAGAGAAATAGCAGGAGAAACGAAAAGAAGGAAGTAGCAGGAAGAGCCCAACTTGCAGACTACCCAGCGCCCCCTGTGGACCACAGAGAAGGTTTCTCAGGGCTTGTGTACATCACCTGCTAAGAAGGATACCCACCGCATGGCCCCTCCGTGCAGCCACGTGGCTGTGCTGGGTGCTGACAAATGCTCTCCTAGGAGGCCTTGCATTTGACACCAGTAACAAACGAGGAGGAGAGGGATGTTCCCCTACTGGCCCCTTCAGCTTGACTTTCCTTCCAGGAGTGAAAAGAATCATGAAAGCAGCGAGCATTTCTCAAAGAGCCATTCCTGGACCACCGGCCTCAGTTACCCCTGGGAGCCTGTGAGAAATGCACATTCTTCGGCTCCTCCCCAGACCTACTCAATCAGCAACTCCAGAGCTGGGCCCGGGAATCTGAGGTTTCAAAGTCCTCCGGATGAGCCTGATTAGCACTCCTAGTTCGGGATCCACAGGTGTAGAGGAACCCGGCTAGCTCCTGGAGGAAATGGGTGGGGATGCGGATTCCACTGTAGGGTGTCTCCTACTCTCATCCCTGTTCTAGTTTCTCTCCATGGGCTTTAGTGGGGTTTCTATATGGGAGGGCCTTTAGGAAGATTTGAGGTAATGATTTGCCTGGAATGGGGAACGGGTTTTTTGGTTTTTCTTTTGAGGTTGCTATATAGAAAAGCACAAGGTTAGTATTTAAATGATATGTCAATAAAAGCAGTAATGATTTTGTAATACTGCTTCTGTTCACACTTTACATAAGAACGAGAAGCCTAGTATCTTCTAGTCTAGAAGGACTAGTGATCCTTGTCTATGGGAGGTCATGCTAGAGCCCCTCCCCCCCGGAGGCTCCGTAATGAATATATCCAATACCAAAGGTTGCCTGCTGTGTCGTTCAGGACACTGCCCTGTGAAAATGAAGATCCTTGTCTTTTTTTTTTCTTTCTGACTTTTCCCTGACATGTGGGTCCAGGTATTATTTATTATCTGGTTTTGCTCCCTGCCTCCAGGCAAGGACTGTATTTAAGCCAATTCAAACTTTGCAAGTCTTAAAAATAACTCTCTCTTTGCTAACCCCTTCTAGGTTTGGCAAGGCTTTCCTTCAAACAGGAAATCCATCTCTTTCTACCTGCCCAGCCCTCGTGATTAACTCGCCCCCGGATCTGTTCTTTCTTTTTCAACCTACAAGTCAACAGGGTGATTTTGTGTATGTTTAGGGGTGCAGGGGTCCTCTTTTCCCCTTCCATTACCAAGGGTCCTGAGTTTCAGTGTGGAAGGTTAACCTCTTTAAAGGCAAAACAGTCATCGTGGCCCCTCGTGAACAGACGCTCCTTCCGTGAGTTCATCTTCAACTAATTGTTCCTAAAAGTCATCCCAGGCTTCTGGAAGTAAAAGTTACTGCGACTGTTTTGAAGAGTGACTTTTAAATACTGCACGCTCACAGCATACATTTAAACTGATAATGATCTCCAATGTGAATTGCTTTCATACTGAGAGGTGACCTCTGGAGACTTGACTTTTCTTTTAGTTACTTCATTTTAGTGGATATTTTGACCGTGATTGTGGGTTCTAGTCTCTCTTTCTCAACTGCCTCCCCATCCAGCCTGATGACCAGAGTCCTAAGACTTCTTTCTGTTCTCCAGGCATCATTGTAATAAACTGACTCTCCATCCCTGGAGGGGCCCTAAAATTATGCCTTTCTCTTTGTGAAACCCTGAGTAATAGTAAGTGGGAATCTTTGGTCCCAGAGAGACTTTGGGTATGGTCAAACTTAAAAAATTTTAAATTATAAATAATTAAGGGGGGAAAGGGACCAACAGTCAGACTTCATATTGAGGGGGATGTTCTCAGCTTGTTGAGAAATGAAGAGTGGAAAGTATGTGGAAGGTATAAAAGGTCCATAGAAGGTCCATAGAAGAAAGATAAAGGTTGAATGCTTCCCATTGTACATCCTCTACACCTGCTCTGAGCCCAGGCTCTCTCTCCTATGAAATAGGCAGGTCCATTGGCCAGCCTTGCCCTCTAATAGAACTCCCATGACAGAATGTTCTCTGCACTGTTCAGTGAGGACGCCGCTTGCCACGTGCATCTGTTGAGCACTTGACATGTGGCTAGGGCGACTGATGGGCTACATTTTGACTTTCATTTAATTCTATTTAATTTACTTTTAAATGGCCACATGTGGCTAATGGCTGCCATGCTGGGCAGCGCAGAGCTGGAGGGAAGGAAATGAAGTTGCCTGGGCAGTGCCTGCTCTAGTTAATTCCTCTGGACAGTGGTAGCAAGGACCAGACTCGCTCCCTGAAGAGGACTTCCTCCCCCAAATTATTAAATCTGGACATGGAGAAAGGAGAAGATCATTGTTTTACAAAGAAAATGAGATAATTGAGGCTTGAAATTTTCACTGAGGTGAAACAGAACCTTCATTATTCACAAGTAGGCTTGGGATAAATGCAAAAGACTAAACAGGAAGTCCTGAATTTTTTTTTTTCTTTTTAAAATCCTGTTTCATCAGCCAGGGATGAATTGCAGAAAACTCTGTGAGTATGCACGGGTTTTTATTTTTTTGGTTTGTTTTGCCTAGGAAAAGGGTGGAGTAGACAGTTGTCCACTTAGATGCCCAAGTTCTCAGAACCTGGTGGTCTGCCTGCCTTCGGTTTTACCATGTGCAGAGCCACACTGTATCTGGGGAGGGAGAAAAAGAGAAGGAATGAGAACTAGCTGATTGACCTTGTTGGCCAGGTTCGGGAGAGGGTCTGGTGGGAGGTGCCTGAGACATCCCAAGGTCTGGAAGATCCCAAGTAGCCTTGCACCCAGTACCATTTGACATTGGCAGTTTTTGTCTGAGAAAACTAACTCTATTTCGGAATGTTCCTTAGTAACAATCGACCAGCATCCATCACTGGTGTGTGCATTTCATGCTACGAACTTTAGGAGAAACATCATTTATTACCACAACATACAGTACCAGAGAATAAGAAAGACAAAATATGTGCTGTTGTATGAATGGCAGAAAAGGTAGTTATGGAAGTGTTAATTTTTCAGTAAAGAATGAGAATGTGAGTGTAATTGTGTGCGCATGTACAAATTTAGGTAACACGTTGGTGGCAGCAAGAGAGATAAAGACTTTGTTATTAGAGGAATATTGGGTTCCTTTTAAACTGAGAGCCATCTTGCTGGTGTCTTTACTGAGGACAGTCCAGTAAGTGGTGACTATGAATGCTGACACTTTAAGTCAGACAAAGTACAGCCCAAGAGAAAATGGAGCAGACAGAGTTAAAAGCAGGAAGGCAAGGTCCACAGACTGCCCTGGGAACCTGGCACCCGTATTTGCCTCTCCCTCCCCTTTATGTTGGCTCTGCATCATGGTCCTTCTTGGCACATGCCTTTGGCTGGGTGTCTCTGCTATCAGCACTCTCCAGCTTGGCTCTGGCTTCTGGGCTGGTGTGTGCCCTCTGTCCATGCTCTTGGCTGGCACCCCCAGCAATGGGCTACTGCATTCAACCAAGGTCCAGGCAGTGGCCCTCCTTCCTGCTCAGTGGGCACCACCCCATTCCCTGTGTCGTCCCAGGCCCATCTGCTTCACCTCTCTCCCTGGGGCAAGCAGCTGTGACAGCTGTTGGCCCCAGTCCCCAGCAGTGTAGCCCAATGATGCTTTATTGAAAGAAAAGCATTTAACAAAAAGGTAAATCTATTCTGGAACAAAAATGAGGCCCATGGTTTCTTAGCATCCAGGAGAAATTATCGGTCTTGACATGTTGAGAGGACACAACAGCCAGCTTGAAGGAGCTCTTATTGGCCAAATCTGGGACAATTTGAACATCAAAATAAATAACGATGGTAGCAGGTAATATATAATCTATAGAACTAAATAAGAATCTGTGAGTCCACATTTAAATGAATGAATGAGTGAATGGGGTGGAAATAACTCTTCCTTTGAGTAGGAGAAATGATGGAATTAGGAAAATCCCCATATGGCAACCATCATAATAATTGATTCAGTCAAGAACCATAAACTAGGGGCACCTGGGTGGCTCAGTTGGTTAAGCAGCTGCTTTCGGCTCAGTTCATGATCGCGGGGTCCTGGAATCGAGCCCCACGTCCAGCTCCCTACTCAGCGGAGAACCTGCTTCTCCCTCTCCCTCTGCCTGCCACTCTGCCTACTTGTGCTCTCTATCTCTCTGTCAAAGAAAAAAAATCTTTAAAAAAAGGGGGGGGGTGCCTGGGTGGCTCAGTCATTAAGTGTCTGCCTTCTGCTCAGGTCATGATTCCAGGGTCTGGGATTGAGCCACGCATTGGGCTCCCTGCTTGGCAGGAAGCCAGCTTCTCCCTCTCCCACTCCCCCTGCTTGTGTTCCCTCTCTCGCTGTGTCTCTCTCTGTCAAAATAAATAAATAAAATCTTAAAAAAAAATAAAAAAAGAACCATAAACTAATATCATAACTAGTGGCTATATGCTTGATAAGCAGGGTATTTACCTTGCCTCAGGGTATATCCCCAGTAGTAATTTTACAGGGGAGGAAAGTGGGTGGACTGACTCTACCCTAACCAGTGGAGTGATGGAACACATTGGAATTGTGTGTTTTGGGATATGCTGCCCTGGCAAGGATGCAGCATCACTTCTGGGGCACTCCTTTCAAGAGAAACTAGCAGGAAAACCCAAACTGAGGGGCATTCTACAAAATAATTGGCCTAAAAGGACATGAAAGACAAAGGCTGAACAAGAGTGAGGAGCTGCCCTAGTTTGGAGACCAAGGGACACAGGACAGTTAAGTGCAATGTGTGACCCTTGATTGAATCCTGTGCAGAATTTTTTTCTTTTCCTATAAAAGATATTAGTGAGATGGTGATCAAAACGAATAAGGTCTGTAGATTAGATAATAGCATTGTGATCATTGTTAATTTCCATAGTTTCACAGTTTTGCCATGCTTATGTAAGAGAATGTCCTCATTCTTAGGAAATAGACTAGGTAGGTGCAAAGGGCATGGTTCCTGGATTGACTGCAAAGGGGCACAGAGGAACTGCCTAGGGTGACAGGGTGCTCTGACTCTTGACTGGGTTGTGGGTTACAAGAGTATCTACATTTATTGAAACTTTCTGAACTGTTCACTGAACATCTGTGCATTTTCCCATATGTAAGTTATGCCTCACTGAAAAGTTAAGTCACAAAATAACTAAAATTTTTAAAAAGACAATTCTAAAATTGTTCAGTGTGTAAAGCCATTGAGATGAGTATCAATCTTTCCAAATGGCTCTCTTGAAATTCTAGGGTATTCCCTGATCTAAGCATATTCTTTTTTAAAAAATAATTCACTATTTCATGGTCATATATTGTTTCTCCTTATAGCATTTGGCACCATATGACACACAATAAGTGTTAGCCAGTTGTTTTGATGGCCAGTATCTTGGACTTTATAACAAATACACTTCATCCTATTAGAGACCTGGTGGACAGGAAAGGCATTTGTGTATTTAGGGTGGGAGCAGCAAGAGACCCCAGGCTAGAACTTTCCAGGCACTCACAACCTCAGTGGAAACATTTTTCCACCTTAGGAAATGCTCCTGCCACCCAACAGGCTGCAGAATTGGCAAGCCTGGGTTTGGAGCTGGACAGTCTGCTTTTTGGAGTTTCCTTGTTTCCTTTTAAGGGTCCCCAGCCAGCTTCCCACCTTATTTACAGAGGTTGGAAAATGTATCTGTTGCTTTTTAAGTCACTCTTCTGTGCCAGGAAGCTTTAGGATGTTGTAATCCTTCCACCTCCAGGTCAAATGGAATAAAAATGTCATGCCACCCTGAACTAGGGAAAGGGCAAGGGGTATGGATGTGAAGTCAGGACTCTGAACCAAGAGCAGAGTTCTGGTCTGGGAAGCAGGGTCAGGATCTCACCCTGGCAGTCTCTCACTGGCTCTGCTCTGGTTGTTCAGAAGAAGAAACCCGCCTTTCAGGTCTGATCAGCATATGGTGTCAGGGGCCTGGCAGGTCACTGTGGTGGTCCTGACTTTTATTACACGCTGGAGTCACCCAAGCAACATTGTGACCATTATTGCAGATGACAAAACTGAGGCTCAGAGATGTCAAGTCCACTAGAACCTGGGCTTTCTTCCCTCCTCTCTGAGGATCTTTCTAGCATATCACACAGTCTTGGTGGGGGTCTCCCTGGAAGCAGATCCTGAGCAAAGATTTCAGTATAGGTCATCTGTTTGGGAAGAGACCGGGGAAGAGAAGGAAGCCCTGGTGGTAACTCGCCCTTCTGGGGATTCTAAAAAGCAGTGGAGAACCTGTATGTGAGCATTTTTCAACCCATGGGGGAGGGAGCAGGGGTATATATACCCCAGCTCTCATTACTTGTTGGTTGAGGGCTGCTGGGAGAGGGGTGTGTTTATTTCTGGTACATCACTCTGTCCATCACACATTTGGACAGAGAGATGCTGGTGCTGGTAAGTGGAGATGGAGCTGCCAGGGACTGAAGTGGTAGAGACTGAGGAGATGTGGGGAGGGCACCCACAGTGTCTGCCAGGCTACCTTTCAAGGACCAGACCACATGGAATCAACTTTGAGAGCCTTGAAGGGAAAAGAGCATCATGGGCTGGACTCTGAGTAGGATCTTGGAGTAGGCTCACTCTGCCCTGGCCACTGGTGGAAGTGGGGGAGGGTGGGGGAGGAGTGGGGCAGGGAGACAGGATTCTCCAGTTAGTTCCTTAAAAGGGGCAAATGCCTCCCAGTGCCTTCCATTAGGAATAACCTTCACTGTCCTCAAAATGTGGGGCAGGAACCCTGACAACATCCCTCCTACACCTCCTCATGTGGGATAGCCTCAGGCTGCCATGCCTTTTAGTGATGTCGTGATATCCTTGTTCGTGCGGTGACTCAGTCTCACCCAGCCATGGCAGCCCCCTGAGGGTGAGGGATGCTCTGGGAGGCCAGAGAGCACATTGAAAACAAAACAACAACAACAAAAGCTCCCAAGGGAAGAAAGGCCATGAACTTGGCCTCATTAGCACTATCTGGCAGTAGATCCAATTATCTCCCTCACATGCTTATTATGGAAATGGTGAAACACAAAAAAAAACAGGTCTACCAACAGGCAGACAACTTAGCCTGGGGGAAGCTTCCTGTCTGTTTACTGGCAATGGAATTGTATTGTGAGTAAACGGGGTTCCCTTGTCGGATCCCCATTGGTCCCCTATTATTAAGAAAGACACTGAGACTAGGAAGGAAGAGTCTCCATGGAGAAATAGGAAAACATTAGTGACTACAAGGCTTTCACTTCACATGCTCCACACCACTGAGCAGAGGACATGGGGAACCACCAGTGAATTTCCGCCTTTCTCTGTGGTGGCCACAGATTTAATCAGGTGGCATCAGGAGGCAAATATTTGGACCTGTCTATGGAAAGTTCTTCTGCTCCACCATTTCCTGTGGTGGCCTGGGGCTGGTTGGGACCACAAGGGAAGTGAATTACATAGAGAGGGCACATGCCTGACTTAGTTACCAAAAAGGAAAGAAAGAAATCCTTTAGCTTTGTGATTTTTTTTTGTCCCTTTTCATTGAAGGGAGATCCTGGCAATTAGCTCTGGTCAGGGTCCTATGGGTTGGCTCTCTGCCTTTGCCCCACTTTGTCTTTTCAAATGGATGCTTTTCGGTCTGGTTTTTGTTTGCTGCTGGTGTTTAGTTCCTGAGAGAGGATCTGACTTATACAAGCTAATTTCTCCCTCAGCAGACCCCAGAGGAAATCAAGCCAGAAGCAGACATCTCTTGTGGGGGGGGGAGGGTCTCTGCTCTGTGCCAGCCAACATCAGCCCGTTGTCACCTCCTCAGCAAAGGCAGGGTCCTAGGCTGGGCAGAGCTCTTCTTGAACCTGGCTGGGAAGTTGGATGGGAGACTGGTAGTCTGGAAAAAGCAGTGCACCATAATGGTTTATGGCATCAAAAGTTCGGAACACCAGAGAGTAATGGAAGTAAAAAAGAGAGAGAGAAGGAGAAAAAGAAAAAAAGACTCATTCCTCACAGAAGAAGGGGACAGGCCTTTGTGAGAAAAGTCGTGGTAGGGACTCATAGTCATGATCTTCATCTTCAGCTAACCACATGACTTTGGAAAATCACAAGTTTCTGGACCTAGTTTCCTCATTGGAAGAATAAGAGTATAGGGCTGTGTGACCTCTAAACCCCAACGGGAAAACCAGGGAGAACAGGAGCAAAAGCCAAGGGCCCAGGCAGAGGACATGGGCCAGACCCGCTACCAACCTTGACTATGTCACTTAACTGCTTAGAACCCCAGTGGGTTTCTCTTGCATCTTGAGTGCTGGAGACATTTGGGGGGACCCTTTGAAGACCACCATGGATGCCCTGAGAACTTCTCAAACCCCTGGTCTGCTAGCATTACCTGTCTATCCTTCATCGAGGACACGAAGTCAATAAACTCAGACTGCCTTCTGAGATATCAGATTTACTGGAAAGTTTGAGGGAGAAGGATCACTTCTTAGGCCAAAACAAACAGTGGCATATTTATGCTATTCATATAAAATCTGCTTGAATTTTAAAGACAGATACTTGAACAATAAGGACTGGAAATGGATTCCATGCCTGCCTTAAACCACTTTCTACAAGAGCTGCGTCATGGTCATGGGCATACCTGTCCTTCATTCCTCTGTTCAGGGACACCTGGTGATACATCAGAGAAGCCACCCCTTTTCTCTGTGTCTTGGAAATCAAAACAGCCCTTATGTACCTGAGTACTTCATAGTGTAGAGCATGACCTGGCTCCATGGCTTTCCAGGTGTCACTTTGGTCTAAGATGGTGGTTCTTAGTTCTTGAGGAAAGACTGCCTACTTGGAAGATCTGGTGATAGCACCTTTAAATTCTTTTTTTTTTAATTTTGTATTGTTATGTTAATCACCATACATTACATCATTAGTTTTGGATGTAGTGTTCCATGATTCATTGTTTGTGCCTTAACACCCAGTGCTCCACGCAGAACGTGCCCTCTTTAATACCCATCACCAGGCTAACCCATCCCCCCACCCCCCTCCCCTCTAGAACCCTCCGTTTGTTTTTCAGAGTCCATCGTCTCTCATGGTTCGTCTCCCCCTCCGACTTACTCCCCGTCATTCTTCCCCTCCTGCTATCTTCTTCTTTTTCTTTTTTCTTAACATATATTGTATTATTTGTTTCAGAAGTACAGATCTGTGATTCAACAGTCTTGCACAATTCACAGCACTCACCATAGCACATACCCTCCCCAATGTCTATCACCCAGCCACCCCATCCCTCCCACCCCCCCCACCACTCCAGCAACGCTCAGTTTGTTTCCTGAGATTAAGAATTCCTCATATCAGTGAGGTCATATGATACATGTCTTTCTCTGATTGACTTATTTCACTCAGCATAACACCCTCCAGTTCCATCCACATCCTTGCAAATGGCAAGATCTCATTCCTTTTGATGGCTGCATAATATTCCATTGTGTATATATACCACATCTTCTTTATCCATTCATCTGTCGATGGACATCTTGGCTCTTTCCACAGTTTGGCTGTTGTGGACATTGAGCAGCTTTAAATTCTGATTTAGATTTTATGTAGAATTTGAGGGCACTCAGGGATCCATTTCATGTCCACTCAGTCGAACACTACTGCCTGGATCCCAGGTTAAGAAAACTTTGTCCAAAAGAATACGGGTAAGGGAAAAAAACTGGGTGGGGGAAGAGCTTTAGCTACTGATTTATATCATTTTTCTGACCAAAGTGGGCGGGCTTCAGGATTTAAAGGTGTCTGCTGAGGGATGACCTGTTTTGAGGCCAAGACTGTATGAAACTTTTAGAGGTGGTGGGAGGTAAGGTGTGCGTGGAGGTGGGAGAAGTGTGTGTCTATGCACATCTCCTAGTTCCCTGTCAGGGCTAATCACAGCTCTTTTGGGTTTTTCTTGAATGGGTAGATAGTTGGATTAGGTTGTGAGGTTTTATCCTGTACTTGTCACTAGCTACTGACATCAGCTGTCACACCATCATTTTCTAAGCTAGCACGAATACTTCGATGCCACGGTGTCTTTGCTTGAGAAGGGGCTTTAGGTTGGAGAAGTATGGAGTGATTATTTATCTCATGGTCAGAGGGCAAAGCAGGGAGCCCTGATCATGCTTCAAAAGTGGGACAGTCCCCTAGTTTCTTTGCTTACCTGATCCCAAGATGTTACTCAGATGTCACGTGGGTGTGACCGTCCCTCTGCTCAGAGTTTTCTTCTTTTTGGTCTTGTAGGAGTAATCCCAACCTTGTAGAAATGAGATGTTTCCCCTGAGGTGGGATGCTGGTGCAGCAGGTTGGATTCACACCCCTGGAAGTTTTAGGCAGAGTGCCTGCCCCCTACACACCCCAACAAGCAGAATCCTGACTATGGGATCAAGCGCCCCTTAGGTCCTCCGGCAAGACACAGAGAAATAAGAAAGCCAGGCTGTCCTCAACAGCCTGGAGCTCTGGGCACAGGGTGGGCTCCCTTAGGTGTAGGTTAGAGAAGTTAGGAGGTATTTCTCAAGTGCCGGCCCTGCTCAGTGGCAGGACACAGGAATTCAGTGACTGTCATGGCCCTGTCCGTGTCCTTCATCCATACCCGTCAGGGCACTTGCATTCTTTGCCTGATGGCTTTCTCTGGCTACCTAAGTGTGGTTTGCCTGCCTTTGTGGTAGACCAGAAGTCAGAGCAATGAATGCTTCCTAGGGCAGCCCAGAGCCTGTGACAGATGGGAGCTGGTGTATAACTACCCCAGATCCCTCAGCCCTTGGAGGAGATGACACTGAGTTACCTGGTCTATGCATTTTCCCAATTCCCCTAGGGCTGGGATTAAAAAGCCCTAGGCCCACAGTGATAACTGGCTTGTGGACCAACCAGCTACCTTGCCTTCCAGGTGTCACTTCCACACTCCCTTGCTGGCTCTTCTCCACCTCACAAATTAGCCCCTTGCGTCTGAATCCTTGTCTCAGAGTCTGCTTCTAGGAGAACCTAAACTAAGACCTAGATCCTTGGGCACCAAATCCTGGCTTTTTGCATCTGGACAGCAGTGCTCCTCTCGCTTCCTTCTGGTGTAATGGCCCAGCAGGCTCCTGAGAGGGAACCAAGCTGTGTTCCCAAGGCTAAGAACAACCTGTCAGTGCTGTGATGCATGGCGTGTAGTTGGTGAATTTTCTTTCTTTTACTCTGAGGAGAGAGAAAACTGACTGGTACTCCCTGGTACATCCCCTGCATCTGCCCCCCAGATCAGCCCTGTTTCTTATCCATAAAGGGAAGTTGTCTGAAGTGGAGATGGGGAGGGCAGAGACCCAGGAGAAAACCCCACTGTCAGAGCCTCTGGCAGGGAAGACACATTGGGCCCAGAGAGGTTATAGAGTTCACCAATTTACTGCATTTGTTCTGCACGTTGCCTACATTATGGGAGAGGAGGAAGTGCCATTTTAGACTCCACGGCAGATGTTGTAAATCATGGGAAGTGTGCTGGGCCACCTCTCTGCGGCAGCTTGGAAATGAAGCCATCTATCAGACCAGGAGGCCAGGCTGCCTGGCCCTCACTCCCCTGGGTTTTGCTTTGGTGAAGAGAGGGGATGCTACTGAGGTGATGGTGGGGGTGGGATTCGGCAACTCCTTTGAACACCCTTGAGCATCAGAGAAGTTGAGAAAAGCATGTCAGGGTTTCCTGAGAAATTATGTCTGCATTTGGCAAAGGTGAACTAAAATTTGCCATGTGAGTGGGGAGGGACTTTTTAAATAAAGCAAGATCTCCAAAATTCTTATCCCTGTCTGGAAGCTTCTCTCGTATATCTTAAAAGAGATTGAAATAGAGAGAAGAGGACAGCCTGGCTTTCTTATTTAAAACTGATTATTACAAATTGGCTTGTTCTAACCCAATACAAGAACTGTGTGTGTGTGTGTGTGTGTGTGTGTGTGTGTGTGTGTGCGTGCGCACGCAAGGACAAGCATTGGAAGAAAATATATGAAGATGAGGGAAAGTGGCATTTAAGGACATTTCCTGAAATACGCTGTGTACCCGTTTGTATTTTCTATAATATCATTTATTTGTAATTTTACTTATTGATGAAACTGCTAGTGTGGGAACAATGTTTTTAGGTGCTAGGTGCCATTTCCAACAAGAAACCAAAAAGTGGAAGAAAAAAAGGTGGCGGTCCAAGGTTGCTACTTGTTGGTGGTTCTGGTGAGTCATAGTACAGGAGGGATACATAGATAAGAAGAAATGGAAGCTGCCTTACGAAGTGAGGCACGGGATTCATCTCTGGCTTGCTCATTCCCCTGTTCTGTGTGTCCTTAGCATGGTTAATTGTGAGCAGGCTGTCATTCTGGCCTTCCTGGGAGACTGTTCCCAATTTATTCTCTCACTCTCTGCCATGAGCAAACCAAGGGAAAAGATTATTCCCAGAACTAGAGTGTTCCAGGTTTTCTGAAAGGTCATTGCCACTTTTTTTTTCTTTCTTTCTTTCTTTTTTTTTTTTTTGGTAGCTCCCAGCACGGCAGAAATGCTTGGATGTCAACCCTGTCCCTTTAACCACTGCTGCAAGCTGACTCCATTTATTTGAGATAAAACTTTCCTCCTGGTCCGGTAGCATTCATGGCTGAATTGGCCATGAGACAGAGGACCCTGTGTTCCTAATTATTTCTGGATGAAATGTCCTGCAGGCGAGTGGAGATTCAGGGCAAGGATGGCCAGGTGGAGCAGTCACCAGTGTGCAGTGGATTGTAGAAATGGAGAGATAATTAAATTAAGAGTGCCAGGTGCAGGCATTGAAAAATAACCGTGGGTGTTAATTATGCAGCCCGGCTTTACAGTCCAGTGTTAGCAGAGGAAATGCCATGGGCCGGTTTGTCACATGGCAGCTTGAAAGGCTTGGGAGAGACACATTCATGATTTCTAGAGAATTTGCCAGCGCTGCCTACTTGGGATTCTGGGGAAGCAAGATTATTTATTAGTTGGAGTGTGTGTATTTTTTCTGTTTTGCACTGAGCCAAGGTGGGCACTTGGTGCTTGGGGGGGCATGGGGGGTTAAGTTTGAGCCACATGGAAATTTGAGTGTAGTGGGGATGGTGATGGAGTATGTCGTTTCTGGTGCAGGCCCTTCTAGAAGTACTTATTCTCTCTCTGATTTGAAATGATTTTGGTTTTAGGGGTCTGGGGCAGTGTCTCCCTGTCGGGAAGATGAAGGGATAGTCATGGACAAGAGGGGTGATCGCCCATAGCGCGGAACAGCACCACAGTTAAGTTGCTGGTCTATTGAGTGACAGAAGCCACACCTCAAAGTCCTTTCTGCCTGATTCCATTTTGGTGAAGGTCTAGATCAGGCTAAACTGAGCTATGGGGATGCATGGTGAGGCTGGGATTACACAAGGGAAATGTATAAGGTAATGGGAGAATGTTCCATTTCTTTCTTGGGCCAAGGGTTAGATGATGTGAACATTTTTCAAAATACATGGGATAGACACTTAAAATCTGTGCATTTCATTGCATGTAAATTGCTCCCTGATGAAAGAAACATGAAAAGACCTCAGCATTGTGCCTTTCTGCAGATTTTGAGCCCTAATGGGTCTAGCCCAAATCTCGTGTTCACGGTCTATCCTGGCCACCCAGGCTTTCCTTGTCCACAGAGTTGTTCACAAAAGCCTCTCATTAGAAGGAAGCTGAGTCTAATGCACGGACAGCGCACCATGGCCCTTGGGCCAAGTCCGCTCACCCTCATTTTTGCAAATACAATTGTATTGGAACACAGCCACGCCTGTTCATTTATGTGTCCTCTGTGGCTGCTCTCATGGCACAGTGACAGAGCTGAGTTGCTGCAGCAGAGGCTGCTGGTCCACCGGCCTGAAATACTTAACCGTCTGTCCCTTTGCAGAAAAGGTTTGTGGCAACTTGGTCTAAAGGACCGTTTCTTTGGGAGCTTCTCACGACAGCTCTGTGCGGGCGGAGGTTTGGGGCAGAGGATGCTGTCCTGGAAGGGGTCAAGTATAGCTGTTGTGTTGTGGTCGCAGTGTAGATAAGTTGTTCTTCATTCCCTGGGCTTTGCTGGGCACGCATGGTGACATGGATCCATGGTGGAGTACAGCTAGGCCTAGATGGAATTTTAAAAAAAGTTTCCTGGATTGCTCCTTTTAGGGAGGGAGACATAAGTAAGGACTGGAAGCTCTCCGTGTCCAAAGCAAGACTCCTGTTTTAAACCCCTAAGCCTTTGGTTATAAATGATCCTTGCTTGGAAAATTAAAGTCAGCTAATTGATTTTGATAAAAGTAGGTGTGGCCTGGTGAGACCTGGTCAGCATGATTGGCAGTGTTTGTTAAGTAAATGAAGGAACTAATTGAACATATGAACTGATGTCACAATTTGGGTTTGCATTTGGAGCTAAATGAGCCATTTTATTGAAGATAATCTTTTAAACTGTTGTTTAAAAAGGTTTACACCCCCTTCTTGCCTTCACTTTCTCCCCAAGATTAATGCTTATGGCCAGGCAGGCAGTCCCTGGAGGCTCTGGTAATGTGGCACATGGGTCCCAAAGCTTAGGCTTTTGTAATTTTGTAATTGTTATTTCCTTCATCTGTCTGGTTTTCTTATTCTGTGGTTACCGGAATTAAAGAGTTCGGTCTTAGGGAAGAGGGGTCAATAACTTTTTTAATGAAAATAACTAAATGTGAAGTAGATTTTTGTTCTCTTTAAAAATATGTGTGTGTGTGTATATATATATATATGAATATATGATATGTTAATGATGCATGACATATAAATACGTGAACGATCCATGTATACGTGATGAATATGTAAATGAGAAATACAATAATGATATAACTATGTAATTGGGGCCTTAAAAAATCCAGGCAGTGCTTGAGTGTTGCATTAGGCTGTTCCTTCATGGCCCCACGTTACAGGGCTGGGAGCAGGTCGGGCAGAAATGCCAGAACTAATGAATTGCTGTCTAACTAAGAGGAATTCAGAAACAAGCAGATGAATTGTGAGTCGTGGAGATGTGTTCCATGTAGAGAATTGCCGATTTGATCATGAGCGATTCATTCACTTAGTTGCATATGCTTAGGGCCTCCTAAGTGTGCTGTGTCTTATGTCAGTAGAGTGAGAGGCCACGGGTGTGAACTCACACTCACATCTTGCAGCTACCTCTGTTAACTGGGAGCTAGTCAAGGATCAGATGCTTAGCAGAATTAAGCCAGCCAGCCACTCCTTCTGCTGCCTGGTAGTGTCAAAAATAATTAAATCTCTATAAAGACCTCTCCTCCTCCCTTTTAGGTTGCTGTGCCTGATGGTGAGAATAGCAGCACCATCAACACACACACACACACACGCGCATACACACACACGCACACACACACACCGTAATTTCATGGTTTTTCCTTAAAGCTTCAGATATGGATTTGGGATTGAGGGAGAGTATGATTTTTTCATACTTTTTAAAAAATTTTATTTTATTATGTTATGTTAGTCATCATACATTACATCATTGTTTTTTTTTATTTTATTATGTTATGTTAGTCACCATACAATACATCATTTGTTTTTGATGTGATGATCCATGATCCATTGTTTTCTTATAACACCCAGTGCTCCATGCAGAACGTGCCCTCTTTAATACCCGTCACCAGGATAACCCATCCCCCTCCCCCCTCCCCTCTAGAACCCTCAGTTTGTTTCTCAGAGTCCATAGTCTCTCATGGTTCATCTCCCCCTCCGATTCCCCCTCTTCATTCTTCCCTTCCTAGTATCTTTTATTTTTTAACATATAATATATTATTTGTTTCAGGGGTTTATAAAGTATTTATTTTATAAGTATTCTAATAGCAGTGTTAACAATAACCCTGTGATATGGACACTGACTGGGTAGTTTGTATATGCATTCCTTCATTGATCCATGCATTCATTAACTCATCTTTACAGATCACATGGCCATCTGCCAGGGGCCATGCTTGGTACTGAGGAGTAAATAGTGAGAAGAAAAAAAAGCCCAGTTCTTGCGCACAGAGAACTCACAGCTTCCTAGGAGGGACAGATAACTATAAATAATATTGAGATATAAGCTTGCCAGTTTAGAAAAGTATTATAAATTATTCAGTACCATAAGATCACACAGTGGGTCTGGGGGTTAGGACATACTTCACAGAGAAGAAAGTGGCACTGGGGTTGGAATCTACAGGGAGAATTTTGACCAGTGATGGTTGAAGGAAGTTGTGCAAGGGCCCTGTGGTCCAAAGGAACAGGGCATGTAAGAGGAACTAAGACAAGGTTGAAGAGTGAGAGAAATGCAGAGTGTAATACAAGATGGTTCTAGTATGGCTGAAGACATTGGCAGTGACCTGGCAATGCAGGGTTCTTGTGGGTTGTGTTAAGAAGGTGAACTTGAGTCCAAGAATGGCCAGCAGCTGTGTAGTGCTTTAATCAAGCTAGATTTACATTGGGAAAATGTACATTTGGATTTACACTTTGGAAAGCTCCCTCTGGCTGTGGTGCTGGTGTGGACCAGAAGGGGAAGACTCAGCCTGCAATGATGACTTTCTGTGGGTTTGTTTTTCTTCTTTCACTTTTCCTCTGGGTTATGGGGCTCTGGGCTGATTGAATCTCTGATGGTCTCAGAGCAGAAGGACTGGTTATAAAAAGGTCATAAGCAGAAGGAAAGGTGGGATGGAATATTCTAGAAAGGTATTCCTTGGGCTGTGGAATGAGTAGGAATACCATATGTTAGCAACAGTGGACTAAATGGGGGAATTATGGTGCTAACAGGTAAACTGATGTCTGAAATGATTCCATCCACCAAACCTTGGCCTTAAAGAGTAAGTTCCTGTTTTAAACCAGTTTTTCCTTTGACGTCCAGGATGAAGTGTAAGAGGTTTTCCTTGGCATCATCTCTTTAACCATAGGGCAATGGGGAATGATTTCTGACTCTGTAATAATGAGCCAGGTGAAGATCAAAATAGGTGAGACACCTGGGTAACCCAGACACTAAGTTGGGGGGAGGAGAAGTATAAAGGTGCCTACCTCAGTGTCCTGCACAGTTGTTAGCTGTTATTATATGGCTGTTATTAATATCAGTACCACTGTTACCAATAGGAATACTCTGGCATTACTCTCTTACCTTTTACTATTCATTCATTCATTCATTCATTCATTTCACCCTTTTAAAAAATATTATTGAGAACCAACTATACTAGGTATTATTATAGGTGTTGGGGATGTAGCAGTGAGCAAAATTACATTGCAGTCTCCATGCAGCTTACACCAGAGTGTAATAAATAAATAAAAGCCAAATAAATAAATGCATTAGCTGGCTGATGAGAATAAGAGCTGAGAAGAAAACTAAGGCAGGAAAAGAAGCTGGAGAGTGATGGATAAGATGGTCGAGGCAGCCCCTCTGAGCCAAGAACAGAGTGGAGGGCATGGACTCTGCCAATGACTAGGAAAACTGAAGAGTAGGTGCAATAGCCCTGTGGCAGGAAGTGCTTTCAGGATTTGAGAGAGGAAGCTAGCATGGCTTGTGGAAGCTAACCTAGCTGTGTGCTTAGGTTTCTATTCTTACTTAACCACTAATCCCTAATAAGGGGAGTGGGCTCCTCTTTCAGGTGGATAAGATAAGCAACTCTGATAGAAGTGATTGGCACCTACTTCTGATTTTCTTTTTTTGTTCCTTGGGGCTCTGATCCCAGCTCCCTCTCACCATTTCTGCATAGATTAGACCTTCAGCCATTCATACACTAGGCAGAGGTTCCCACAAGAAGTGTCTGGAGAGGTCTAGCAACTTAAGGTATTATTGTGTCTCCTTTCTGACCATTTTCAAGATTGACAAAATTCCCCACTTGTCTAGCAGCATGGTCGCTGGAGGGGCAGGTGTCCTGTTAAACGTGGAACACAGAAATAAGCAGTGGGAGTTGACAAGCTGAAGTAGAAATGGAAGGAAATGTATCTCTGGATGAAATGGAGCCACTCAAGTGACATTAGAAATGTCTGCTCTGCATTCGATAGATGATGTTCTCTGCCACGAGCATCCCTTCCAACATTGATGTGGACGTCTGCCACGTGCCTCTTCTCTGCTGGGGCTGGGAAGCATTCTTCAGTGTGTCAGTGTCTTGGTAAACATGTCAACAATTTGTGTGATTCACTACACGTGAATAAATGCTATGAATTTGGCTGATCGATTGGTATGCGAGGGCCTGCAGACGTGGGAGAAAATGCCACTTCTTATCTGTGGGCGGACACAGAAAAAAACAGAAGTTCTCCCCAGGATGATAATTACACAATGAACGATGTGAGTCTGTGAAAAGTTCCAGAGACTCGATTACTGTTGATGGTGATAATATGATTAATTAAAGCCACTCAGGAATTAGTCTAATTTACTGCTGTGGGAGGAAGGGAGGGGGGAAGAAAAGTAGGTTTAAAAGGAAAATAAAGTGAGTTTTACTTTTTTACATCTAAGAGAATGATTGAAATTAAGCAGCTTCCTCATCTTTTTCGAAGGGAACCTGGAGAGGCTGTTGTCTTTGCTCCTGGGGCCTGGCGGCTGGCAGACAGGCGAAGTGAGCGCACGTGTCCCTCCTGATTCAGGAGCTGTCCAAGGCGTGGGTGTGACCAAAGTCTCTCTGCACAGCAGCCCTCTCCCTGGTCTTGTCAGGCAACACAGAAACCCCCAGAGTGCACTCAGACGAAATAATGAGACTGCCCAGATGTGAAAAGGAAGAAGAGGGTTTAAGTCCAGCTTCCCTCCATTGCTCTTGTTCTGTCTGCTTTCACCTAGAAATTAATTTGTGAACAAACAGCTTTTTGGACCCGAAGAGGATCAATCAGGATGCTGTTGCCTGCAGCCAGGCTAGGTGATGGGGCTGCAGCTTCCTCAAAAGCTCTGATACATTCACTCGAGTGTCTGCCCCATGTCTCTATGGCAAAGCCTGCAAAATTGCGAGCATTCAACTCTTGCAATTACCACTGACTCAGCTGCCAAAACATATTTTCCGTCCATTTCTGACAGAGGCTTCTGTTTAAATAGAGAGGAGGAGAGATGATCTCTTTTCAAAGTGATTCCAGCCTGATTCTCCGAGTGCAAGTGGTAAAGTCACCAAGTCCAATTGGAATGAATTGATTTATCTTTTTTGGCAGCCCTGATCAGCACCCTCCCAAGAGGCTGGGCTATAAATGGGAGGTAATCATGATGATATACATATTTCTTTGGATGCTGCTTGGCTAATCCAGTCCATTTTCCATAGATATTATCACTTCAGACAGCTGCTATTCCATTGCTGGTCTTGATTTTTTTGTTTAACCCTGTACTTCAAGAAGAGAAATCTAGTGGTTTTTTTTTAAAATGCAGTTGAATTGCCAGAAAAGATAGAGGAGCTCATTCTCCTTTAGCATTTTTCTATAGAAGTTTTATTCTTTCACCTGGACAAAAATAGAATGATCTGTGAAATGACATAAGCACGTGAAAAACATGCACGTAATAATCAACTCACATGCATGTGCTGATGTTCTGTGTTTATACTGTAGATCAGTGGAGCCTCAGCTTGTTATTTTGCCTGTTTTCCTTGACCCACTGGGTTAGGGGCTTCATTGGGATGAAACTTGGTATTTGTATGACCCCCCCCCATTACCCCTGCTGACTCCTAGTTAGAATCCTTGAGAACTGTTGGCATATGACCTGTTTTACCCACCACCTGCTTGTACCCCAAAGCTGAAAGCTTCCTTCAGGGGTTGCTTATGACCTCAGCACTTGTGCTTGTGACCTCAGCACTTTCAGTTCTTCAGTCCTTTGTCTTCATTTTCCTTTTCTGCCACCAGATCTAAAGGCTCCACAGAGTTTGGGACGGTATCTTAATCCATCTCTGTACTGCCCCAGCTACCAACAGCATGATTAATACCAGTCATTAAATCAAATGTTTGTCCTTCCCCAGATATCCAGTGGCTCAGTTCACCTCACTGGGGGCTTTCTTGACCGCCCTATCTAAGATTGTAGTTCCCATCAATACAGGCACCTTCTAGTTCTGCTTTGTATTGCCTCATGGGATGTATCATCACCTCTAATATCAGATACTTATATGTTAATTTTTCCCTGCCCCCTACAACAAGTTCTATGAGAAGTAGGGATTTGTCTTATTTATTGTTGAATTTCCAATTTAGGGCAGTGTCTGAAGCATAACAGATGCCCAATACATACTCAGTGAAAAAAAATAATAGCTTAATTAAAGGAAAATAAAACATAAAAAACGCCCAGACTCACAGCTAACATCATACTCAGTGGTGAAAGATTGAAAGCTTTTCCTCTAAGATCAGGAACAAGACAAGAATGCCTTCTTTTGCCACTTCTACTCAACAGAGTACTGGAAGTCCTAGCTAGAGCAATTAGGCAAGAAAAAGAAATAAAAGCCATCCAAGTTGGAAAGGAAGAAGTAAATTTTTCTTACCTTGCAGATGATAGGATCTTTAAGAAGATTTCACAAAATAACTATTAGAACTAATAAATGAATTCAGCAAAGTTACAGGATACAAAATCAACACACAAAAATAAGTCATATGTCTATACAGTAACAGTGAACAATCCAAAAGGGAAATTAAGAAAACAATTCCATTTGCAATGGCATCAAAATAAATGAAATACTTAGGAAGAAACTTAGCCAAGGAGGCAAAAGAATTGAAAACTACAAAACACTGCTGAAAGAATTTTTGATAGACATGAATGAATGGAAAGATATCTCATGAATTAGAAAACTTAGCATTGTTAAGATGTCGGTACTATCCCCAAATAATCTACAGATTTAATGCAATCTCTATCAAAATCCTGATAAGGATTTTTTTCAGAAATAGAAAAATGCATCCTAAAATTCCTATGGAATCTCAAGGGACCCTGGGACCCCGAATAGCCAAAAACAAAAACAAAAACAAAACTCGAAAAATAAGAACAAAGTTGGAGATCTCATACTTTCTTATTTCAAAACTTATTACAAATCTACAATAATCAAGACAGTGTTGTACTGTCTCCATGACAGACATATTGACCACTGGATTAGAAGAGAGCACCCAGAAATCAACCCTTGCATATATGGTTAAATGATTTTGATGAGGACACCAACACCATACAATGGGGAAAGGACAATCTTTTCAACAAATGGTGTTGTGAATACTGGATATCCATATGCAAAAGAATGAAGTTGGACCCATACCTTATACCATATACAAAAATTAACTCAGAATGGACCAAAGAACTAAATGTAAGACTTAAAACTATAAAAATATTAGAAGAAAACATATGGCAAAACTTCACAACATTGGACTTGGCAATGATTTCTTGAATGTGACACCAAAAACACAGGCAACAAAAGTAAAAATGGGTACATTGGTCTTCGACAAGATTGAAAACTTATGTGCATCTAGGGACACAATCAGTTGAGTGAAAAGGCAGCCTACAGAATGGAATAAAATATTTGCAAATCATGTATCTGTTGAAGGGTTACTATCCAGAATATGTAAAGAACTTCTACAAGTCAAAAACAAAATAAAACAACTCAATTAAAAAATGCGCAAAGGACTTGAACAGGTATTTCTCCAAAGAAGATACATAAATAGCAAACAAGCACATGAAAGATGCTCAATATTACTAATCACTAGGGAAATGCAAATCAGAACTACAATGAGATACCACCTTACATCCATTATGATGGCTACTATTAAAACAACAACAACAATAGAATATAAATATGTGAGGATGTGGAGAAATTGGTAACCCCTGTGCACTGTTGATGGGAATGTAAAATGGTGTTGCTGCTATGGAAAATGGTATGGTCATGCCTCACAAAAATTAAAAACAGAATTACTGTATAATCCAGCAGTCCCACTGCTGGGTATGTATTCAAAAGAATTGAAAGGTTCTCAGAGAGATATTTCGTACACTCATGTTTATAGCAACATTATTCACCATAGCCAGAAGAAGCAACCTAAATGCCCAGTGACAAATGAGTGGATAAACAAAATGTGGTGTATACATACAATGGAATATTATTCAGCCTTTAAAAGGAAGGAAATTCTGGCACATGCTACAAAATGGATAAACCTTGAGGACGTTATGCTGAGTGAAATAAGCCAGTCATAAAAAGACAAATACTGTATGATTTCACTTACATGGGGGTATCTAGAAGAGTCAAAATCATGGAAACAGAAAGTGGTGTGGTGGCTGCCAGGGACTGGGGGTGGGGGTGGGGAGAAGAGTCATGGAACAGGAACAGAGTTTCCTTTTTGCAAGATGGAAAATTTCTGGAAATTTGTCGTACAACAATGTGAATAAACTTAAAACTAATGAATTGTATACTTAAAAATGGTTAAGATGATACAATTTATGTTATGTGCATTTTACCACAATTTTAAAAAGCGCCTATAATCCCACCACCAGGATTAACCATTTTTAACATTTGGGTATTTAACTATGTTATGTTCTGTAGATTTCTTTCCTCTGCATGTGTGTTTACAAATGTGTACATGTACACACATACACACACCAACCATTTGTTGGCCTGAGAACATTGTAGTCACATGGAGAGATACAGATGAAAGGAGAACAGAAAGGTAATTGAATAATTACAATGAAACCTAGTTGTGCTCTAGTAATTAAATGCTAAGAATGTTGAAGCACTGTGGGAGAGTACAGGATGATTTTGCCAAGGAGGAGGCATCTGAGTTAGTTGGGTTTTAAAGTATGAGTAGGAGTTTTACAGGCAGAGGAGGAGGATCAGGGAGGGCATGTGAAAAGGCAGTGGTTGTGAAAGGCCGCAAAGAGTTTGGAAAACAGTGAGTAAGTCTATTGAGGTAGTGGTAGTATTGGGAGGGGAGGCAGCAGTGAGGCCTGAGCCCAGGGAAAGTGGTTCCAGGACACGGTTGGGGGATTTAATCTTCTAGTGGTCAGCCAATGAAGGTGTTGCCCCTCCCTGTCCCAGAGGTGTTTGTGTGTTTGTTTTTTGAATGAGAATGACATTTGGACTGCATGACATTAAAATGATCACCACGGATCCATTGTCACTGCAGGAGTTGAAAAATAACCCTTGAAGATGACCATTTACTGCTCTGAAGTAGGAAATTGCCCAAATCCTGGTGCTTCCAGAGGTTTAAGCTTTAAATGTGTGTGGGGATTGACACAAAGGGTAGTCTGCTTTTTCTGTGGCTTTTCTTATCTTATATACTTAAAAATAGACCAAGCAGAGAGTCCAAGGACTTACTAATCTTTATTATCTAGAATTACATGATCTAATAAAGATATAATGCAAGACACATATATGTACTTTTGAATTTTCTAATAGTTACATTAGGAACAGGTGAAATTAACTTTGATAATGTATTTTATTTAACCCATTTTATTGCTTGTTGAAATAATAGCATTTCAACATGTAATCAATATAAAATTATAAATGAAGACTTTACATTCTCTTTTTTATACCAAGTCTTCAAAATCCAGTGTGTATTTTACACCTACGGCATGTCTCAATTCAAACTAGCCTCATTTTGAGTGCTCAGTGGCCACAATCATTGGTGACTCCTGTATGGGACAGAGCAATTCTAGAATATGCTGTGGTTGAAAAGAAATAAATAATAGCATGTATTCTATAAAACATGATCAGGATCATCACCCTTTTTTAACAACTTTGCTCACAGCACAGATCAAATTACTTCTCTGGCATTTAGGAAAGTTTAAGCTGATGGAGTATAATTTTCACTGACACTCTTGTTTGCCAGGATCATATGGTGTCTCAAAAATATGCAGTCATGTCAAATCATGGTAATTAGTGCCAGAAAAAAACTTGTCAGGGGTATGCATTGCAGACTCTATCACCTTCACTTGCCAACCTTGCATACGGATGTTCTTTTGCATTTTCATCGCAGCCAACAGCACTGAATTCTGTTTCAGGACACATACACATGGCCGGTGTTAGTATGGGTGGGATTGAATTTAGAAGAGAATTTGGCCTGAAGGGTAAATGAGAAAGTGATCATTAATGTCACTGAATATTTGAAGTAGCAAACACACAAGGATATAGTAGACACTGGATATGTGTTTGTATGTATATATGCATTTCAACCTAACTCAATAGAATTAATGCTTTCAGTCTCAATGTAAGCACATTCTACCCACTTTTCAAATTTTCCCTCATTCTACATCTTGCATATTTTTTACATACAGATTTGGAACTCTAAAATAATGCATTATCTTTTTCTCATTAGCAAAATTTCTTCCGCAAGCCATATGTTTTTCTCCCCTCAAAATACAAATGATTTGTTTTTCATCATAACCAGTTAGGTCTTGCCAAAGGTATATGCAATAATCATTTGAGATGCATATCGTGAAGCTCAGTCCTCCAACCAAGATAACAAACTAGTTGGAAACCACAACACTTGGAAAGAAAATAAGACCTGGGCCCAGGAGTTTAACAGTGTTTTCAAACTTTGAATGAAAACAAAATCCTAAAAACAACTTATTACAGAAGAGACATTTGTTGTCTTTAAAAGAAGGACTGGGTTTTTTCCTTGTCTCTTATTTCATTTTACCTTGAAAATATTAGGCTTTCTTAAAATGTAAGTGGTTATAAAGGGAAAGACTGCTTTAAAAAAATGTGGTTGTTAAAGAGATAAGGGGATAAAGTTGAGGATGGAGAAAACAGTGAAGCTCTTTACATCTGTTATATAAGGTGGAAATTTCCAGGAAAGAACACCATTTGTGTGTGTGTGTGTGTGTGTGTGTGTGTGTGTGTGTGTGTGTGTGTGTGTGATGACAAAAGGCTGTTAATTCTTGACACAGCCTTATGAGAACCTCGAAGATGAGAAGGAGGAGGAGTATTACATCGCTCTCTTAGAACCTCGCAACAGGACGTAAGATTCCAGTAGCAAGTGAGATGCTAATAGGAAGTGATAAACCTGTTTTTTTTAAAATTTTTTATTGTTATGTTAATCACCATACATTACATCATTAGTTTTTGAGGTAGTGTTCCATGATTCCATTGTTTGTGCATAACACCCAGTGCTCCACGCAGAATGTGCCCTCTTTAATACCCATCACCAGGCTAACCCATTCCCCCACCCCCCTCCCCTCTAGAACCCTCAGTTTGTTTTTCAGAGTCCATCGTCTCTCATGGTTTGTCTCCCCCTCCGACTTACTCCCCTTCATTCTTCCCCTCCTGCTATCTTCTTTTTTTTTCTTAACATATATATTGCATTGTTTCAGAGGTACAGATCTGTGATTCAACAGTCTTGCACAAGTCACAGCGCTCACCATAGCACATACCCTACCCACTGTCTATCACCCAGCCACCCCATCCCTCCCACCCCCCACCACTCCAGCAACCCTCAGTTTGTTTCCTGAGATTAAGAATTCCTCATATCAGTGAGGTCATATGATACATGTTTTTCTCTGATTGACTTATTTCACTCAGCATAACACCCTCCAGTTCCATCCACGTCGTTGCAAATGGCAAGATCTCATTCCGTTTGATGGCTGCATAATATTCCATTGTGTATATATACCACCTCTTCTTTATCCATTCATCTGTCGATGGACATCTTGGCTCTTTCCACACTTTGGCTATTGTGGACATTGCTGCTATAAACATCGGGGTGCACGTACCCCTTCAGATCCCTACATTTGTATCTTTGCGGTAAATACCCAGTAGTGCAATTGCTGGATCGTATGGTAGCTCTATTTTCAACTGTCTGAGGAACCTCCATACTGTTTTCCAGAGTGGCTGCACCAGCTTGCATTCCCACCAACAGTGTAGGAGGGTTCCCCTTTCTCCGCATCCCCTCCAACATCTGTCGTTTCCTGACTTGTTAATTTTAGCCATTCTGACGGGTGTGAGGTGGTATCTCATTGAGGTTTTGATTTGGATTTCCCTGATACCGAGTGATGTTGAGCACTTTTTCATGTGTCTGTTGGCCATTTGGATGTCTTCTTTGGAAAAATGTCTGTTCATGTCTTCTGCCCATTTCTTGATTGGATTATTTGTTCTTTGGGTGTTGAGTTTGATAAGTTCTTTATAGATTTTGGATACTAGCCCTTTATCTGATATGTCATTTGCAAATATTTTCTTCCATTCTGTCGGTTGTCTTTTGGTTTTGTGAGAAACCTGTTTTAATGTCAAGTTTTGGTTGTTCATTGCTAACACTTAAAAATGCAGTAGGTTTTTGCATATTGATCTTATATCCTGCAACATGCTAAATTCACACTTAGTTCTAGTAGCTTTTTGTATATTAGCATTAGATTTTCTACATAGAGGATCATGTTGTCTGCAAATAAATACAGTTTGACTTTTTTCTCTTCAATCCAAGTGCCTTTTGTTTCTTTTTCTTGCCTTATTGCACTGGCTAGAACTGCCATAATTTGAATGGAAGTGGAGAGAGTAGATATTCTTGTCTTGTTCTTTATTAGGGGGAAGTATTCAGTTTTTCACCATTCAGTATGATATAAATTATAGGATTTTTCTAGATGTCCTTTATTAAGTGAGGAAGTTCCCTGTATTTTTAGTATGCTGAGAGTTTTCATCAAGAATGGATATTGGATTTTGTTAAGTGTTTTTTATACATCTATTGAGATGGTCATGTGGTTCTTGTTTTTAATTTGTTAATATAGTGAATTATATTAATTGATTTTTGAATGTCAAACCAGTCCTGACTCCTAGGATAAATCTCACTTGGTCATGAAATATCCTTTTCACATATTTGTTGGGTTTGCTAAAATTTTATTTTTAATTTTGTATCTATGTTCATAAGGGATATTGGTCAGTAGTTCCTCTTTTTTTGTAATGTCTGTGTTTGGTTTTTATAGTAACAGGATAATACTGGCCTCATAATATAAGTTGCATGGGAGCTGGAAAAGTTTGTGTAGGATTGGTATTATTTCTTTCTTAAGTGTTTGATACAACTTGCCAATGAAGCCATCTGGGCCTCAAGTTTCATGTTAAGGTTTTTAACTACAAAATCAGTTCTTTAGTAGTTAGTTAGCTGTTCAAATTATCTATTTCTTCTTGAATGAACTTTAGTAGTTAGTGTTTGTCAAAGAATTTGTTCATTTCATCTAAGTTGTCAAATTTATTGGCATAAAATTGTTCATAATTATTTACATAGTATCTTTTAAATATATACATATGCATATGTACATACACATGCACATTCTACTCATGTCACCTCTCTCGTTCCTTATTTGTCTGAATAGAGGATTATCGATTTTATTAATGGTCTCTAGCACCAACTTTTGATTTCATTGATTTTGTCTATTGCTTTATTTTCTATTTCATTAATTCCCACTCTGATCTTTATTATTTTCTATCTTCTACTTACTTTGAATTTAATTTTCTTTTCTTTTTTTTTTAAGAGATATATTTATTTATTTTAGAGAGAAAGAAAGAGAGAGCACATGCATGTGAGCATGGGGGGGAGAGGCAGAAGGAGAGGGGAGAGAGAATCCCAAGCAGACTCCATGCTGGGCATGGAGCCTGATATGGGACTCAATCCCAGGACCCTGAGATCATGACCTTAGCCAAAACCAAGAGTCAGATGCTTAACAGACTATGCCACCCAGGCACCCCTGCTTTTCTTTTTTTAAACCACTCTGTTGAGGTATGATTGACATACAAAAAGGTGTACATATTGCATGGATACAACTTGTGGAGTTTGGAGAGAAGTACACATCTGTGCCTATGCCATAAACATATCCATCACCTGCAAAAGTTTTCTTCTGCCTTCTTGAATTATTTATCATTATTTTTGTGTGATAAGAACACTTAACATAAGAGCTACCCTCTTAGAAAAATTTAGCAAAAGTATGCAATGTAGTATTCTTTTTTGAGAGAGAGAGAAAAAAAAGCACTGAAGAGGGAGGGGGCATTGCAGAAGGAGAGGGAGAGAGAGAATCTCAAGCAGGCTCCACATCCAGCATGGAAACCAATGCGGGGCTCAGTCTCATGACCCTGAAATCATGACCTGAGCCAAGATCAAGGTTTGGATGCTTAATCGACTGAGCCACCCAAGCACCCCTACAATATAGTATTCTTAACTCTACACTGTATGCTGTATGGTAGATCTCTAGGACTTACTCATCTCACATAACTGAAACTTTGGTTACACCCTTTGACTAATACTTCCCTGTTTCCTCCTGCCCATAGCCCCTGGAAATCATTAATCTACTCTCTGCTTCTGTGAGTTTGACTATTTCAAATACTTCATGTAAGTAGTATCACATAGTACTTGCACTTCTGTGTTTGGCTTATTTCAATTAGCATAATGTCCTCCAGGTTCATTCATGTTGTCTCAAATGGCAGGATTTCCTTCTTTGTTAAGGCTGAATAATATTCCATTGTATGTATATGCCATATTTTCTCTACTCATACATCTGTCAGTGGACATGTATGTTGCTTCCTTGTCTTGGCTATTGTGAATAATGTTGCAATGAACATAAGAGTGCAGATATCTCTTTGAGATCATGATTTCAGTCCCTTTGGATATATACCTAGAAGTGGAATTGCTAGATCATATAGTAATTCTCTTTGGGGACTACAACAAAGTAAAATGCATCTGTACAGCAAAAGAAACAATTAACAAAATGAAAAAGCAGTCTATGAAATGGCAGAAAGAATTTGCTAACCGTATATCTGCAAAACAGTATTCAAAATATATAGGGAACTCCTACAACTCAATAGCAAACAAGCAAACAAAAAATAACACAAAAAACAAAACTGCACAAATAATCAAATTTAAAATTAGGCAAATGAACCGAATAGACATTTCTCTAAAGAAGACATACAAATGGCCAACAACAGATATATGAAAGGTACTCAACATCACTCATCATCAGGGAAATGCAAATAGAAACCATCATGATATCTCACATCTGTTAGGATGACTGTGAATTAGAAAACACACACACACACACACACACACACACACACAGGTAATTGTTAGCGAGGATGTGGAGAGAAGGGAACCCTCGTGCACTGTTGACAGGACTGTAAAATGGTGCAGCCACTGTGGAAACCCATATGGAGGTTCCTTTTTACTTGTTCTTTTAAGGTGGATGCCGAAGTCATTGGCTTGAGACTTTTCTTCTTTTGCAGTATAGATATGTAGTACTGCGTATTTCCCCTTACTTGGTGGCATTCCACAAATTTTGACATGGTGTTTTTATTCTCATTCAGTTCAAAATGCTTTCTGATTCTCTTTGCATTCTTTGACATATGGAATATTTAGAAATGTATTATTTTGTCTCCAAGTATTTGGAAGATTTTTCAGATACCTCTTGGGGATTCATTTCTAATTTAATTCCATTGTGGACAGGAACAAACTTTGTGTAACTTAATTCCTTTCCAATTAATTGAGACTAGTTTTACAGCCCAGAATATGGTTTATTTTGATAAATGTTCCATGTGTCCTTGCAAAGAACATGCTTTCTGCTATTGCCGGGTGGAATGTTCCACAAATGTCAGTTATGTCTTGTTGGTTGATAGGATTGTTTAAGTCTACTGTCTCCTGACTTATTTTCCATCTACTTGTTATATTAATTATTGAGAGAGGGACGTTGAAATATCTTTGGGCTCTGTTTTATTTTAGTTTCTATTACTGTATCTTGAAAGTCACTAATCTATTTTTTTTGAAATGCCCAATCTGCCATTAATCCTGTCCAGTATGTTTTCATCTCAGATGTAGTTTCCATCCAGAGAAGCTCAGTTTGAATCTTGTTAACATCTTCCATGTCTCTACGTAACTTTTTGAACTACGGAATGCAGTTGTAACAACTGTTTTAATGTCCTTGTCTGCCAAGTCCAACATCTGTGTCAGTTTTTGGTTAGTTTTGACTGATTGCTTTTTCTCCTTATTATGGGTCCTATTTTCCTGCTCTTTTGCATTACTGGTAATCTTTAACTGGCTGCCCAGACATTGTGAATTTTACCTTGTTAGGTGCTGGGTATTTTTGTATTCCTGTAAATATTCTGGAGTTTTGTTCTGGGATTTGGTTAAGTTACTTGGAAACGGTTTGATCCTTTTGGATCTTGCTTTTTTTAAATTTGTTTGGCAAGATCATGGTAGTCGGTGCTTAGGAGGGCTCATTGTCTCCCACTGCTAAGGGGAGAGCCTACTGTGCACTCCACCCACTGCCCCATGAATCTTGAGCTTCTCCAAGCTGGCTGGTGGGAATGGGCACTGTTCCCAGCCCTTTGTGAGCATTGGGCACTGTGACCTCTAATCCTTTCGAGTGGTTCCTTCCTGGCTTTGGGTTGCATGTGCTGGTAAGTACTTGGCTGAATGCTTGAGGCTGGTCCTCTGCAACCTTCCAGGGGGCTCCTTCTTTGCAGGTCTCTTCTCTCCCCCAGTACCCTGTCCTGAGAGCTCGGGCTGAGCTCTGTCTCCTCTGTTCAAGGGGTCTGCCAATCTCCCTCTGTATTCTCTCTCCCTGTGTTGTGCAGCCTTGGAACTGTCTCAAGGCAGCAAGCTGGGGTGTTCCTCAAGCTCATGATGTTTGTTTCCCATCTTTTGAGATCCTTGCCCTTCCATGTCTGATGCCCATTGTCTTGAAAACTATTGCTTCATATATAGTGCACATTTTCCTGGTTGTTTCAGGCAGGAGGATAAATCTAGTTCCTGTCACTCAGTCTTGGCCAGAAGCTTGATCTGGGGCAAATGTTTAAATCTCTATGTCTGGGTTTTCTCAGTTTCCACCCATGTCCCCTAGGGCTGTCGTGGGAAGGGAGTAGTATGAAGCACTTAGATTACACCTGACACTTGATAAACTCCCTTCCTATTTTGGGAGGGGGACTGGCTGGGGTCTGAAGGGACCGTGGCCCCTAAGACAGCACCTAGAATGTCAGAAAAAACCCCTGAGGTCAGAAAGTGGCTAAAGAACCATTCCACAGAGGTGGGCGGGTGCCGACAGTGATGGTATGAGGTTCTGTCTTCTCCCAGGGGACTCACTCGTGGAGAGTCAAGAACAGTTCAAGCAGCCAATAGCCCCAAAGTGGCTGAGGTAACTGTGAAAGATTTGGAGACCAGGGGCATTGTTGCAGCTGATGTCTGTCTCAGGCTTGGTGCTCACAAAGTGGGGCCCTGTCTTAGTTCAGACTGCTATAACAAAAATACCATTGACCAGGTGGCATAACCAACATTGATTTCTCACAGTTCTGGAGGCTGGAAGTCCAAGATCAGCATGAAGCATGGTCAGGTTCTGGTGAGGACTCTCTTCCTGGTTTCTAGACAGCCATTTAATTTACATGGTAGAAAAAAAGCAAGAGAGCTCTCTGGGGGGCTGTTTTATTTGGGCACTAATCTCGTTCAAGAGGATTTCACCCCATGGCCTGATCACCTCCCAAAGGCCCCACCTCCTCATACCATGACATGGGGTGTTAGGATTTCAGCATAGGGATTTTGGTGCAGGGTGCTGCACAAACATGTGGTTTGTAACAGGTGTTCACTCAGATATCTGTTAGAAAGCAGTTAGGAGCCTGAAAGAATTTACAAAACCTCGCAGATCCTTGGGGATCATCAACTTTAGAACCTCCTTTGGGCTGAAGAGAATAATGAGAATACTGGGCATGGAAAGATGATGTGACTTGTCACAAAGGATTTCCCAGAGGAGGCTGGTTAGGAACCAGTTTGGGGGCAGCTGCTCCTGGGTCACTGCCCAGAGCCACTCGGCCCCACTGCTCCAGGACACGGCTGCCCGGTTCTCATTCCCAGCACCTGCACTTCTTTGAGGGCATTCTTTGGCTGGCGAACCATGTTTTGCTTTATCTAGTGGAAGCTGAAAATGTGGGAAATAATGCCTTTGTCTATGAATCAACAAACCATCGTGGGAGTTGGTGTGTAAATACCCCAGCTCCCTTGCCTCAGAATCACATGGGTTACATCACCTCCTGGAATTCCCCAGGGAGATTCAGTCCCAGTTGGTTGGCCACAGTGGTAGCTGGTTTTGTCACACACACACCTTTCAATGAATGCCATCATTGGCCTGTCTCATTCCTGCATCCCCTACTGTGGTGCCTAGGCTCACCTCCCAAAAGCATCAGTTGCCCTTGAATCTTGGTGTCGGGTGTCTGCTTCTGGAGGAATGCAAACAACGCCGGGGGTCGGGCTGCATGAGGACGATTTACAAGCATCAGGAAA
The DNA here is from genome assembly GCF_003265705.2 of Callorhinus ursinus. Lineage (NCBI taxonomy): Eukaryota > Metazoa > Chordata > Mammalia > Carnivora > Otariidae > Callorhinus > Callorhinus ursinus. The sequence continues at coordinate 16,159,040 of NW_027397091.1, forward strand.
GGCAGGAGCAACTAAGGCAGAAATCCCTTTTTAATGTAATGTTATGAAAGGGAAGAAGGAATTACAGCTCTAAAGCTCTAATCTAAAGATTAGACAGAAGCCTGGGAGGAAATGATCACAAAATAATCAAATCCACAGTGATCTCAGTAAGAATAAGCCAGAAAATGAAGAGACTCCATCTCAGGAAAGCAGATTTGCTTAGGCTTTCTCTCCAGCTGTTTTTCCCAACCATGATATGAAAAGAGAGAGATGAACGCAGACATCAGAGCAATTTTTCAATAGCCTAAAGTTTTCTCCAGATGCAAATGAACCAGGGTCTCAGAAGCACAGAACTGTTGAGAAATCAGCCAAGGACCTAGCCCAACTGTATAGAGTTAGGGCACATAGAGAATGAGGCCAGATCCTCAAAGAGGAGGACAATGAGACAGCCAGGCACACCCGCACAATATTGAGAGGGCCAGTCTTGAAAGGAAGTGTTGCCAGCAAAGAGCATGAAAATAATGAAAACAAACAGAACATTTAAAATCTACTGGGCAGAAGGAACAGATCAGAGAAGTTAGCTTCTTTGACAGACAAAACCTTTTAAAATCTGACTTCTGTCCTTTCAGAAAAGATCCGCTGTGAACGTCCGCTGCAGCTAGTTCTGGTTTATGATGTTAGGAAGGAAGGCAAAACCCAGACAGAGAACGATGTGGTCCAAGATGACCCAGAAATATGACATGTGTTGAGCTTAGCAGATGCTAGCACGGTGCTGTCCAAAAGAACGTTCTATGGTGGTGGGAATGGTCTCTATCTGTCCACACTGTCCAGGACAGTAGTCACTAGCCACATAGGGCTGTTGAGCACTTACTTGAAAGGTGACTAGTGTGACTATGGAACTGAATTTCTAATTTTATTTCATTTTAATCACTGTAAATTTAAATAACCACATGTGACTAGTGGCTTCCATATTAGACAGCCCAGGTCTGGAAGATGCACCCCTGGGCAATGGCTAGCCCTTCCCAACTTGCTACTAGTGCATCCTTTGGAGCTATCACATAGGACAGAGAATGAGCCAGAGGACTGTGGAAGGGCCAGTATTGCTTCTCTACCTTTCTATGAGAAGTGTGACCCTGGCCTTGCCTTGTCCAACATCTTAAGGTATATGGGATCTACCGCCACAGTAATTAACTGTGATGCAACATTTTATGCAGCTCTTAGGCATTATCTGAATGCCTGTTAAATTTATCATTCATTCATGCATGCATGCATTTATTTATTCAAGAGGTAGTTACTGAGTAAGACATATGAGTTCAGGTTTGAGGACAACACCACAGACCCAGTCCCTGCTGTCATCCTCATGGAAATGATAATCTAGCAAGAGGAACAGACATCAGACCGATGATCACATTGATTTATTCAATTTTAACTTTGGGTAGTGCTATTAATAAATAGGACAGAGTGCCATGAGACAAATAACAGGGACTCTGACTCATCTGAGGATAGCAGGATGCAGAGGGAGTTATTCTGGCAAAGATGTAGCCATGGGTGGCCAGAGAAGGGCATTCCAGGTAGTGAGGACAGCAGATGGATTTTGGGGTATTCTGGGAGCCATAAGGCTGATGTAGCCAGATTTAAGGAATTATAAATATTGTTGGGTGGGAGAGACTTTAAGGGGCAAAAGAGTCAAGTAGTTTTAACAACCTTTTATTATTATTATCAGTGGAATCCATCAGTCAAACAAAAATTTGTGGGAGCTCTCATGATAAAGCAGATGAAGATGAAGGCAAAGTTTTGTATACACCTCGCACACGGAGGCACCTCTGCTAAGCTTCGGGGCTCAACATAACATAGTTGGAAAACATTGCTGGAGTCAACTTTTTTCTTGGCACAGATGAGGAAACCGAGGGTCAAGTCAAGTGCGTGACTTTATTAAGGTCCCATAGTTTGATAAGGGCCAAGGGAAGCCAGCACTGTGGTCATCTGTCTTCACTCCCTCCCACTACGCGTTCTCTCTGCTTTACTACAAGGGAAGAATTCTGAGCCTGCCACTGGGGATTCCTTGGTATCCAGCTGAATAAGCTGATGGCCTTTCTCCTTGTCGAAATCCTTAGGTTCTTAGGACATTGCACTGGTGGCAAATAAAAATGCCTTTACCAACGGGCCATGGTGGTCAGTGAGAGCCCCTGAGTACAAGGTGTACCTAGTAAGTAGACCTTTAATAGGCGCTACCAGGAAACAGGAGCCAAAAGGAGGTCCCAGTTTCACCCCCAGCTCTTCTTCTGCACATCTGTCGGCCTCCCCCCTCATGCATTTGTTAATTCATCTCAGTGCAAGCAGATGGTTTGCCAAGCTGATGGTTTGCCAAGCTGATGACTGGGCCCTGAGTTTTCTTTCCGTTCCACGCAGACGTCAGTGTGTTACACATGGTGCTGATGGGCCCTGGAGGCAGGTTGGTCAGTTGTGGTCTGTTGCAGGTACAAGCCAGCCATCCTGCAGCACATGCTCCCTTGTGGGAATGATAGCACATTCGGAGAAGTGTAGGGGCTTCTCCCCTGGCTGTGCTGTGCTTCTTTCCCCCGACTCCCAAGCAAGATGGTCCGTCACCCACAGCTTGCTTGCTTGCTTGCTTGCTTGCTTTCTTTCTTTCTTTCTTTCCTTTCTTTCCTTTCTTTGTTGTTTTATTTTTAAGTAGGCTCCACACCCAATGTGGAGCCCAACATGGGGCTAAAACTCACAACCCTGAGGTCAAGACCTGAGCTGAGATCAAGAGTTGGACATTTAATCAACTGAACCGATGCACCCAGGCACCCCGACATAGCTTTATTTTTAAGAGCCAGCTCAGTTTCTTTCCATCTGCTCCCCCAGAGTACCAAGAGCAGAGACAGCCTGCACAGTGATGCATCCCAGAGGGGTCGCTCCCCAGTGATGGTTCTCTGGCCTTAGGGTGAACTCTTGCTGGCATGGCTGTTTCTGAAAGTTAGGAACCCCCCTTGTTCCCCTGTCCCCCAGAGTCTTAATTCCAAGATCTAATGTGTTTACTATCATCCCTGGTCACTGTGTCACTGAGACAGCCTGCTCCCAGCATCCCCTTCAGTAGCTGTGGGTATGACTGAGCATTGAAACAGCCCCTTCAGTCCTTCTTCCTCCAGGCTCTTCCAGAAAACCAGGACCCACCAGTACCACTAGACCATCCGTCTTGATTCCATCTTCCCATTCCTTCTGTGAAGTAAAGCTTACAGCTAAGAAAATAGATTCATGTTTGAGATAACAAAATTTGGAGGAGTTTTCTATCAGTGGCCTCTTAGATGCTTCAAATTCCTTTTCATTTTGAGACAAGGGCATAAACAAATTACCACATGCCATCGGTACCCTGGCCACATGTATGGGGCCATAATTGAAACATACAAGGCAGAGTGACAACTTGGGATTGATGGCTATGGTGGGGGCATAATTTCAGCTGCATCCACCTTCACAGTTGGTGTTTTCCTCTACATTTTCACCGAAAATCATCCTGACATAAGTAACCTAACTCCTAGGAGTACATTTGACATCAGCACTGTTTTCCAAATGGTTTAAGACAAAGCCCCAAACCTTTGAAGAATTTGAAGAATTTAAATTTTATTTCTACCAAGAAAAATTACCAAAAGTTGCAGCTGCTTGGGCTGATGGGACTATTCTGGCTGGATGGTGTAAAATTAAGGTGCTTTTTTTTTTTCTTTTTGTAGAGGGAACTTTGGGTGAAATAATGGAACAGTTTTAACGTATGAATTTAGAAATATATTCATGTTTGTTCAGTGAATGATTTCCTGTGCTGAAGGATTGTATTAATAAATACTCTGTCAGCAATGGAATTTCAAAAGGGAACCTCTCAAAATCTGATTTTGAATTGCTTTATAGAATTTGCTAAAATCTTGTGCCTCCCTTTCTTCTTTATTTGATTGCTTTGGAAAACTCTTAGGACTCAGTCTGAGAGGCTTGATGGCCTTCAACGATATTTGGGTGGCCCAAACCAAAGTACCCATATTTTAGCAGAATGTCTAGTGTTCTTAAATATATATGATTAGTGTGTGTGTGGGGGGGGGGACGGGGGAGTATTTGAATGTGGGTGCCAAATTATACCCCATCTGGAAGATTCCATTTTCTTTGAAATTCCACGTGAGTATCCTTGTACTTACATGTGAGAACAATTGTGAAATTATAGAGGATTGGCACAGTTGATTTAGAAAAGGTGGGGCTTGGAGCTCAATTTTATAGCTTTTCTGTTTCTCTTTTCCCTTTAATGTCCAGACAGAGACTAAGAGAATTGACTTTTAGATCTTTGTCCAGAGATTCAGTCCAATTCCATTCAAAAATGTTTTTTGAGGGCCCTTTCTAGGCCAGTCCACTCTGAACAAACTCATCCCTGCCTTAACTGTCTCGACAGTCCTAATGGGGGATAAAGGCACATGCGACTGATTTATTACAATATAGAAACATCAGTGGAGCAGGAAGAGTACTGACAAGTATAGGGGTATAACGAGAAGAGGGAAAAGCAGCACAAAAGAGGAAAGGATTAACTTTGAGAGTGTGGACGCGGAAGGGGTCCATGGTGTTCTCTGTGTCCTCAGTGGCCTGTTCAGTCCCCCCGGCTGGAATGAGGCAGTGCTGTGGCCTGGGCATCCCAATGCATGAGTGGGGTTATTCAGTTGCTTTTTCTATTTTATGTGAGAGAAACCTCCCACCCCATCTAAAGGTATGAATGAGGTGACAAAGATAGAAGTATCAGCCTTGGGGCAGGTGGGGGGACGGATCCATTAAGAGATAGCGGTTGGCAGATATGCTACTTCTGGGTCCCCCTCACAGACAGGCATTACTAATCAATCCTGGCACTCTTTTCTGTTGGTCTCTGACAAGATGGTGGACCAGGTATTTTCTACCAGTTGGTGAGGTTGACTCTTACCAGAGGATCCGTTTCTGAAGACTGAGTAGGAAAGTGGGAGTGAACTGGGTTTTTTGGGCAAGGGACGGTGGAGGCTCTCAAGGACCAGACCCAGTTCTTGTCACTGGGCCCATGGCCAGAGGGTAGCCATCCCGGGGGAGAGCATTTGGACAGTGGTGTGGAGAGGCTGCCTAAGAAGGTGCAAGGCAAAGAAATAGTAATAGGGTTGTTTGTGGTGATCAATTAAAATGATGGTGGAGGGAGATTTGGGGATGAGTTGGACATGCTCTTCAGATGGAAGGTGTTTGTCATCTTCAGTTTCTCTGTGTCCCGATGCTGTGTCCCAATTTCTGTGTTCCTCCTGGGAGTCAAGAAAGGGGCGGGTTGTGCTCTGATGGCGCGCACTCCAGCTGCTTCAGGCGTCCATGGAAGCCACCTGGCAAAGCGGAGCTGCCTTTCATGTCAGAAACAGAAGAGGGAAAAATAACAACAAAGTTTTCCTGGCTTTAGAAGAGAACCGCAGGAAAGATGAGCAGGAAAAGATCTTCGAGGAGAATAAGTGAATCACAAAAGGGTCTATTTTAGGAGGCTGGTTACTGGTGATTAATGTCAGGCATGGAAAGAAAAACCAGGAGAAACTAACCCACCACAACAATAATAATGAGAGTAATCTCATGTAGATGTGTCCAGTTCACCCCTTGTGTTTTATGTGAATCTATTTTCCCTTTCTCCACCATATTGATTGCTCAACCTTCTATAGCCCAGCAAGGAAATGTTGGCAGTGGCATGTTTCTGCTTTGGTGTCTGTACCCTAACTACCTAACCACCCCAAAAGAACTAGGCAGAAGTTGTCAGTGAGACAGGAGTAAGTCCTTACACTTCTTTCTGCATTAGTGGGGTTTCAGGGAGGACAAGGTGCAGACTGCTACTAGTTCCAAGGGAACGTAGTGGTTTTATAGGACTAACCCTGTAAAACCGGTTCCTTCTTTGAACATTCTTTCTGTAACACTTAAAAAATACCTACTGTTTGCAAAACACCTTTAAGAATAGAAGAGGAGGAGAACTCAAAAAAAGTGGGAGAAAAATGTTGAGTAGAAATACCTTTAAACTCAGACACGGGAGGGTTTTTTATATTTTACTTTATCTGTCAAGAAACACATTCTCATTGAAGAAAATTTGTAAAACACTGAAAGTAGAGAGGAAATTGTCATCCTAATTTTATCACTCAGAGATATACCGTTAATATTTGGAACATTTGTTGTCATTTTCATGTCCTTAAAAGTTCTCTACAAATGTATTTTATTTTTATTTTTATTTTTTATTTTATTTATTTATTTTAATATGTTTTTTTAAAGATTATTTTAGAGGTGGGGGAGGGGCAGAGGGAGAGGGAGAGAGAGAGTCTTAAGCAGGTTCCATACCCAGTGCAGAGCCTGATGCAGGGCTCCATCTCACGACCCTGAGATTACAACCTGAGCTGAAACCACAAGTCAGATGCTCAACCGACTGTATCACCCAGGTGCCCCTATAAATGTGTTTTTTCATGGCTGCATCATATTTCACCATTTTCATATGAGATTAACATGTGCAACAATTTCCCCATTTTTCTTTAGATTAGAGTTTTCAGTTTGTTTTTTTAAAATTCCAATATAATTAACATACAGTGTTATATCAGTTCCAGGTGTACAATATAGTGATTCACTTTCAGTTTTTAAGATTATAAATTGTTGTCTGATGACCATTCTTTGCCAGAATTGGCATCTCCGTTCCCTTTCATGTCATCAGAAGAGAGTCCTTGAAGCAAAATGCTAGCCAAAAGTGTATGGATATTTTCAAGATTTAAGAAAGTCTCTGGGTATAAAGTACATCCATATAATGTGGCAAATATTGTATAGAGTATTTCACCAAGGAAATGAGGTTGGCTTTTATGTTTTCTTTCATTCGTTCATTCATTGATTCATTCATCAGGAAATATTTATTTAGCTCCTGCTATATATCTTCACTGTTCTGGGCAAAGTGTCATATTAATGAACAAAAGAAACTGGGTTTAGTTGAAGGGAGAAGACAGTCAAGGAACACATTAAAAAAGCAGATATTTTCAGAGAGTACTGGGTGAGGAGCTCATTGAGAATGACTGACAGGGAGGGAAACCTACAGCTTCTTTAGATTGTGGATCCAAAGAGGCCTTTGAGAAGGTGACCCGCAGGCTGGGACCTGAATTATGAGGAGACACATTGCATAGACCTGAGGGTTGGCCTTTCCAGGCAGAGGAGCACAGGTGCAAAGGCCTGGCATGGGCCCTCTCTGTGAAGGTGAAGGGGGTCAGAGCCAAGATTGGAAGGGCAGCTGGGGCCAGACTCAGTGGAGTTAAGGAAGAAAATAATGAGCACAGATGCTGACATTGAGGGATCTGGAGGCAGGATGTACCCCATCAGGTGAAGACTAGGATGTGTAGCTTTTGGCCAGGACGCATACCCTAAGAGTAAAGAGAACATTCTGTGCCTGTTCTGACCAATAAACTGGAAAGGATTCAGGGCATATTTGTGGGAAAGACACTGAGTCAGAAGGATTGCAGCCCAATTAAATTCAAATGTTTGTTTGGAGAAGAGGTTGAGGGAGATAAATGTATTTCCTTATACAATTATAGCAAAAAAGGGAAAATAACCCAAGTGTCAAGCTAGAAAAATGATGCAATAAATAATGATAGATCCATAGTATAAAAATATTATGCCACCATTTAAAATCATGGCTTTGAAGACTGTTAATAACATAAAAAATGCTAATGAGGCTATATGAAGTTAAAAGAAGCTCTAAAACTATATATAGTAGCACAGTTATATAAAAATATATATACAGGCACAAAATTTGTATGAACAGAGCGGTCTCAGGTGTTAACAGTGGATGTCTCTGGATGGTAGGATTAGGGTTATCTTTCATTTTTATCTTTATAATTTTCTGCATCTTCCAAAACTTGAGTGATACAGACATTACATCTGTGGTCTGAAAAATAAAATATATAGATGCTTTTTTGAATGCGAGAATTCAGATGAAACACATTGCACAGATATTCAATTATAGGACAAGAACAGCCATAATAAGAATAGGAGTGTTTGTTAGAAAGATGTTGAAAAGAGCCATAGAACAAAGGAAGTGCCTTGTAAGGAGCCAGGAGACTTTATCAAACACCTTATTAAAGGCCTAGAAAAAATACTTACAGAGAAGCAAAGACACGTTGTGACCAAAGGGGAAAAGAAATAAACTACCACCTGACAAACTGACAAAAGGCATTAGATAATGTCCTTGAAGAAAGTGACCCACTGTGTGGTCATGCCCCTCCCTCCACAAAAAAAAAAAAAAAAAAAAACTAAGAGCATGGAAGGAAAAGAGGAAGTCACTGCCTTGCTGTGCATCTCAGCACACATTTGGAGAGAAACAGGAAATGCTGTGCTCCATCCTGAGCTGCTAGGTGGGACTTAGGCCATTCCCCCACAAGAAAGATGGGGCAGGGGCACCTGGGTGGCTCAGTTGGTTAAGCAACTGTCTTTGGCTCAGGTCATGATCCCAGAGTCCTGGGATAGAGTCCCACATCGGGCTCCCAGCTCAGCGGGGAGCATGCTTCTCCCTCTGACCCTCTCCCCTTTCATGCTGTTTCTCTCTCTCTCTCTCTCTCTCTCTCAAATAAATAAATAAATAAAATCTTAAAAAAAAAAAAAGAAAGAGCAGAGGAAATGGGAGTGGGAGGTGAGGTGGGAAAGGAGGCAGCCGTGGGTTTTAATATTTAGTCAGACCCCATGGGGCGCACCTGCTCTTCCAGGTAAGTGAACCAAAGTGCGGAGCAGGCAGGCCACTTGCCCAGGTCTGATTTCCAAGCCCAAGAAGGTTAGGTCACTCCTCGCTGGGTGGTGGGGGTGGTGTGGTGAATGCATCCCCCAGTGGTCCAGGAAACAGGGGGTTGGGGTTGTGGGAGGAGAGATGGTCATTGGAAGACAGACTTAAAAGATGAACAGCATTTGGGGTGGGAAGAAATATATCAGATCATGAAATCAAATCATAAAATGGAGGAACTTATGGGAGTATGCCCCTTCATCCTCATTTCTGTCAAGTCTGTGTATTCCAAGAAGGCAGAAAGAACCACATCCAGTTTTGCTCTCTACCACAGACCCAGCACGAAGAACACCATCTGGCACATAGTAGGTGCTCTATAAACACTGAAAATAAAGGAATAAAAGAATCCAGTGAAGCACAAGTTGAAGGTTCCTCAAGAGCTCACACTATAAACATCTTCACTCACACATTCACTCCTTTCTGCACATATTGCACATTTTCCTGCACAAGGCACCATCTTCAAAATGGAAACAAGTCCATGATAAATTTGACCGAATCAGTGTGCATACAGTGGATTGTGAAAGGGAGCTGAGGTGGATGATCTTCCTGGAAACATCTCTGCCCTTTAGAGATGGAGTCTCGTTCCTCCCATGGACCGCATCCTTGGACCTCAGAACAGCCATACATTTGTGGATCTGGTTCCTGAATCCCTTCCCTTCCAGTCCAGTTGACACCTTCCTCCTTACTGTTCAGGGCCATGTCCTGAGCGGAGCAAAGATGGGCAGCACTGACTCTGTATGTTGCCACCACTTTATTTCTCTAGCATGAGTCTTCAGACTCCTCTAGTGTCATGTTAGTTGGCAGGGAAAAAATGTCAGTATTTTGGAAATGTCAAGATATACTTGGATTCTGCCTTGGCTCTCACCAAGCTTGATGATGGTAGCTTAGGCCCAATTCTAGGGTCTGCGTCTTTTGAGGGTATCCAGCAGCAAGAAGTGAGTTGGATTTTTCAAGCAGCTGAAGGCTCTGGCTATCAGAATAGTCTTGTTTTGATGCGTGAGTGAGTCAAGCAAGCTTGAGGTGAAAGTGGCATAAAGGAAAATACATATGAGCAATGGGAGGTCACCTGGGGAGAATCTCATTTGCTTCCCCCCCTCCAGAGGTTTGGCAATCTTTCCATCAGTGTGAATAATTGCGGGTTATTGTTTTGAGAAGTGAAAACCCAAGTGTTCCCCTTTAGTAGCCTTCAATGCCATCGATCACCAGCAGCTTCACACTCTAGCTTTGGCCATGGGGACGTGAAATTTCCCTCGACACTTCCAAAAGAGTGGAATTTTGTTTCTTACCTATTTGATGAACTTATTTCGTGTTCATCTCAGGACCTACCAGGGTGTAAGAAATTCACAATGTGAGCTAATGAAGGTAGTCGGCCCCCATTCCCTGTACTTGTTTTTCATCATATTTTGAACTCTGAGTATGCACAGGGTCATAGCCTCTCTTCTGCAACAATTGGGGGAAACTTTTGAAGATATTAAACTACAGTATTCTTGATTGAGGCAGATTTCAATCCCAGTAACTAGGAATTTGGAGCATTTGACCTGTGATTTTGTTCCAGTTCATCCAATGCATCTTTATTTCAAGCCTAATGAAATTAATTCCTAATGAAATTATTCAGGGAGAAGGAATGACCCAGACAAAGAAAAACACTCTGGCTTGGGCCGGTAAGACAGAGCCAGGAAGCTCATGGAGAAAACTTTCCTATACGACAGGGATGGGAAAATCATGAAGATTGTGACCATTGAATTTCCCACATGAGTGCAATGCCAAATTGGGGGGGTGGGGAAGGAAGCGGAAGAGGAGGAAGAGAAGGAAGAGAAGGGGTGCCACCCAAAGGCAACAGCATGGCCAGCCTGTCCTGATGAAATCATTTCAAGATCTCTCACAGCACAGCATAGGAAGCTTATTTTGGATGCCCCTTTGGCTTAATATCTTGCAAGATTGGAGGAAATGGGTCATTTGCTCACAGCCTGAATCCCCTGTACTTCCCAAATGTGGAGTAACAGTTTGCAAAGCATTAGCTGATCAGCTTCTAAATGAAACTCCTAGTACCTGGCCAATTCATATTATTTGGTAGGCTTTCTACTTTTCAGTATATCTTTGTTGAACACGTTGCAGTGTTTTCAGGATAAAAATAAAAGATAATCGGCACTTAATTTTTTGAAATTGTATAATGAAATGTGTCAAAATTTGGAAGTTCTGTGTAACTCAGTGAACCACTATTTTCCAAATGACCAATGGCTGATGTTACAAATCATCCATTATTAAAAGACCCATTTAAAAAAAAAGGAACTGGAACAGTGGCTTCACTGGGGAAGAGCCTTCTCACCTAACACTTGCCTTGGGAGTGCATCATTCAGTATGAGCGATTTATTTAGGGAAGTCTACCCATGTCTAGCTGGGACACTCCTGTAGTCTGTTAGCTCCTGAAGTAATGGTCAACTCTTTCGCCTTTGGCCACCTACTTAGTCATTGAGCAAGGTCAAACCCAGAAGTCTAAGACTAGGGGAGTTGGCCTGGACCTGTAGGTAGTTTTATTTCCATAACTCAAGACCCTTTTCCAAAAACAAAAGTAGAAAATGGGAAAATGAGAGCATGGGTTCATAATGCCTCATGGAGAGTCTTGGGCAAAGCCTAAATGCAATGGGTATTTATGGTATCCGTAAATAAATGGTACCATGCCTCAAGCTCTCTGGTCTTGGTGACAAGGGAAAAGTGCCAAAGAACTGGAGAAGATACTGAACGTTTAGAAAAATTTCCCAATTCCTTTTCAAGGAGAGGATTACCAAGTTCCAGGTGAGCCCTTTGAGCTGCCCAGTGGTGTGGCCAGTCTTTTCAGAGTTCTGTCCAAGAAGACGCCTGATGCTGTAAGTTCCAGCTACATTGATGGCCTCCTCTGGCCCCTGGTTTGGTTTCTGTCAAGAATTCTAACACACAGTAATCAGCTTTTACTTTACCCTCAATCCACCTTTGCCACACAGACTAATGATTATGTTTTGATCTGCAACTTCCTATTCTGAAGCAAGTGAACAGAAGGAAGAAAGTCTCTGTAACATTCTACCATAGTTCCCTAGGACAAGAATATTTTAGTAAAGATTGCCACTGGAGTTACAGAATGTAGATGCACTGAAAGGAAGCAACCAAGAGGTTTGGCTTCATAACATTTAAAAATTTCTCTCCATAACACTATCTCATTAGCAGAATTAATGGGTAAACACCAGGTAAATGTTTGAAATAAATGGGACAGAACAAAAAGATGAATATTCCTAATATATAAAGAATTCATGCGAATCGATAAGAAAAAACATTAAGACCCAAAATAGATACCCAGGTAAAGGACAAACAAATCTCCAAAGAGGAAATGCAAATGGCAAATCAACATATGATAAACCGTCCAGCCTGGCTGGTTTCAACAAAATGCAAATTGAAATAGCAAGGGGACATCATTTCCCCTAACATATTAGCAAAGATTCTACAATGATGGTCCAGAAAAGGGTGCAGTGAAACAGAATGGTATGTGTTACTCAGGAAAAGCAGACTTTATAGAAAATAATTTGTCCATACACATCAAGAGCTTTAAAATATGTGCATGGCCTTTGACCTAAGAAGTCAGCTTCTAAAGAATGTATGTTGAAGAGGTCATCAAAAATGTGGACCCTCGTTTATGTATGAAGGCACTCATAATGGATATTTGATTTATTTAAATACTTATTTAAAAAGAGCCAAAGTGCACCAGGTGATGAGAATAGCTCAGTAAATAAGGCTGAGCTGTTCCATGAACCATACAGCCATTAAAAATGAGATGTGAGACCACTTTTCATGACATGGAAAAACTCTTAAGATAGAAGTCTATTAGAAAAAAATAAGAAAATATCACTACATATGATTTCATCTGTATTTTTTTAAATGGGAAGAGAGTGGAAGTACCAAATCCTCATCACAATTATCTCAGGGTAATAATACTACAGAACCACTATATATTCTTTTTAAATATCTCCCCCAGGTTTTCCAGAAATAGACAAATAATAGTGATCCCTCATAAGTGTCGTACAGCATGCCTCCATTCTGTGGACAACTAACTCATAAATTACACGGTGTGTTCTATTGCTTGGCCTTTCTGCCTTGCCTGTCGGAAAGCTGGGACCACATTGAATGCTCAACCAAAATAAGTAACAGTCTTGACTATGTATGCCTTTTCCCCTCACCTCTCTTTATATTACTTTGTATATTTTTAATTTATTTATATAGTGGGTATCTCTAATTAGAAACCACTTTAAGTTCTTTTTATTTTAAAAATACTTGGCAATCACATTATTAATACATACAAACATGTTTAGGGGATTTCGAGTTAATGAAAAGCATTGAACACCTTTGGTGTGTGTGTGTGTGTGTGTGTGTGTGTGTGTGTGTGTGTGTGTGTG
>NW_027397091.1:16182242-16512071 GCF_003265705.2 Callorhinus ursinus
CCCCTCCCCCGCCGTCTATCCTCCCGAATATCGCCTCGGATTCACTTCTCCGCACGCCCTACCTTCCAGTAAGTGGTCGCTTCTCTGTTCAGAGAGTTGTTGCTACTCTCCTGTTCGATCTCCTGTTGAGTTCGTAGGTGTTCAGAATGGTTTGATCCCTATTCAGCTGAATTCCTGAGACCAGACGAAATCTAGGTCTCCTACTCCTCCTCCATCTTGCTCCGCCCTCCTTGGAGCCTGTGTTCTTAACTGCCCAGCCTTAGCTGGTAACAACTGTCTCAAAGGATTCCCCCTGAGGATTAGGCGAAGTGGGACAGGGAAAGTGACTGATTGCCCTTTCACCTCCAATTCCAGACAGCGACATCCAGGGGAAGTCATACTTAGGGAAGGAAATGTCATAACACTCCCCTTACCACCCCCCCCACCACCATGCAACATGCAACATGAATAATGCCCTGGTCTCCAGTCAGGTGTTGCTTTAGCAAATCTGAAATTTCCATTAAGTATTTCTCTAAAGAGTGTCACAAAAACTTGATCATACCTGGGATAGGCTGTAAAAAAAAAAAAAAATGCCCCTCTCCAAGATAGGCTTCCTAATCCTCAGAACCTATAAATATTACCTTTACATGGCAAAGGCGTGAGTATTAACCTTGAATGGCCAAAGATGTAATTAAATTAAGGGTCCTGAAAGGAAGAGATTACCCTGGCTTATCTGGGTGGCCCCCACATATTATCACAAGTGTCCCTGTAAGAGAGAAGGAGAGGGTGACTGGATCCACACAGAGAAGGAGGCCATTTGAGGACAGGGACAGAGATTTGGAAGCTGGAAAAGATAAGGAAGTATTCTTTCCTGGAGCCTCTGGAGGGAGTGTGGCCCTGTTGACATCTTGATTTTGGACTTCGGGACTCCAAAACTGTGAGAGAATAAGTATCTGTTGTTTAAGGCTCCCAGTTTCTGGTGATTTGTTACAACAGCCCCGGGAAACTAATACAATGCCCCATCCCTAATAGGCTGAGGGCATTTCGGTTTATTTCTGTAGAGGCAATCACAGTCAGCCTCCCATGCTTACAAGGGTATTAAGAGGATTTACCTAGGCTCTTATAAAAAAGAATACCATCCAGAGACATGTCAGTGGAGGATATTATAGAAATTAAGGTGTTCAAATTATATTAAGGTGTGAATTCCATAAAATGTTTTGCCTGTCCATTTGGAAAGTTTTCGGAACTTTGCTCTGAAGTGTCTGGAGATCTCCTTGTAACATCTCCTAGAGTTGCGGGCAAGCTTCTGACAGGGCCACAAGAAGCTATTATCCCCGTTTTACTGATGAGGACACTGGAAGCCAGAATGGTTAACTAAGTTTCCCCACGTTACCTCAGTGGAGGACTGAAAGAACTTTCTGTATGGATAAGAGAGTCCTATGTAATTATGAAATGTACTATTTGAGCTTTGGAAAGAACAGTCATTTGATTCAGGGAAGAGAAATTCCACTAATTTCATTTGCATCCTCAAGTATTAATTGATACATCACTCTATCTGAGCAAGCATGAAGGACTCAAAAGAAGTTAAAATCTCAGTCTCTGTCAGTACGGGATTGATTCAGGAGATGAGCTGTTGGCACATAGAACAAGTCAGAATCAAGACAACTGTTTGAAACAGTTGTGAGAAACAACATTTGTGAGAAACAAATACATGGGTGAATAATGCAGAGAAGGGAGTGTGTGGTTCTAAGAAAGACCACTCATGGACGAGTCAAAAACTTGCTGCATGCCCCAGCTAAGCCATGAACACCCTAGTGGTACCTGGACAAGTTCTCTCACTTCCCTGGATCTTGGATTCTTATCTGTAAAATGCTAGGACAGAGTGGGCTCCATGATTACTGAGGTCTCTTCTAGCTCTAGTAGAGATCCCTGAAACCAGTGGAGCTAAGAGACGGAACATTGTGTCACACAGACAACAAAGCAGTTAATCAAGTCTGTTTGGGTCACGTCAGTAGGACCCAGAAGCCAATTTGGGAGGTTTCCCACTGGCTAAAGATGTGACATTCTGAGCCTCCAATGCATGGAACCACAGTCTGTCATGATACTTGAAAGAACTCATTGATCACCTTTGGAAGATGCCCAGTAACCAACTCATTATTTTGAAAGCTGGTAAATAGCAAGAAAGAATCCAGCATTTATTTTGTCTTTCTTGTAAAACTGTACCTCGGGTCACCAAATAGTTGACAAAGAGACGTTTCTCTTTATGAAAGCATTTGAGCTAATAACCAAGAAAGGAATGACAAAAATGAGAACTTCACCATGTTGCATTGGCCAATGAAATGAAGGATCCAAGCTAAGATTACTGGTCACTGAGATCCCAAAAAGAGTGACATCCAGACACATCATGCCTCCAAACAGAAGTACCTGGGAGTAGCACTGGGGAGGTGGTATGGCCAAGTTCCTACCTCTTTTGGCACAGACTAGGCAGTAAAAGGCCAATTTCTCATATTCCTGGCTATTTAAGACAGGAGAGAATAGTTTAGGCTGAGGCTCTGTTTATACTGAGTGAAAGGACTGGGGATCTGGCATAAAGGCCTTTGTAAGTGATTTAATTATTTAATGAGCGACCCAGTGCCTCCAAGCTGAAAGTTCCTGAATCTCTGCCCAGAAGGAATGTTGGAGGTTTAACCCAGAGTCCATCCATCAGGTGGGCCAGCACTGCGGCCCCTCTGGAACCCACCTGGGGAGGGACATGGGGAAGCCAGGAAAGAAGGGCTCAGCCTCTGGGCTGGGCAGTCCCAGCAGCTGACCTTTCCTGCCTCTCCCCACTGCAGGCAGTGAGTGATCGCCTCCTGCACAGTGCCACCTTTTGCTTTCACAGGCTTTTAAAAGCTGAGGCAAGCCATGCTCTGAGGCATTAACTCAGAGTCTCATGATGTCTTAGTTTGGATGCCCCCAACAGCCAAGCCTGAACGAGGGATCCCAGGAGGCATGGTGAAGGAGAGAAGAAGTGAGAGAGGCGCCCCATACAAGATACACTGGGACCCAGCTACCACCATGGGCAGCTGGGGCTCAGTCCCCCTGGGGACCTCCAGGGATTGTCCCATCAAGGGATGAGGGAGCATTCCTCCACCAGTCATTGTCTGCCACTCCCTGACACTTCTGGCCAGTCTTACTGAGCATGCTCTCTGGCCAGAGAACCCCTGCAGACAGAGAGACTTGGGGAACCAGCTACCGGTAGGGCAACTTGCTGCAAGTGACTTCCGGGGTGAATAGAGTCCAACAGAACCAGACGTTGTTGGCCCCAACACCGTGGTGGTAACTGCTGCACTAGATCGATATCGAGGGTCTTTCATAAGGTGTAGACCTGGAACTCGGGGACAGAGGACAGGCTGGCCATGGCCGGACTCGCCTAAGCCCGGCAGGTGTCATGTGTTGGGGGAGCAGACATTTGGTACCGTGCACAGGTGACTCTGACATGATGCGCCCCAGAAAGAAACGGAGACACCTTTCCACTCAGCGTGCTGGCAGAGACGTGGCTTCTGACCCAGGCAGTCTGCCCAGTTCAGCATCTTTTGTGGCCATCCCTTAGGGCTAATTCTGCTCCTTACCTGGCAGCTTTGGTGGAAATGCTTCCAGTGGATCTCAACCGTGGCTGCACATTACAGTCATCTGGGGACCTTTCAAATGACGGATGCCTCTGTCCCATCCCCAAAGTGACAGAAGTAATTGGTCTGAGGTGAGTGCTGGGACAGGGAGCTTTAACAGTCTCTCCAGGTGTTTCCAATGAGCAGCCACAGCTTAAAAGAAAATTGTAAAAGCTTAAGCAGGAAGTCCCTATTGTAAGCATTATTTTAGCAATTAAGAGGGAAATTCTCACTTCTTTATGAAGCTCCACCCCTGAGTTGGGGGAGAAGGACACCCAGCAGAGGGGTGTATGAGTAAGTCCCTTTTGCCCGCAGGCCTCTGATGGATTAAGAGAGTTCGTAAGTGTAATTGATTAGTGATTGATTGATAAGTGACTGGGAGACATTCGCTGTTTGGAGCCCGGTCTCTGTCACCCCCTGGCCATAAAAGCCTTACCATCTGTGCCTCTTCAACTCCCCAAGCCTCTGTTTCCTCTTCTTTAAAATGAGGATCTGTGTGCTGGAGAAAACTCACATAAACCATTTGCCTACTGTGCTCGGGGCATACAAGGGCAGCCCCTGCCCCACACCCAGCTGGACAGGCCGAGGGTGGCCACATCGAAGCTGCTTTTGTGGAGCAGATGTTTGTTCCTCTCTGCAGTGCTGGGCAGCCAGATGTCATGTGAAGGAAACAGTTGAGGACCCAGACTCAGGAGTGGAGATCACACTTCCTCCAGCTTTTCCTGCTGCCCCCTGCTCGGTCCCAACCACAAATGCAGAAAGCCAACAGCAGGGCAAATGCTATGTGATAAAAGATGTCCACTTAGTCTGAAAGAGCCGGCTGTAATTAGGACAGAAGAAAATGTAGCCGGGCCATTTACAAACTTTGCAGGATGCTTTCCCTCCCAAAGAACAGCTAAGCAGGAGCCCCCTCAGAGGTGTTTTTAATGGGCCTAAGCAGCAGGAGGGCTTGCAGAATTGTTTTCTCGGCTCCCAGGGGTTCAATTTCTGTTTTGGTGTGGGCACTGAACAGTATTGGTCTTCTAGAACTCCTTTTGTTGTTATTAATAACACCGCATCATCTGGAGTTTGAGCAAAGACAGGCAGCCAGGGAAGCAGGGATCCTGATATTTAGAGGGCAGCCTGTTCACAGACATCCCTGCCCAACTCCTACGGTAGGGCCAGCCCTGTAGACATTTGAGGGTGCCAGGTCCCAATGGTGCAATCGCGATTTGAAGCCAGTTCTATCTGGGGAGCATACTGTTGAGTGCAGGACGCCAGTTACATCAGCAGATCATCTCAATATTACATGGTGCATGATTTAATGGGAGTAGGCATGGAGCCTGGAGGGAGAGGTAGGGAAGTACAGAAAAGGCATTTGCCCAGCAAGGAGCCTCATCTGGGATGAGTTTAGATGAAAAACAGTTACAGTATGAAAAGGAAGGAAGGAATCCTTCATGGTGGAAGGAACCACATGAGCTGTGGTAGAGCCAGGAGGAAAAGCGTGGTGTGATGGAGGAACAGCAGACAGAGCAGCGTGGTTATAGCAAAAGGTCCCAGGGCTGGAGGCTCAGTTTGGGGGGCTGGGTGTTGAGGAGAGATGTAGCTGAGAGACTGAGCCAAGACCAAACAGCCAAGACCATTTGCTGGGTCAGAGTCTAGACTTCACTCTGAGAGTGACTGAGGAAAGTCCTTCTCTCCAACTCTTTATTTTGAAACTTCCAAACCTTCAGAAAAGTTGAAAGAATAGTACAACAAATGACTGTGCACCCTACACAGGGATTCTCAGGTTGTTAACACCTGTCAAATATGTCATATTGACCTTCTTTCCACTTTTTTTTTCTACAATCTTTGAAGGTAGATTACAGACATCATGACTAAATAATTGAAGGTGGGTCTCCAGGAAGAAAGGAGATTCATTTTCCCACATTAACCACATTTTCCCATTAACCACAATGCCATTATCATACCCAAGGACCAAACACTCGTAATATACTGAATGTGTTATCCGACATCCGGTCCACAGTTAAATTTCCTCTCTTTTCCCCAAAATGAACTTTATAGCTCTTCTAGTCTACATCTAGGGTCCGATCAAGAAGACATGTTGCCCTTGGGGACACTGGCTCTTTAGTCTCTTTCAAGGTGGAATGTCCCCTACCTTTTGTTGTTTTGTGTTTCTTGACACTGTCCTTTGTTGAGAGTACAGGCCAACGGCTTAGTGGACTGTCCCTCCGTCTGGATCTGTGTGATGGTTCAGTCATAACTAGATGAAGGTTAAACATTTTTGGCAAAAGCACTCCTCCAGCCTGGCCCAGTGTTCTGGGCTAAATTGTTCACTCGGCTGTCACCAGGGTCTCTCCATTGTCCAGAAACATCTTATTCTTTATAACTAAGGATGATTGTGCAATTCTGTCTTTTCCTTTTCCGTTTGTAGATTGGCATTCTCTCAGGAAAAGCTCCCGACCCCACCCCATTTTTAAAAAATCATCACTTGAGGCTCATGGGATTCATATTTTATTCAGGGTGTTAGAAAATGCCACTGTGCTTGTTGATGCTCAAATTGTCCCAAACTGGGCCAGTGGGAACCCCTTCAAGCCAGCTCGTGTGTCTTTGATGGGTCCCCATTTGACTTTGAGGACTTCTGGGCTTTCTGCCTCGCTTGGTTCTTTCGCGTTCCACACTTGGAAATGAGCACTTCCCTGAGGAGCCCTGGTTGCTTCGAGAGAGGAATGATCGTTGGAAATCATGGCCTGGGTACCAGCTGTACTCGGCAACTACAGAAATGTCATCGTTTCTAGGCCCTTAGAGTGGGGAGTGCTAGGAAATGTGTATTTTTTTTTAAACTTGCAAGTATATGCAAATAACACTGATTCCTCACAAGATTCTTTTTCCCCACTTCTGTATCCCCACGTTGATCCCCAAATATATGAGCTCACATACTTCTTTGCTCTATTCTACAATATCCACAGTCATTCTGGATGACTATACTAGTCACACCACCACTAAAAGCAGGCTTACTAGGTAAAGTGCAAGATTTCTTTGCAGTTACTTTCCTTTTTAGAATGGATCTTACCGAGAGTGTATAATCAGAGTACCTGAATTCATTATTTGTGTGCACGGCTATGATACCAATGTGTACGATTAGATTCATTTGAATACAATTTAGGGTTTGCTTTTTCATCTTCAGTTTTATTTTTTGGAAACGTATTTTTTGGAAGTTTTTAATGTCCTAGGGATGGGCACTTGTTTGTTTTCAATATTTTGCTATTACAAATAACACCGTGGCAAATGATTTTGATTTGTGGATATGTATCTTCCAGGCAAACTCCTGCAAATGGGCTTCCTGCATTGAAGGGCAAGTGCGCATTTCCTTCGTGAGATGTTGCCACGTTTCCTTTGGTACAGACTGTACATTTGAGTTTTCGGTAGGTTCTGTTGGAGAATGCGCTTGAGACTTGAGGGCAAATGAGGTCAGACATGGAGGTCACTGTGGCCGTTCAGACGAGTGATGGCCAGTGCCTCGTCCAATGGCAGTGAGACCGGAGAGGGAGATGGGGACTGGCTGAGGGCTTGATCGGATGTGGGATAAAGGAAATCAAAGGACTCCAGAGTGTTTGGACTAAGGTAAGGAGGCAATTGATCGTCCACACTAAGGCAGATGTGTTTCTGTGCATGCATGTGCATATACGCGTGCGTGCATATATATGATGGTGCACGTGGGTGCATGTGAATGAGTGTGTTTGTGCCCGTGTGTGTGTGTGTGCACAGGCTCACATGTGTAAATATGTTTGGGAAACGGATGTGCAGAGGCCTGGAGCCCAGGGTGGGCCGGGCTGGCAGCAGTGAGCCCCTGGCACAAAGAAGGCAGTCAGCACCATGACTGTGGCTCACATCAGTAGGTCCACTCTTGCGTGTCCCCAGCCTCTGGACGCACAGGGAAAATGGGGCATTTATTTTACCTTTCTCAGATATACGTGTGGACCTGGTGCCTTCGACTTAGTGGTACTCCCCTGAAAGGGTAACTTGAAGTTGAGGAAAAGTAGAGCGAGCACATTATGTCAAAGTGTAACTGACTGCAGTTAAAAAAAAAAAATGGATTTGATGTTTCCCGGCTTCTCAGATACCACACAGGCTTTGGCAGCCCCCGCAGGGGCGGGTGGGTGCACACCGGCCCTGATCGGAGGCGGGGGCCATGAAACAAGCTATTGGCCGGGACCTCACGAGCCAGTCCTATGGCGCTTCTGTTCAAGACCCGTCCTTGCCCTCGTCCTCCAGCAGGCCTGTCCTGGGCTGACCCAGGCACGATAAAGTTTGCTCTTGGAAAAAAGTTACTTGCCAGAGGCTGGGAGCACTAGAAGGCAGTGGGAAATCGGTTCACTGATAGGCTCCTGTGGGATCTACAAAAGTTCCCTGGAAAGCGGTCCTTATCTTCCATCAGGAAACATGCTCTTCGTTTCTAGAGGCCACTTTATGTTTGGCTAAAGGTGCAGCCTTGGGTATTCATGGCAACTTAAATAACAGTGGGTAAATCCCCATTTTTAGAAGCTTATCAGAAATTCTGTTCTCTGCCCACATGTAACAAACCAGCATATTTGCAGTAACACGTCAGGGATTGGGCATTGCTGTGCTCCTTATGCTTCAGTTACTCAAATCATTGAAAAATTCCTTCAAGCACCAACTTAGCAACAATAAAACACAACCCCCATTGGTTTTCATTCATTCCAGTGCAATCTTTCTAATATGCTTTTCTGCCTCCCTATACTGTGTCTAGGGTCCATTACTTTGTTATTTCTTAATAACTCAGTAGAATTAATATAAGGACCTTAGCCTGGCCTGGTTGTGATTATTTTTTTTTATTTTAAAGATTTTTATTTATTTATTGAGAGAGTGAGAGAGAGAATGGTAGAGAGAGAGCATGAGAGGGAGGAAGGTCAGAGGGAGAAGCAGACTCCCCGCTGAGGAGGGAGCCCGATGCGGGACTCGATCCCGGGACTCCAGGATCATGACCTGAGCCGAAGGCAGTCACTTAACCGACTGAGCCACCCAGGCGCCCCTGGTTGTGATTATTGTAGTTTCTGTTCGCTCTCTTCAAGGTTGGCTGCCATTGGCCACTTCTGTTCCCTTCCAGTTTGCTGCTAATAGCTCTTTTCACACCAGTAAAGTCCAGTCATTCTCCTTTGTTTGCCGGCTTGAACATCCCATGGGCTTGGACATAGCTACCCAGTCTGTAATAGCATTACTACTGTGTGTTAAATAGGAGTCACGAGAGTCTGAGAGACTTCTTTTTTTTTTTTAATTTTTTATTGTTATGTTAATCACCATATATTACATCATTAGTTTTTGGTGCAGTGTTCCATGATTCATTGTTTGTTCATAACACCCAGTGCTCCATGCAGAACGTGCCCTCCTCAATACCCATCACCAGGCTAACCCATCCCCCCACTCCCCTACCCTCTAGAACCCTCAGTTTGTTTTTCAGAGTCCACCATCTAAGTCTGAGAGACTTCTTGAACATAAATGCCTGACTTGGGTTCATGGCACCATTAGCGAGGGCTGGGAGTTTCCCATGAAGAGTGAGGATGTGGAGAAAGTGTGGCTTCTGGAAATGTTCCTTTTCCTCAACCTGATAAAACCTACAATGTAACTGACCAGAAATAAGCTTCGGGTGGAATTGCTGGCATGGATTCTGTCCTTTGAGCAGGTGGGGATGGCATGGGCAAGCCCTCGTTGTTGTCTGGCAGGCAGAAGAGAAGATGCCATCGATTGGGGTTCTGAGTTCCTATCCACCCCAGATTCTATCAATGCTGTACTGTAGGGACTTGGGCAGGTTAGAAATTCCTCATCCTCCTGTTTCCTCCCTACAAATGGAGCTCTTACCTGCCTTGCCCAGGTGGCAACTGTGGAAACACTTCATATAAAGAGTGTGGTCTCCATACACAAAATACCCTCATCTGCACTTTGGGGATATTTTAAATGGATGATAGACAAGTTATGGTATTCCATTTGTGACTTTTCTCAGCTGCAGCACACGTGGGACGTTTTCTTTCCATCTACAAGTTCCCCTTTCTCCTCTAGGGAGAACCTCTCTCTGCCCCTAAGAACTTTAAAAAGAAATATAATGCTGTTTTTAAAAAAAATCTGAAATAATGCCCCCCCCACCATGGGCTGCAATTAGCAGCAGCCAGAGTTTCATTTTTCTGAAGGTTACCCACCGGAGGAAGGGTATGAACTGTGTGGGCAAAAGAAAACAGCTCAGCTTTCCCCCACTGTCCTCACCTTTATCTCTATTATCCTCAAGAAAAGAATCAAGGGGCTGGTGTGCATTGGCTGGCTGGTGGGAAGTTGCTGGCATTTGACCACTTTTAACATGCAGAAATGCCAGTTTCCAATGATTTAACCTAATGATTTCTGGGGAAAGGGAATGACACGCACGGTTCAGGGTTAGTCAATCAATACTGCAGCGTAATGCTGAACCTCTCATTTTTATGGTTGAAAAATCTAGGAAATAAACCCCAGGAGTGCCATGTAAATAAATGCAAAGGTAATAAATACACAGCATTTCGATTACTCTATTCTCCCTCCCCGCACCCCCCCCCCATTCAGTAGATGCTGTTCTTTCTAGAGTCCAGGATAAAGCCAACATGTTTGTGTGGAAAACGATGGGAAATTGGGCTTGAATTTACTGTGTCATTTTAATATACTGCCCCCTTTACTTGACAGCCAGGTTCACTGAAGGTTGTCTTCGGAGCACTGCTGATCTGCTAAATAAATAATGTGCCCGGCGCAGAACCTCTCTACGGTGCATCCCAGGGGCTCATAAGTACACTGTCACAGGAGAACGGCAGGGTGGTTACTCTATCTTCATTTCTGGCTGACCCATAAAAGGCATCCTCCGTGTTGCTGATTATGAACCTGTCATCTGATTTGAAGTTATGTCACCCTAAAGCAGGGAGAATTTCCTCACAATAAATCTCATTTTTAATCCAGAACTGCAGTGGGGAAAGCCTGTCTGCATAATTTGGAGGAAAGGGGGGGGTGGTGGTGGCTGGAATTAAATAGTAGGAAGGCAGCCTACCACTCCTGTCTGCTGGAAGGCATTTCTGGGGTACCCATGGGTGTGAGGTCCCAGGGAGGGAGAGAGGTTGGGTGGAGGGGGGGGCTCTGTTTGGTCTCTTTCACCCTCCCCAGGCCCCCGCTCCTTCCTGCCTCTCCCAGCCCCACTCTCTCCACCTTCCCACCCCTCTGGAGTCTCCTCTCCACCCCGACCCTTCTCTTCCCCACCCCCCTCCAAGCCCCACCCCTCCTGTACCCTCACCCCCCTCCCCTTCTTCCACCCCCTCCCCAACTCCCACCCTTTCCCTCCTCACCTCTCTTAATTCCTTCCCCCACCCCCAGCCTTTTCCACTGAGCTGAGATTCCCTGTGGCTCTTGCTGGGGTAAAGCCCATCTCTGTCTGGGTTTCGGTCCTGGACCCGTAATCTCGTCTGGCATGGGTTTTATAGAGACATGCCACAGACCCCTGTTTTGTTTTCTGGGCTCACCAAGGAGAGGAAGGAGAATTAAGCAGAGAAGATAGGAAAACTAAAGGGGTTCTCCTCTGGTTCTCTGTTCAAGCAGGTGCTGTCTCCGGTCAGACCAAGGGCCTGGAACCCAAAGAAAGGAAATAGGAGATGGGAGGGAAATTGGGTGAGGAGGAAAAGCATAGAGGGAAGGGAGGAGGGAGGGGTGGAGGAAAAGGGGAAAGGAGGGAATGGGGGAGGGGGAGGAGAGAAAGGGGGAGGGAAAGGCCATTCTCCCAGTTGATTTGTGTGGAAATTAAAAACAGAACCTGTGCTGCAGGGTTTCTGCAGCCTTCGGGGAGAGAGTTAATGGGGAAAATAGTGCAGAAAAATGCAGCTGATCCATGTTAGCAGCGCTGCTCCCTTGAGATGCCCCTGCCCCAGCCTGTGACCACACACACGTATGCCTGCACATGTGCGCACACACACATGTTCACACATATGTACACACATGCACGTGTAGGCAGGCACACACATACCTGCATGCATGTGCACATGCACTTACAGGTACACACAGGCCCACACTTGCACACGTTGTCACACACATGCATGAAGGCATGCACACATACACGTAGAGACACACTCGTGTACAGATGCACACACATAGAGACACATGCACACTGGCACATGGACACACATGGACCTACACAGGCACACAAAGACTTGGATACATGCACAAACACTCATGCACGTACACACACACAATCATGTGCACACATGCACGCACACACACACCCTATACCATTCTTCCTGTTTTGAGTCTTGGGCTCTGTGGTTGTCTTCACCCTCGATCCAGGGGTGGGATATCCACCAGGGTCGTGTCCTCTCATCCTCTGCCTGCCCTCAGGACCCCAGCCAGTCTTCTACTTCTGCTGGGTATGAACAAAGAATACCTTGGACTTTGGGGTGGGGTGGAACAGCCTTTATACACCTGTGAAAGTTTGAACTGACCAGTTAATTAGTGGGAAGAAAATGTTGACATGAATTCAGTAAGGCCTTGGGTGTGCCCTTGGCTGAGCCTCCAGCAGACGTCCCAGCGTCATCACAGGAGCCTCCAAGAAACAGATGCCAGAATGGGATGAAACATGCAAGGACTTTCCTAGGGAAGTGCCCGGAAGGGAGGGTGGAAAGGGGAGGGAAGGTTGTATGAAAGCGTCCTATGGGATGGCCCTGCAGCCCAGGGAAGGTTTTGCAGGACTGTCAGGGAATCACCGAGCCATCGCTGGCCCTCACGGAGTCCCACATCTCCTGGGGACGGGCCTGCCTTGGTGTCCCTGCCAGTGTGGCTGTGGATCCTGTCTTCCCATGGTCAGTGGGCAAGTTGTGTCAGGTACATGGCCACAGAGCAGACAGAAAAAGAAGTTCATTGAGACTTTGCCCCAAGTCAGAAGCAGTGACCCAACTCCCTTTTGTACTGATTCAAAACAGAAAATCAACAATTCATTCAAGAAATAGGTTCACTTTTCAAATAATGACATATTTGGTCCAGTAATCATTTGTTAACAAGAGTCTGAATTCCAGGGGCTTTTCTCTGCCCTTTCAGCTGGGCAACAGGCAGGCACCCCTGTTATCAGCACCGAGGAATGCCAGCACTTTCAACTGGGTAAGGGAGCTCTTGGCTTGGAAACAGGGAGGTCTTTCTGGACGGTGAAGGAAACCCTAAACATGGCCCAGGGTTATAGAATCATTTCATTTTAGGATCTTTAAAAATCAGTTTGAGGTAGGTTGAGTGACCCTGGCTGAGGGGAGATACTTTGTCCTTCTAACTTCCCCAGCAAGCCTGATCCCCTCACGCTGGGGTCAGTGAAAGGCACTGGTGGGGTGACAGGAAGTAGAGGTCCTCACATGGAGGACAAGGAAGTGCTGAGTATGTCCATATAAACAGAGCCCTTAGCAAAAGCTGACCCCAAAGCCAATATCCTGAGATTAGTAGTCCCCTGACATCATTTTTATGAAATCAAACAGGTTTAGATGTAATTTTAAGGATCATCCTAATAAACAATGGAAAATTTCAGAGTTTTAAAAAAATGTTCAATCCATCATAGAAGACAAGAAAAAGTGCCTGCATATTTCTGGTCTTCGGTTGTTCTTTTTCTGTGACCATTTTTAAGGTAACCTGTAGAGCTTTCTCTCACTGCCCGCAATAATTCAAGTAGAGGCAAATGACCCCATAGAGAATTCCAAGCTGAGGTCTGATTCCAACACTACACACATATCTCAAGCCCCGAGACATTCATAAGCAAAGGGGGGAAAAATCAGCCATAAACATGAAAGGAAGTTTTCATCCGGGAGCTGGGGTCTCTGGTCTGTCCTGGTAGAGAGACTGTAAGGTGATGCTGTGGGGACCCACTCAGCTGTGTTGCCTCAGCTACTGAGGAGAAAGATTTGCCAGCTTTTAGTAGCCACATGCATTATTTAACATGCATTCACCAAAGCATCTTAAAACATCGACGTAGTGCTGTAAATTATGAGAATTTAAATCCATGTGAATGTTGCAAGCTTTCGGTGATGAAAGGTGATAGTTGTCACTGTCTGCATCTTCAATCATTTTAGAAGGAGTATAATTCCCTTCTTTGGGTAGTTCTAGTGAAGATATAGATATTTTATCCCACCTCTCTAGGAGGTGCTCCCACTCAGGATTTAATGGAATATGTGCCTTCCGGGGGGTGCATCACGTGGAGCATTTCAAGTTCTGTGTGGGGCAGTATGGCCCCACATTTTATTAGTCGACTAATGACACATGACCAGATCCTTATACAGAAAACATTTACATTTTATTTTCAGACTTTGGGAGTTGAAACTGGGTCAAATCTCAGAGAGCTCTTACACAAACTAATGAGGTTACAAAATCCAGATCCTCAGAAATCATGCTTGCAGTGGTTTTAATGAATGTTCCACGGGGAAAATGTACCAAGATTTTTTTGTTTGAATCAGGCAGTGACTAAACTTAGGTCACTTTGGGTAAATTTCCTCCGATATGCAGAG
The DNA here is from genome assembly GCF_003265705.2 of Callorhinus ursinus. Taxonomy (NCBI): domain Eukaryota; kingdom Metazoa; phylum Chordata; class Mammalia; order Carnivora; family Otariidae; genus Callorhinus; species Callorhinus ursinus. The sequence continues at coordinate 16,196,392 of NW_027397091.1, forward strand.
TATTAAACTTGCATCTGCTTATCTTTGATTCTTTTGATTCTTCTTTCAGTCGTAACTGTAGGATTTTCGTCTTAGAAAAGCACGATGAGGCCACCCAGATTTTTCTCCTGTCTTGTAGGACATGGGCTTGGAGTTTGGTGAGAGTGACTTAGTAGAGAGAAATTCCCATCTTGGTTTAAAATATAATGTGTTTATAGATAAATGTGAGGTAGGGTAGGGCCAACAGTAGAAGCCGACTGCCACTGAAACAGCTTGTTCCTCGCCATTCTGGAGAGAAGGGGGCATTCCACACCATTCAGGGCCACCTGGGGAAGCACCAGGGTCAAGAGGGTGAGGAGACATCTGGGGGCAAAACCTTTATTGTGGTTTCCATGGGAAGGAGCGGGTGAAGCAGGGGAAGCAGGCTTAGGATTTGCTAGTTTGAACAATTTCAGTAGACTCTGCGGAATAGGAGCTGTCCCTAGTTGTCTAGTGCTTGGCCCTGGTACCAGATTAGGGCAGGTGGATAGTGGCCCAGAATGTGACAGGGCACTAAAGGAGGTGGACTTTGGATTGACTGGTTTGCATTTGAAAAGTGTACTCCACGTTTACTATTCATTACTCGTATGTTTACTCAAGGAACTGGCTTCCCCTGAGAGACGCTGTCCCTCCAGGGTCAGCGGGGCCCCAGATGTCAAACCATCAGAATTTAGAAAATAAAAGACATGATTAATGCATATCTCCGAGCTGAAAATCCTGTGGTTTATCAAACAAGACAAGTAAAGATTTAGGGCTGCCTCTATGCTCACAGAAACCTTCATCTGAGGGAAATTTTCTTGGATATTGAAACCAAGAAATGACAGAACCTTATTCTCCCATGGAAGTCCACAAACCTGGCGTTCACCAGCCCCTGCTGGTCATGGAGTCAAGAGGCTCTGGAAGGCTCTGTACATAGAAGAGGGAAGCTAAGCAAGCTACGAGACAAAGGGGGGCACAACTCTGGGTTCAAGTGCACGACGAGAATAAATGCGAAAATGTTTTTTCAGTTGGTCTCAGCCCAGGAAAATTTACGCTGCAGGAATAACATTTCAGTTGGTGGATAAGATGGAGAATATTGTAGAACCCCAGCCTGTACTGTTAGCATTGGTGATGAATGACCTTGTTTTGGAGAACTTGCCATCTGCTTAGAAAGATGGGAAGGTGAGCTGTTGGTAATTCCTGCAGTGTAGCCAGAGCATCTATCCTTTTCTCTATGCATGCCTTCAGCAGCTCACATAGCTGCCTCTTGGTGGTTATTTGCTCTTGGCTAATTACAGAATGAAGGACTTACAGTCTTACAGCTAGGAAAGCGAGGAACTCACCCTTTCTCTTTTTTCCTAAGAAAAATGGAACTCCTCTCCTGCCTCATTGGAGAGTCGTGGAAGCAGGGGAGGGAAGATGCTGACTGCACACCCATAGGGAAGGAACACTTTCCCTTCTTGCTGACAGCATATAGATATTCCACGTCTTAGTTTTGGAAGCTACACAACAACTGGGTCAGGAGTCCGCTTTCCTTTGTGTTGCTGCTAGTTCTGGGATGCTTGCATATCTTTCAACAGCTGCTTTTTGATCAACTAATCCACTTACTCTGACATGGGATTTTTGCAAAGAATGATTATAAGAGGCTGCCCTCTCTATTTGGGGAGAGTCTATAATCAAGAGATAAGAGACTTCGAAGTCAGGCAAGCCCAGGTTCAAATCCTGGCTTAGCCACTTAGTAGCGAGACAAATTTGAGCCCATTACTCAACTTCCTTGAACCTGAATTTCCTCCTCTGCAAAATGAACGCAACAACACCTACCCTGTAACTTATAGGAAGGTCAGATGATACTGTTTTTGAAGGCCCTGCCGTGTTGTAGACTTATTGTTTGTATATTTTTAATACTTCTACCCCAAACAACATACAAAAGTATTTTAATAAAAATATATTTATTGTCACTATTTATATTTTATGCTATAGCAGTAAGTACAATTTCAAGGTGGAATATTTTGGGAGGAGATTCATCTGCCCAGTGAAGATGTTAGGAACCCAGAGTGATCTACTTGACTAGATGTTGTGTTCACCCATGGGTACTGGCCCTATTGAGGTATTTCAGGGCAATTAGTATGTGGTTCACCAAGCTGTCTGGCCAGGTACAGGGTGACCCATCGGAGTCCCCACTCACTCCCGGTGGGCACTGTCTGAAGGTGACTGCCCTTTTCTCAAGTGTCCCATGAGAGGTTTTGACGGCTTTCTTGATCTTTAGGGTGTCTTCCATCTGGAACAGTCAATGGTTATAGGAGAAACAGAAGAGAGAGGAAAGTTTTATTCTACCACATTGTAGTGGTCGCCCATCCTGGTTCCAGGAATGAATGGAAAGAGGACCTAGATGTTCAGTTTGGTCACCTCAGACTCCCTGTACCAAGTGACATAGTCGGACATTAAATCTCCTTCCTACAAATGCTGACTTGTGCTTGGTAAGGGGAGGTTTGAGGTCGCCTCTATTCAGGTACAAATAAAGAGATGATAGTAGGGACGCCTGGGTGGCTCAGTTGGTTAAGCATCTGCCTTCAGCTCAGGTCACAATCTCAGGGTCCTGGGATCGAACCCCACGTCGGTCTCCTTGCTCAGCGGGGAGCCTGCTTCTCCCTCTGCCTGCAGCTCCCCCTGTTTGTTCTCTCTCTTTCTCTCTGACAAATAGATAAATGAAATCTTTTAAAAAGAGAAAGCGAGGACACCTGGGTGGCTCAGTCAGTTAAGTGTCTGCCTTCGGCTCGGGTCATGATCCTGGGGTCCTGGGATCGAGTCCCACATCGGGCTCCCCACTCTTTGGGGAGCCTGCTTCTCCCTCTGCCTCTGCCTCTCTCTCTCTCTCTCTCTCTTTCTGTCTCTCATGAATGGATAAATAAAATATTAAAAAGAGAGAGAGAGAGGGATGATAGTAGCTAACATTTACTGAGTACCTGCCATGTGGCAGATGTGGTTCCAAGAACATGACACACATCAGCTCACTCAGTCCTCATACTCTATATGAAGTGAGGACTATTATTAGGACCCATGTGCTAACACAGTATATCACTTGTATTTGCCCAGATGAGGAAACTGAGGCCCAGAGAGATTCAGTGCCTGGCCCCAAGTTACACAACTGGGGAAGGGAAGCTGCAGACATGGATTTGTGCTGAGCCACTAATAGGTCTTCTGTCTGACCTGTGATTCTTCAGAGGCTGTGCGTAGTCTCCTCTGATTTCCTTTCAACAAGCCCAGCCAAAAGGGCCCAAGCGGAATTTCACCTCCTACTCTTGGCACCATGGAGCCTGACTCTCTCCTCTGTGTTTCTTAGACTTCTGCGCAAATGTAGAAAAGAATGCCTGCTCTCCATGGGGCAAAACAATCCATGTGCTCATGTGGATCAGAGACCCTGCTACCCACATAGGCATCTCCAGGGGATGTCTTCCCTCCAGGTTCAGGCTGGCTGCTGTCAGGAACTTTGTGGCCAGTGGCCAGCTGCCGGAGCAAAGGCCCCTACATGGTTGTATGGCTGCACTTCTCATTGTATTGGCCTTGCTCTTCCCAGCCTCTAGAAAGACCCGCTTCTCGGCTCCGGTTAGAAAAACCCCAAGAAAGGGTACTGATTGGTTACAGCAGTTGCAATGGCCAGGGAGGTGAGGGACTGTTTTTGGCCCAGCATTGGCCACATGTCCACCCTTGACCAATTACTGCAGCCATAAGAGTGGGGTCCCATCAGAAGATAGCAGCTCTCTTTCTGGCTGACAGGATTAGAGGACAGGTGGGGGATGAGAATTCCCCCTGAAAAGAAAGAGGTCAAGTTCCAGATCAGAGAGATGGGTAGACAGAATAACAACGTGAGCAGCAAATATGGAAAAATAGTCCTCGGAGGGTGTCTCAGAGTGAGACAAACTGAGAGCATAACCCTCTGCCAATATGTGGCAGAAGTTTTGGCCCTGGGATATTGGGGAGCTTCAAAAGGAAGAAGAGGGGTAAAAAGTGTGTATGAGGGGTGATAGGGGAGCACGGAGGAGGGGTTGGCTCATATACTGCAGCTCTACCAGTTTTCTTCTGCTCCTCAAACTACCTGAGCCTACTCACCATGGGGCCTTTGTACATGATGTCTGCTCTTGTGTAATGCTCACATTTTCACACTAACTGTAGCTGCCTTTTTTTTTTTTTACCTTTTATACCCCAGTGTAAGAATTATCTCCTCTGAGAGGCTGACTTTGAGCCCTTGATTAAGTCAGGTTCCTCTTTTTCCTTCTCTTCCATAGATCCCTCTTTCCTTCAGAATGCTTACAGTAAGTTTTAATCATTTATTGAATTGTTTCTTTATTTGGCTCCCCTGTATATTGCCAATGCTTGGCAATCAGTAAGCACTCAATAAATATTGCAGGAATATTGTCTCTGTAAGACTGATGGTTTTATGGGATGATCAGAAGCAAATGGGCTGTGCCGTTGTGGAGAGGAGAGAAAGGAGGGAGGATACGTAGAGGAAAGACAGGAGAGTCTGAGAGTCAGAAGTCAGAAGGAAGCGAGAAGGGACTGGGCCAACGTAATGCCCTCAAGGAACTCTGGGTTTCCCGGAATTTTCATGTGAGGTGAGGGTTTAAGCAAGTTTATCTGAGTGTCCAAGATGGTGATGCCAGAGGGCATCTGGGTTATCATGGCATGACCCTGCTCCATGGTTGGTGTGACTGAGAGATGGGTTTGCAAGTGGCTGACAGATGCCAGGTGCTTTGTGTGGTGTGGGTTCTGTTCCCTGTCTCCATTCTCCTCTGCCTTCTTCCCACTGCTCTTGGGGTGCAGCTGTTGGCCATGCCTGCCTCTCACGTCGTGATTCCAGAAAACTCCTCACCGCCACTTTCACCACACAATGGCGAAGGCACATCAGTGAGGCCAACACAGGGACCTGCTGTATTTTCAGGGCAGTGTTCTGTGCACACGTCTAACTCACAAATTGACGCAGTGGAGGTTTCCCTGAAAGGCCCTGTCATTGGTGCCCCAAGAAGTCTCCTCACTTCAAGGTTGAACCCAGTGGCCCCCTGTTTTCAAAATGTGAAATGATCATTGGGACAAAGAAGTCAGTTGAGCTTGGTGAGTCCCCAAGTGTCTGGGCACCATCCGCTCTGCTGTGAAAGGAAAATGCTGGCTTTTGAGCATACAAAAGGCATCTGATGGAGTTGGGAGAAGTGACTTTTCACCACTTTCAGGAGGGATAAGTTGAACTTTTAAAAGGAGGTCTTCATTTCAGGGAGGTCTGGTTTGTACAGGGACTGTTTCTGAGTGACATAGAAAGCTGATCTGGGAGACCTTCCACATCGGGTTCCTCCTGACCCATTGCCTGTTCGGGGGTGACAGGTAGTGTAGACAGCAAACCACTCCTTGGTCTTTGCCCCTACCTGTCCCCACCACAGAGTGATTTGCAGCCTTCATCCCATGGCTGACCACCCCACCCCCCTTACCTTCATCATGCCCAGAGATGAGTGCACAGCCAGAGTGAAGATGTTGTTTGGTTGTGGCTTTCTGGAATTCAAGGGAGCTTCCTTAAAAAATTGGGCTTATTACCTCTAAGTGAGCCCTCCTCTCCACAGTACAGACGTTCCTATTCAGCTGCTGTTTGTGTCTCCACCATGGCATCCACTGTCACTGGCAGGCGTGATGCCCCTTAAGCACACGGTGGCTTCCCTTAGGTCTGGGACCCCATCCTGTGTCAAGCGAGCCATGTGATCTCACTGGGCAGCCATCCCAGGTCTGAGGGTCAAGCCTCACTCATCTTTCACTTTGAAGGCCTATAGGAGCATAGTACCAAATTTTTGTCTTTATATTGTTTCTTGTTTTTATTTAATTTCTTCTGTAAAAAGAAAAGCCCACACAAACAAAACCTTATATGGGGAGAATAGCATAGCACCTCTCAAACAGGTAGATTTAGCTGGATTTCTCTCTTAGAGATGTACTTGTGAAACACTTATGAATGACTTCTATCTCATGTGATTCTGTACACATTTTGTTGGCATATGTAAGTGACTCCTTAGGACCCCACGAGAATAATGATTAGTCATAGCCAAAATTCACCAAAAACAAATCAGAACCCATTTCCTTCCAAGGACTTCTAAATCTCTTGCATTCTTCCTTTTGTCCATAAATTATATCTACCTAAAGTCAGAACAACTGATGGATTTAATCTGTGTAGTGGGTAAGTTCAGAGATCTCTGAATGAATCAGAGCTTATTAAACAGAATGCCTCACTGATCTGAGTGTCTGAGTTGACAAAGAACAAGACCTTTCCATGCGGACATGGCTGACTTCCTTTGGGGAGCAGGAAAGGAGAGGAAGGTTGACACTGGTTTTGCATTTAACCAGTGTTGGGTGGTTGTGTGTTGGAGGGGGTGATGTTAGTGGCTGGGTTCTGACTGGTGGATGTAGGGGTTTTATTCCCACATAAGAAGTACATATTCCTATGGATTTTTTATATGTCCCTCTTTCAAATATAGGGAAAAGAATCAGACCTAACTTTGACAACTTTCTTTGCTAAAATATATGTGAATCCTTGGGCATTGAAATCAGACATCACTCTGGAATTTGTATTTTCTTCCTGTTTTGGTAAATTTCACTTATTTCAGAGCTCAGAGATACCAACTGTAAATGTAAGAGCAACAACATACCCCATACTTTGCTTCCAGCATACCAGAACCATCTGATCACCTGCCCTCCCGCACACCTGCTGAGCACCTGTTTGTCAGTTAGGTCGATGAGGCTCTTGTCTGTAATCTAGGAGAGAGCGGGTGGGATGGGTGGAAGAAAAGGGATAAGGGTCTAAGGAGCTGTTTCATCTCTGATTGTGGTAACCCTCCAAAATCCTGTGCTGCAGAGCTAATAAGGAAAATAGTAACCCATCCCTGCGGGCTCCCTAGTGAGAGCCAAACTGTCTTCAGCACCACTAACTTGGCTTCTAAACCATGAGATCAGAGAGAGAGAGAGAGAGATGGTGGCCACAGTTGTCATTCCCATACTGTGCTAAGCAGAAGAGATTTATGTACTTGAAAAAAAAAATCCAGAAACAGTTCCTGGAGGAGAGGCCTGGCTGGGTTACTCTCTAAAGAATGAGTAGAGTTTCAACAACTGGAGATAAGTCTAAGTCCAAGAAACAGTGTCAGAAGAGGTAGAAGGAGACAATGGTGATGGTGGCCAGGGCTCTGCCAGGTATCCGAGGAGGCTGAATGGAAGATGAAGTCACAGGCCCCCGGGGTAGAGGGCGCTATTGCCAGCCCAGCACTGGACTCAGACAGGAATTTCATCAAATGTGGTTGGCAGGTGCGTTAACAGCAAAGCCACCGGCTCTCTGAGCGAGAAGTAGGTTGGATCTCGAGACTCTGCTGTTATTGGATGTCACATCTCATACTGGTAGCACTGCTTCAGACCAGTCTGTGCAATAATGCCTGGGTCAAAAAAAAAAATAATGCCTGGGTCAGGCCATTTTTGAAATTAAGGTTGGAATCCTTAGCCTTCCTGCTGTCCACTGAGCCAGGGACAGGCTGACCTCTTTCTGGGCTCTCCCAACCTCACACAGTAGGAGCCCACTTCTAATCTCAGCTCTGATGCTGACAAGCTGTGACCTGGGTTTTCTCACCTTCGTGGGCCCTGGCATCCCCACCTGGGGGCCAGAAGTAATGACCTTCGGTGACTCACAGCCAAGTACAGGAACCTCATGGCCTGCTATGGATGCACAGCTCTCGTTTCCAGCTGAGGAACACTGTGCATCCGGAAGGAAAGGAGCCAAGGTCAGATTGGGCTGAAGTTGGTGTGCACTCACTCAATTCACAGTCCCTCCTTAACCAACCAGGGCCTACTTCTTAGAATCCCAGGAAATAGAAATACATGTATAAATTTATTTTTTATTTATTTTATTTATTTGACAGAGAGAGACACAGCGAGAGCAGGAACACAAGCAGGGGGAGTGGGAGAGGGAGGGAGAAGCAGGCTTCCCACCGAGCAGGGAGCCCGATGCGGGGCTCAATCCCAGGACCCTGGGATCATGACCTGAGCCGAAGGCAGGCGCTTAATGACTGAGCCACCCAGGTGCCCCAAGTATAAATTTAAAATATGTATGCATGTATAAATGCATATATTTAATGCTTATTTGAGATAGTTTAAAAGACTTTAAACCTTTAGGTTTATAGAAAATGGGTGGAAAACAGCATACTCCCCTTCACTTCCACCCCCCTTCTGGTAACATCTTGCATCGCTGTAGTTCATTTGTTACAATTGATGAATATACAGTGATGCAACATTATTAACTAAACTGCGTGGTTTACCTTAGGGTTCGCTCTTGGTGATATACAGGTGTATGAGTTTTGTCAAGTGCGTCATGTCCTCTATCCACCATTACAGTATCCTCCAGAGTAGTTTCTGTGACCTAAAGATCCTCTGCATTCTGCTTATTCATCGCTCGCTCCCCCCAACCTCTGGGAACCACTGATCCTCTTATTGTCTCCATAGTTTTACCTCTTCCAGAATGTCATATAGTTAGAACCATATAGTAGTCTTTTTAGATTGGTGTCTTTCACTTAGCAGTATGCACTTAAGGTTCTTCCATCTTTTTGTCAATAGCTTGTTTCTTTTTTTTTTCCCCACTGCATAATATGCCACTGTATGGATGTACCACAGTTTGTTTATCCATTCACCTCCTGAAGGACATCTCAGGTGCTTCCAAGTTTTGGCAATTAAGGATAAAGCTGCTAAGAGCATTTATGTGTAGGTATTTAAGTTTTCAGTTCATTCAGGTAAATACCAAGAAGTACAACTGCTGGATTATATGGTAAAAGTATATTTAGTTTTGTAAGAAACTGCCAAACTGTTTTCCAAAGTAGCTGTACAATTTCACATTTGCACCAGCAATAAATGAGTTCCTGTTGCTCCACATCCTCACCAGAATTTAGGGTTATCAATGTTTTGGATTTTGGCCATTATAATAGGTGTATAGTGGTATCATTGTTGTTTTAATTTTCAGTTCCTTAAAGACATGATGTTGAGCATCTTTTCATATGCTTATACACCACTTGTAAACCTTCTTTTGTGAGGTATCTATCCAGGACTCTTGCACCCCTCTCTTAATCAGGTTGTACATTTTCTTATTGTTGAGTTTTAAGAGCTCTTTGTATATGTTGTCTGACAGTCTTTTATCAGATAGTCTTTTGCAAATATTTTTGCCCAGTCTGTGGCTTGTCTTCTCATTCTTTTGATGGTAACTTTCACTGAGCAGAAGTTTTAATTTTAAAGAAATCCAGCATATCAGTTATTTTTTTCATGGAGCATACCTTTGGTGTTGGATCTAAAAGGTCATCCCCCAACCCAAGGTCACCTAGATTTTCCCTTGTGTTATCTTCTAAAGGTTTTATAGTTTTGCATTTTATGTTTAGGCCTATGATTCATTTTGAGTTAATTTTTGTGAAAAGTGTGATGTCAGTGTCTATGTTCATTTTTTTGCATATGGATGTCTAGTTGCAGCACTTTTTGTTGAAAAGGCTGCTCTTTTGCCCTAAATTGCCTTTGTTTCCTTATCAAAGATCAGTCACCTGTATTTGCATGAGTCTGTTTCTGAGTTCTCGATTCTCTTCCATTAATCTATGTGTTCTTCCACCAATAGCACACTTTCTTGATCAGTGTTGCTTTATGGTAAGTGTTGCAGTCAGATAGTATCAATTTTCTGTCTTTGTTCTTCTCCAGTATTATGTTGACTATTTTGGGTCTTTTGTCTCTCCGTATAAGCTTTGGAATCAGTTTGTTGATATTTGCAAAATTATTTGCTGGGATTTTGATTGGGGTTGCATTGAGATTGTAGATCGGGTTGAGAAGAACTGCCATCTTAATATTGAGTCTTCCTATCCATGAACATGGAATATCTCTATATTTATTTAGTTCTTTGATTTCCTTCATCAGAGTTTTTTGTTTTCTTCATATAGATCTTGCACATGTTTTATTAGATTTATACCTATGTAGTTCTCTTTTTTTGGGGGGTACTACTATAAATGATATTGTGTTTGTAATTTCAAATTCTGATTGTTTATTGCTGGTATATTGGAGAACAATATAATTTTGTATATGAACTTTGTGTCCTGCAACCTTGCTATAATCATTTATTAGTTCCTGGAGTTTTGTTTTTGTTTTGATTCTTTGGGGTTTCTTGCATCTAATTTCTGAAAAAAGACAGTGTATTTCTTCCTTCCCAAATCTGTATGCCTTTTATTTATTTTTCTTGTCTTTTTGAATTGACTTGGACTTCCAGTATGATGTCAAATAGGAGTGGTGAGCAGGGACATCCTTGCCTTGTTCCTGATATTAGGGGGAAAAGCACCTAGTTTCTCATCATTACTTTTACTGTTAAATCCTCCATGTGACATGGAGTTGTGGGTGCTCTACCTATATTCCCTTGCCACCCACCCTTCCTTGTGGAAAGGCTTTCTCTGGCTACAGAGCAGATTCAATCCATATTCAGGAAAGGCCAGGAATGCTGGGAGTTAAGAAAGTACCTATTTTCTCACCATTAAGTATGATGTTAGCCATAGACTGTTTTTGTAGTTGTTCTTTACCAGGTTGAGGAAGTTTCCCCTATTCATAATTTGCTAAGAGTTTTTTTTTTTTTTTACCATGAATGGATGTTAGCTTTTGTCAAATGCTTTTTTTTTTTGCATTTATTAATATGATCATATGATTTTTCTCCTTTGGTCTGTTGATGTGATGGATTACAGTAATTGATTTTTAAATGTTGAACCTAGAATAAATCTTACTTGGTCATGATGTATATTTTTTATACATTCTCAGATTGGATTTGCTAATATTTTATTCAGAATTTTTAAATCTGTGTTCATGAGAGATACTCTGTAGTTTTCCCTTCTTATAATTTCTTTATCTGGTTTAGTAGTAGGGCAATTGGTCTTATAGAATGAGCTAGGAAGTATTCTGTGTACTTACATCTTCTGGAAGAGATTGTGGAGAATTGGTATAATTTCTTCCTAAAATATTTAGCATAATTCACTGGTGAGCAAACCTGGGCCTGGAGCTTTGTCTTTTAGAAGGTTATTACTTATTGATTCAATTTCTTTAATAGATACAGGCCTGATATTCAGATTGTCTGTTTCTCCTTATGTGAGTTTTGGTAGATTTTATCATTCAAGAAATTGATCCATTTTATCTGAGTTGTCAATTTGTGAACAAAGGTTATTCGTGATATCCCTTCATTATCCTTTTGTGTCCCTAAGATCAGTGGTGATGTCCCCTCTTTCTGATATTAGTGATTTGTGTCTTCTCTCTTTTTTTTCTTATATCATGGTTAGAGATTCATCGATTTTAACAGTCATTTCGAAGAACCAGCTTTGGTTTTTGTTTTCTCTACTGTTTTCCAGTTTTCTTTTTCTGCCATTTATTTCTGCTCTAATTTTATTATTTCTTTCCTCTGCTTACTTTGGATTTAATCTGTTTTTCTTTCTCTGGTTTCCTAAAGTGAAAGCTTAGATGATTGACTTAGAATCTTTCTTCTTTTCTAATATATGCACACAATATTATAAAATTCCCTCTAAGTACTGCTTTTGCTGCATCCCACAAATCCTGATAAAATTTTTGTGCATTTTAATTTTACTTAAAACACTTTAAAATATAGAAAAGCCCCAAGATAATTTAACATATTCTGTGTAATCACCAACCAGAACTGACTTTGTCAGTAACCTTTCATTTTGTCTCTTTTTAGTAAAAGTCAACACAACACTACATGTGATATGGCTGTACTGTCCTTGTCACCAATCCTAATCACTCCTCGCCCACCATTCCCAGAAACAACTACTATCATGAAGGTGGTGGGTTTCTTTCCAATCCAGTTACTTCTTTTTTTTTTTTAAAGATATTTATTTATTTATTTATTTATTTATTTATTTATTTATTTATTTATTTGACAGAGAGAGAAACACAGCAAGAAAGGGAACACAAGCAGGAGGCGTGGGAAAGGGAGAAGCCGGCTTCCTGCTGAGCAAGGAGCCCAATGTGGGGCTTGATCCCAGGACTCTGGGATCATGACCTGAGCCGAAGGCAAACACTTAACGACTGAGCCACCCAGGTGCCCCAATGCAGTTACTTCTACTGACTTAGATGACAACCTCGATTTATCTTACATCAACATTATGGATGCTGGCAAGGAGAGCGGTCAGTACAGAAGATAGCAGAAGCAGGATTCACAGTTATCTAGTCTGGAATGTAGAGATGTGTATTCACGCACAGTGCATCTGTCTTAGTTTGGGTTCTTCTAGAAGCAGGCCCAGGGTCAAGGATTCAAGGATAAGTAATTTGTTTGGCATGCAGCTTGTGGAGCAGTGAAGTTAGACAAGGAAGGGAAGAGCACTGGGAAAGAACACATCATCAGGGCAGTTGTAACTAGCAAATGGAGCCCTGGCCCTCTGGGGATATGGGAGGCAGCACAGAGCACACATGAGAGTGAGGAAGTGGAATGTTCACCACAGCTCCCATCAACCAGTGACTGAGAGGGCTTCCTGGGTCCATTGAGCCCCTAGAATTTCTGTACATGGACAAAGTTGGCTCTGACAGCCAGAAAGAGCCCTTGGGCACAAAGGTGCAGGTGCCGGCAGACAGGAGTCAGGCAGGTGTACTCTGCATTGGTCAAGGGAGGGGATGTGGTTTACCCACTGACAGCAACTGTTAAAACCTCTCATTAAACATCTCTTTGCTAACACTTAGCTTATTTAATAATTATGTAAAAAGAAAAAAAAAAAAGGAAGAGCATGTGCTGTGTGCAAGGTCCTGGGATCTCGTTCCATCCTTGTAAGAACACTGTGAGGATGGTGGTGTTACCTTTTCCCAGTTGTCCAGATCTGGAAGATGAAGCTGGCCAGGCTTCAGTGTTCAGCAGTGGCTGAGGCCAGCACCAGAACTCTGACTCACCTGTCAGGACCCCAAGCTGCCTCTCAGAGAGAACATTCAGAAAGGGAAAGGCTGTGGTGTCAAAGGAAGCTTATTTTGAGCCAACTTTTAGAGGGCAGTGTACAATGAGTGCTGGGAGCCTTTTAATTAAACACTGAAAAGCACAGGAGATTGAAAGTAAGCTGCTTCAATGGGAAAGCTAATATTTACAGATTAAAAAACATGTAAAAGTCTGGAAATGCAGGTCTCTCATTAGGGGTGATATAATTACCAAGTTCTCGTTTCCTAGCAATAGGGACAAAGATGTTAATTCTCGGTTCACAGTTTGCCTTTAGGCAGGTCTTGGATTTGGTTGCTGATTGAAGCCTGTTGCCAGGGGACATGTCTTTGGGTGTTCTATTGGAGGCAGTGTGTTCCAGGCATCACTCTGGGAAGGAGGGAGTTACTCTTATTCTCTGCATTCAGGTGATTTGGGTGAGTCCTTTGAGCAGCAAGTGATGGAAGGGAGACTACCCTTTATGTGACCTTGACTCATTCTACCAGAATGTCTGCCTATGGGGAAATCTCCTGGGCTAAAAAACAAAAAGACTTCAGGTTAGCCACTAACCAGCTGTCAGAATTTGGACAAGTCCATGGAACTTTCTGGATTTAGTGACTTTTAGTTCATCCTGTTCAACTCTAACAATGCGTGGCAAACAGGTGACTACATGCATGGAGCCTGCATCAAAAGCCCTGCATGCACTCGTGGTGCTCAGCGTCTGCCGCCAGTGTCTGCCACTAGTTCATGCCACCTTGTAGCATTAAGTGGGTTCCCCACCAGGCCATGCCTGGTGGTTCACTACAGGGCTCCATTGTTCAGCATCTTCCCTGTGACTTGGATGAGGCCGCTGAAAGCATGCACACCCATCTTTGGATCCCATAAAGCTGGAAGGATGGGCAGAAATGACCTTGTTGAATTATTTAAGATAGTTGTAGCTTCTGTAATAGGTAACACCTCAAATTTCAGTGGCTTAGCACCATGGAAGGTCCTTTCTTACTCTTGCAAGGTCCGATGCAGTGTCCAGCAGACACCCTTCCATACAGCGACTCAGGGACTTAGGGACCTCTGTCTTCAACTCACCATCTGCTGGGACCTCAGGTATTCCCCTCCACACAGATGGGGAAGAAGAAAGGGTGGAGGACCACAAGAGAGATTTGAAAAAGGCAGGATTAGAAGTGGTGCATATCACTTCTGCCCAGGTATCATTGGCCAGAACTCAGCTATGTGGCCACACATGGAAGGTGAAGTGGATGAGCATGCATTTTGCTGTCACTATAGCCAACTCTGCTTCAATCATGCAAGAGCAGAAGCAGGATTCACAAAGGTCTGAGAGCCTTTAATAATGGGTCATATCTTAAAAGATGAAATTTGATTGAGATTAATATCTAACATCAGGCTCTTAGTTTGGTGAAAGCCTTTCTACAGAAGTATGAGATGGAGAAGATGTGGCTCAAGAGCATCACACTTGTAAGTGGCTCTTAGCTTCCTTGGGTCTGCACTGTATATACTGAGTAGCTAATGTGTGTCAAGTGCTATGTCAGGTCTGTGTGGCAGGCACTGGGCATTTGCATGCATTATCTCATTTTCGTAGCTACCCTTCGAGTTGACAGTCCCCTCATCCTCGTTTTACAGATCAAGAATGCAGGGCTCAGGGAGACCAGCTAATTTGCCCAAGGTCACATGGCTGCTATGGGGCAAATGAGATTTAAGTCTATGTCAGCCTTGTTCAGATTTCATGTCTTTCTAAAGGAATAGATTTCTGAAGCAGAGTGGAGTAAATCCTGCTCTCCTCCCTGCTAGGTAGACACCCTGGGATATGCATGGTTGCTCTCAGCACCATACTCTGGCAAAGGGGTAAAGGCGAGCTTGGGAGTGAGGGGCAGGCATGATGTCAAAGCCCTGTTCTGCAGAGGAGGCTGGATGCCTGGTGCTGTTTGATCTGGAGAAAGGGCATTTGGGGTGGCACTCCATTTACCTGCAGGAATGAGAGTCTCAGTGGGCTATTTTTTTAGAGCCCTGAGCAGTAGGACCAGGACCTGAACAGGTACAGTTTGGGGAGGCCAAGTTCTGTTCTGTATAAGAAAGAGCATTTTTTGCTTTAATTTTTAATGCAGAGACAGAAAGATGGCAGGTCCACTCTCACTGGAAGTATTTGGGCCAATGCTGGGCATAATTTGCTGGTGGTGTTTTGAAGGAATTCAAACACCCCTTGGGGGGGTGATGGCCATTTCTCAATGATGCTGCTTCAGGACACCGCAGTGCTGGATGGTCCACTTTCTCCTTTGCATACCCACCATGCCTTTGAATGAGCCTTGTTGTTGCACTTGGGACACCTTAGTGAACTTAATTTCTGCAGTAGATTTAGTGTACCTTCACATCTCCAGTGCTTAGCACAGAGTGGGGACTTAATACAGGCTTATGAATGAATGTTGGTTTGGATGGTAGGGACACATGATTTCTCGGGTCCCTTCCAACCCCAGGATTTCATACTTCCATGCACAAAATGAGCCCCCCTCCTCCCAGCACTAATCAGTGCATTTAGCTCCTCCTGCCCTAGCTGGTTCTGAGTCCTGGGGGAGATCCGCTGAGTCTAAGGGGAGGTCACGTCCTCCTCCCCAGTGCAGGGTCTGGGGTCACAACCAATCCTGCACAGGCCAGGATGGCAGAACCTAGTCTCCAGACCCTCAGCTCACAGCTAGACACAGTGCCAGTCTCAGTGCTTTGAGATGATTTTTGCATTACTAATACGTGTCTGTACTGATAGCGGCCACATATTGGATGCTTATTATGTGCAAATAACACATGGTTACTTTGCACAACCTCTTCTAAATTGTCTTTATAATCTACATTTGCTAACGTAAAAACAGAATCCTAGGTTTCAGAGAAGATACATGGCGGATCCTAGATGCAAGCCTGGTCCTCCCTAGGACCGTGTTTCCCCGGCAAGATGTCACACAGCTTCTCCGAACTTCCATGAAATCATAGCATCAGACAGGTTATGATTTGCCCTTTCTCCCCAGAAGCAGCCTTTAATGGTTGTCAACACTGGGTCAAGGTTGTGTTTGTGCCAATGGGTAATTGGATGAGGCCCCTACTGTTGTGGTTAGAGGTGTGAGATTGGACTTAGACCACCTCTGGGTCCAATTTAGGCCCTACCACCTAGCAGCTTGTGCCAATCACACAGGCAGTTGTCAAGGATTCGATCAGGTAAATCACACAGAGCCACTCAGCACAGTCCTGCCACCTTGCAGATGCCCCATAAGTTATCAGTATTGGAGCAAGAGTGAAAGGCTGGAGGTCATTTTTCCTTTTCTGATCTTTTCTTTTTTTAAGGTTTAAGTATTTTATTTCATTTTATTTTTTAAATTTTAATTCCATCGTTGTTAACCTACAGTGTTATATTAGTGTCAGGTGTACAATGTCGTGATTCAACACTTCCTTAATGGAGGGGAAGCCTCACTTCCTGGGAGGGAGTCACAACAGAGCAGCCATCCTTTGGCCACCCTGTGTGGGCCGTCCTGGGTTGGAGACACTCAGGGACTCTGCCCAGATTACCCAGGATCCCCTGAAGGCAGAGCCCGAGATAAGGACTCACGTGGTTTATGAGGGGAGTGATGGCAGGAACTCCAAGTCGGGGGCAGATGAGTGGGAGAGGAAGGAGGAGGCCCCAGTCAAGGGAGCAGTGTTGAGTGCGCTGCTCGGGGCGAAAGGGGTTCCGTGGCACTCCGGTGGGTAGAACCCCCTGCGAAGTTGTCTCCCTACAGAGATGGCTGCGAGGAGGGTTCTCCTCCAGTCCCTGCCCCCCGTGGCTGAGGCCCACTCCTCTGCACTTCCAGGGCCTGAGCAGCCTTGCTAGGCTTTGGGAGAGCCCAGAGCAGAAGGCTGAGAGCTGTTGCTGACGCTGGAGGTGGGACTCTGCCAGGAGAGCCGGGGTGTGCCCCTCAGCCACAGCTGAAATAGAGGGCCCAGGGTCCACTGGCCTCCCTGCCCCTGGGAGGGGCAGCCTTTTCAGGAAGCTCACCCTGATGGTGGCCTAGGCTGGGGCTTTGAGTCGGGAACTGGGATAAAAGCCTTGGCCTTCATCAGGAAAACCGGTCTCAGGTCTTCCCATCTAGGGTGCCCTGCCCAGCCAGATGCCCAAGCCTGGGGCTTGTGTCCTGAGCTCTGCCAGTATTCCCACACTGTGGGTTCTCTCCCTGTCCTTGAGCTTGCACACTCCATCAGCTCCATAGTGCCTGGCAGATGAGATGAATGAGAGCCTCTTCCTGGTGGCCATGTTGGGGGAAAGGGGAGGCATATATTTCTACTGTAGGCTCTCTTGGGAGCCCCACCTTCCTACCACTGTTCTATGGCTAGAGGTCCAAACTCTGTGCCAGGCAGGCAGAGAGCATTGCAGATACTCTCTGTGTTGAAACTTTATTGGAAAGAAACATTGTGTAGAAAATAAGGGGAAATGAAATGCCTTTTCTTTTTATCATTATTTGTTTTTTATTTTTTATTTTTAGAAAGAGGGAGAGCATGCGCCACCTGGAGGGGGGCACCATTGGGGGAGGGGGAAGGGGCAGAGGGAGAGGGAGAGAGAATCCCAAGCAGGCTCCACACCCAGCACGGAGCCCACCTCGGGGCTTGATCTCACGACCCTGAGATTATGGCCTGAGCTGAAATCAAGTCTGATGCTTAACTGACTGAGCCACCCAGGTGCCCCAAAGTACCTTTCTTTTTTTTTTTTATATAACCTTCATATTTATTCATTCATTCATTCACACACTACTTCTTGAGCATCTTCACTTTTTCCTAAGGAACAGAGCTCAGGGGTCCATTCCTCAAGACATAAACTGTCTGGGGTGAGGGGGCAGAGGTGTGTGTCAGTTTGAAAAGAACCAAGGTTGTGGTTCAGAGGAGCTGTGTCTCCACAGGTTAATGAGATCATAGCACATGATCTGGCTCATGAGAGGTTAGATGATGAAGCTTCAGAGGACATGATGGGGATCCCTTCCACTAAGCAGTAAACTGGACTTGCTTCTAACATTCAGACAGTGGTCAACAGGCAACATCCAAATTCAAGGCAGCTCTCAGTGACAGATGGGCCTGCATCCCATCTTGTTCCGTCTTCTTTCTGCCCTCACTGCCAATATGCTCCCCATTCTGATGCCGTCTCCCCAGCCCTGTAATGAGCAATGAGCAATCTTACTGTGGGGAGAAGGTGGGAGGGAGGTGAAGAGGAGTGTGCACAGAGGAAGGAAGCCCTCCTTCTGTGCATTGTCACTCGTCACATCCTGTATCAGAAGGTTGTCATCTCAGCACGTGCCCACGCCCCTCATCATATGGTCAGTGACCAGCTTTCTTGGGACCCACTAGCCCATAGAACACTTTCATGCAGACTGGAGAAAGGTGCCCCTTATGCTAGTGGCAGCCTTGTGGTCACTGGCATAGTAAGCAAGTGGCACCTTGGTTCACATTTTTTTAAGGATGCCTTTTGGGGGTGACTTCTGGGGTTCATGCTAGTGTTCTATTTCTTGACCCAGGTGCTAATTACATGGATGTGGTCAGTTTGTGAAAATTCATCAAACCTGCAACTTATGATTTACATACTTTCTTAAATGTATGTGATACTTCAGTGACATTTACAAAAACATTAAAAGAATAAGAAAGTATGTTTTTTAATTTTATTTATTTATTTATTATTATTATGTTATGTTAATCACCATACATTACATCATTAGTTTTTGATGTAGTGTTCCATGATTCATTGTTTGCATCTAACACCCAGTGCTCCATTCAATACATGCCCTCTTTAATACCCATCACCAGGCTAACCCATCCCCCCACCTCCCTCCCCTCTAGACTCTGAAGAAAGTATGTTTTTAAAAATACACTTTCCTCCCTCTTGGTTTGGCAAGGACACCCAGTTGCTTTTTCGGCCAGGGGCCTTTGTGCACTGCACATCCTCCACAACTGTGCATGGCTGCCCTGACCTTACTTGATGTCTTATGTTTCAGACGGGCTTCCTGAAACTGTGCCTGGCCTCCAGCAGGTCATCTTGTTAATGGGTGTCTACTTGATCTGTTCATCAGTTGTATTGAGCCTCTGTGGCCCTCTGAGTAGAGGCAGCTCTTTGTCTCCTTCACTGCTACTGACAACTCAGCTATGTGGCCCAGTGGGGAGGTCACTTGTGCGAACTTGAGAATTTTGTCACCTGAGCTATTCCTGCTTTTGCAAGAGCAAATGGAAGATTGGCCAGCAGCTCCCTGTGCATGAGACATTTTAAATGATGGCTGCAAATGCGTGTAGGGCTGGGAGAGTCTCAAGGTCGTTGGGGAGTTTGCATTTTCAGCTGTGGATAAATAACTATCAACTGGTTTCTTAGTGACTCCATCCCTTTCTAATGCTGTTTCCCTCTTCCCTGCACGCCTGCCTCAAGAGTGGCCTACACATGGTCTTTGTCATGTAATTGGATTCTCAGATCTCAGACCACCAAAAGAAAATCAGGTTTCAGCTCATGTTTTTTTTTTCTTCCTAGCAGTGCTCGAATGGACTTTCAGCCCTAGTAAAGTAAAGATTTACCAAGAGCAACCCTCCCCATCCTTATTTGCTTTTCTTGACATCCTAAGTCCTGTGCACATGTTATAAGACAGGATTCTCTGTGTGGCTATTTTCAGGAGCCCAGACCACATCTCATCACAGCGCAAGAACATAATTCAAAGAAGCCCAGCTCTGCTCTGGGGAAGCATTGCGTGTGAGAGATAAGACACTTGGGGCTTATCCCACAAGTTTATTTCAGCCACAGACCAACAGTTGAGACGCCAAGGGGAAGAGATGGTGTACTTTTTAAAGAACAGGGTTAGAATTTTCCAGGGGGGGTTACGATTTATCAAAGGTTCACGTCGGAACCTACTGTCTGGCCATCAGGCTCCCAGCAGTATTTCTGTCTTTATTGTATTTACTGTTGTCAATGGCAAAGTTTAAAAAATGGAAAGCACAGGGCTAATGTGGCATCTGAGGTGTGTGTGTGTGTGTGTGTGTGTGTGTGTGTGTGTGTGTGTCTGGGGGGAAGTGAGGTGTTGGGGAGACATATCATTAGAGAGGCAGAGAGGATGTTGAGAGAGGTGGGATACTCTGGATGCTTAACTGGAAAAATTGAGGTACTTGGTGGGGCCGGGAAATAAGCAGAGGACAGCAGCTGACCCTCAGTGAGAGGACCCACTGGGAGCCTTAAGCTCTGCCCATCCACAGGGCATCATTGAGGGGCTGCCGGTAGATCCCTGGTGTCACTCACCCTGATCCAGCCCTTTGAAGAGAGAATGAGCTGGTGCACACAAGGAACATGCTGTCCACCACCCGAGTCCTTTGGGAGCCTGACCAAGTTTTCAAGGTCCTTGGCTGCTGGTCTCAAATGAAAAACTGCCAAATGTCCCAGGAGATGTGAGGAGTGGTGGGGGGTTGGTAGGTTATGGTGGCAAGAGATGAGCCTGGAGACAGGTGTTGAGCATTCAGGTTCTGATTGAAACAGTTTTGCAACATTTGCTTTAGATGCTTCCTGTCTCCCTGGGCTGCCCTTGCCCTCCATGTGCCCGAGTCCCACCTTTCTTTTATGCAGGACCCCTGCATGCTCTCACTCCCCTCTGAGCTGCTCCCTCTCCCCAGCTCACGTGCAGGCCCTGTTTTTTCCCTCTCCAATGGGGGCATCAAAAACATGCTCAGGAGAGGGATTTGAGGGGCTGAGAGTGTTCCCAGGCTGCCCTCTCTGCCTTAAACAAGACTAAAAATACACCTGAAGCCTTCATTTACTGCAAAGCATTTGGAAGAAGGATTGCTAACACCACCGACAGGGCCCCTTTCCATTTTACAAGGCACTGTCCCCAAATGTTAATGAATTACTCCTTTCAGAAATCTGACCACCTTGGTAACATTACCATCTCCTAGTTCAAAAGGCGGAGATGTTGGAGATTACCAAGTGTACTCAAAGCCAGTGATTTAGAGACAGCTCTGATGTAATTGAATATTTATGGACCCACAGCATGGGGAGAGGCTTGGCAGCCACCTTGTGCACTTCCCAACCGTCTAGGGGGTTGAGTGTTACCAGGTCAGTGAAGGCAAGATGCATCAATGTTGTGTGGTCCTCAATCTGTGACCCCCTAATTTGTGATGGATTAAAGGTTCACGGAGGGCATCTTTGGCACTGGTCATTAATAAATGCTCCTGTCATTAATAAATGTTCTTGTTTTAATGCATCGTAAAACCTTCAGAAGGAAAGGAGAATGTTTTGTGGACCATGTTTTTTTTGTGTGTGTGTGGCAGTTTTAAGTTATTAGTTTTTAAAATCAGTACTTTTTAGTGGAAACAACTTGACCAAAAATCTGTCACAGAATTTTGAGACCCATTAAAACAAAAGTTTAATGAGAAAAAAAAAAATAAATGTTCTTGTTTTGTGATAGGATTTCCAGGTAATTCAGGACTATGAGGTAGATATGGGGGGGGGGAGTTCTTGATTACAACATGAGATTTGTAGAATCTGTTATTATTTTCATTGGCGACCAGACAGATAACTGGGCATGAATATAGTTAGTACCTGGTGGCCAAACTGCTTCAAAAATGTGATTGATGGGGGCACCTGGGTGGCTCAGTTGGTTAAGCATCTGACCCTTGATTTTGGCTCATGATCTCAGGGTCATAAGATGGAGCCCCTCATTGCGCTCCACACTCAGCAGGGAGTCTGCTTGAGATTCTCCTTCTCCCTCTCCCCCCGCCACTGCTCTCATGCTCTCCCTCTCTCTCTCTCTCAAATAAATAAATAAATCTTTTTTAAAAAATGTGATTAGAGCATCTGAGTGGCTCAGTTGGCAGTCGGTTAACCGTCTGCCTTTGGCTTAGGTCATGTTCCCAGGGTCCTGGGATAGAGCCCCATGTCAGGCTCCCTACTTAGCGGGGAGTCTGCTTCTCCTTCTCCCTCTGCCTCTCCACCCCCACTCATGCTCTCTCTCTCTCTCACGTGTGCGCTCTGCTCTATCTCAAATAAATAAATAAATAAAATCTTAATAGCCTCAGTGTAGGGAGGGGCCTCTATCATGGCACGTCTGCACTTGACTCTCCAGCAAGTTCAACATTTTCCCAAATGATAGTGGATTAGAAAAGTCAAGCCATAAAGAATTTCAGCAAAGACATAAAAGGCATAATTATCACATTTGCAAGAGACCCGAGGGTTGTAGTGGTAACCACAAAGTGTAACGAAGGACCAAGATGCCAGGCTGTCTCCACAGCCTGCAGATGGAGGAGATGAAATTTAATTGGGATAAGCGCAGAGTCCCGCACAGACGCCCCGAGACCAATGACACAAGTGGGGGATGGTGAACTCTGGCTGAAGAGCACTTTCGGTAGAGTGCTTGGACCTTCTGGTTTTGTTCAGGTTCCTACGATCCGATGTGGCTGAGGATGTGCAGTCCCCCTAAGAAAGAACCCAGGTGATTGCTGTCAGACCTCCCTCTCTTCCTACCCCCGTCTCTTGCTCTGTGTGCCTAGTTATCAGCAAGGAGACTTTTAATGCCCCCTTGAACACTTCCTCCTCCTATCTCAAGCCCGTTCCTGAGCCAAGTATTAGTAAGCAGAATGGAACCACCATTGTTGGTCACTGAAAGGCTGGCTGTAAGAACTCAGCTGAGCAGAGTTGGGATCCTGATAGAAAGGAGGGAGAGAGGCAGCCAAAAATGCCAGCGACTCTAAGATTCTCTAGTTCTTTTTTATTTTCTGTAGAGCCTACTACAGTGTTGGATCATTGGTGGGTCGATTAATTAACTATCAGCTTCTTCATCTTTCTCCCTCATGGTGTTCTCTGGTCATGGCTGTGTGCTCAGCCTGAACATAGAACAAGCTGAAAATGCCTGGGACTCAGTGCTCCAGGAGCAAACTTCACCAGTGCTATACAGGAGTTGTCAGATAAATGCCAGCTTCCCTGCGTCTTTGTGGGAACAATTCAAAGGTGACTCAGCATCGCCTCTCAGAGCGTCCTTGGTGGGGTTGCCCGCTGAGGTCGCAAGCTGGGGACTACACCCTTCCCTCCCCTGTCTCACTTCGCTGCTGCCTTCCTGCCACCACTCCCCAAATCAACTGCTTGTCTCAGAGTCAGCTTCTGGGGCAACCCAGATGAAGATAGAGGCTGAATAACTAGAACTATATTTGGTTGGGACATGAAAATGACAAGTGTCACCATCACATATCAGTTCCTTCAGTGACGTCTAGTAGGCCCCTGTTGTATACAAGGAACTACACTCTATGTTGGACATTCTTACACAAGCAACTGAGCTTGAGTTTATAGTGAGTGTCCTGAGGAAGGTCAAGTATGCAAGTCCCGCCCTGCACGTTCTCTACACGGCCAGGCAATGCAGTGTCCCCTGAGAATCCTGCCTTCTGCTCTTCTCCATCTTTATTCATAAAACTCTTTCTTAACCTTGAAGGAGAAATCCTTAGGAAAAGAGACACGGTAGGATGCTCTTGCTTTGGGCCCAAGTTAGGAAGCCTATTGAGGAATGTGTTCGTTCCCTGGCGGAGCGAGACCGCATCCCATCCTGCAATCCCTGCCACATTGTCTTATGATGGCCAGCGTTTCAGTGACCACACTCTCTCCCGAATTGTCCCTCCACAGCTAGCAGTGGCTCAGAAATCCTCTGTCCACCTCTGAATCCCAAACCCTGGTCACAGGGCACGGCAGGCTAGTGGGAGCAAAGAGTGGCCGTGGGCAGTGACTTCAGCTTGGTAGGGGTGGGGATGGGGGCTTTGACCCAAGAGTCACTGCCATGTCCGCGTCACCAGCCTGGGGATGTAGCGTGCTCTGGCAGGCATGTTGTATTCGCAGACACAAAACACAACACCGAGACTTTGTGCAGAGCCTCTCCGTTAATGTCTTGGAAGCTTAAATATTAGAGCCTGAGCTTTCTCTTGGGATTAATATAAGGGGAGGCGTGTGCCAGATACGGCTCCTCCATGAGCTCTGTGGTGCTATAAAAAGAAACACTGCAAAGGGCATCCAGAAAAATGTCTCAACCCAAGAAAAAAATGAATAATGCAGCACTTACCGACATGTGGCCTGGGATGTAAAGGGAAGCCCTCATGGCATCATCCCAGATCTTCTTGGAGCCTCACATTTATGGCCAGAGTCTCTAGTGGAGGCAGGGAGACTGTACACAGGAAGACAGAGTTCTGGGGCCTGATTTACTGTGTGACCTCGGGCAAATCAGTTTACCTCCCTGGGCTTTAACTTTCAAATGAAGGCATGAGACTGGGTCATTTTCAATCAACTTTCTTTCTTTCTTTCTTTTTTTCTTTCTTTCTTTCCTTTTTTTTTTTTTTTTGCATGATACAAATCCCAGCTATACTATAAATTATTCATGGCCTCCTTTTTTTTTTTAACTCAAAATGAAAGTGCTTTATTAAATTCTATTTGAAAAAAATGTGTATTCTAACAATTTAGATGTTTTACTTCACTGAATAGAAGAACACCAATGAGAAAGTCCGTGCCCTAGTTTTTACCCTCTGAAATGTTAATAGCTAGGCATATTTGAGAAGTGGTAGAATGGGGGAAGCTTCCCAGTGTTCTGCCCTAAAATGGGCTCTCCGCGCTGTCTTGTGAAGCCAGGCAAATGTGTGCATCCTGACGGCCACAGATCACTCATCATGGGACCAAAACCCCTCTGAGGACAAATACTCTCTGGGCCTGTGACTCTGGCCGGCTGTCGTCCCATCTGGAGGAGGGCGAAGGAGTCAGCTGGGAGAGCAGGCCAGGCAGTCCCCAGAGAAAAACCCCATGCAGCTTCTCCGGAATTTCCTCCAGCTCATGGTAAACGAGAATGGCAGCTCGAGCTATGAGGCTGGGAGGGGGCAAAGCCTTAGGACTAGGTGCCCCCAGGAGAATCCCAGAGAATCTGGGGAGCAGCAGTGGATTTGTTCCCCAGATTTTTCCTCCCCAGAAAAATCCAGATTGCACACACTCTGCAGTTACATAATTATCCTGTTATATGTGACTTCTGCACACCTGGGTGGGTAGGGCTGCCGCAGGGTCACGGCATGTTCTGGACTCATTTCTTCTACATCCTGTACAAAGGGTAGCTTCAGACCTGCCTGTCACACCCGCACGCGTGCACGCACACACAAGTGAGCACACATACACACGTGTCCACACACGCACATACCTGTGTCCGTGTATGTGTGTGTCTGTATCCTCTCCATTCCTGGGCTCACTTGAATAAAGTCCAGAGGCAGGCTTCCTACACAGCCTTTAAGTGTAGCTATGTAAACATTCTTTTTAACCAACTCCAGCCTTATATTTGGCATTAGTCCAGGCTGGTTTTTTTAAATTTTCAACAGACCAGTTCTTTTACATCTAAAATATGCCACATTAACCCTTTTTTTAATGTTCAGTAGCATTAAGCACATTCACATTGTTGGGCAGCCGTCACCACCGTCCGTCTCCAGAATTGTTTTCATCCTGCAAAACTGATATTCTGTCCCGATCAAACAACAAATTCCCCATTCCCCTCTTCCTCCCAGCCCCTGACAGACACCATTCCACTTTCTGTCATTCTAAGAATGTGATGACTCTGAGTACCTTATAGAAGAAGAATCATATGGCTTTAGTCTTTTTGTGACTGGTTTATTTCACTTAGCGTAATGTCCCCTAGGTTCGTCCATGTTATATAGCATGTGACAGGATTTCCGTCTGTTTTAAGGCTAATCAACATTCCATTGTATGGGTATTCCACATTTTGCTTATCTCAGACTGTTTTTCACTGCTGATTGAGCAGTCTATTTCATGTTGTTGATATATACCCTGTGATCATCAGTGGTCAAAATAAGAATTACATTTAATTCTGTGGGGAGGTGGAAAAAAATTAGTCAGTTTTTGCTCTGTGAGCTTATCAAGGCACTTACCTTGATGGACTTGAGAATTGTTACCTGTAGACACTGGAGAACTTGGGACTATTGGACACACTTGCCTTGGCTCATGAGAGTGGTTCAAAGAGTAGTATTATAGTCAGACTTGCTCAGAACTCACTTCTCTCCAGCATGAGCCCAGGGGTCATTAGAGTATCCTTAGGTTTTGGAGGACTCAGGTGTGCAGGGTGCAAGCATGGTGGGTGATAGATCAGTCTTGGTTGACTTGATTGGGTGATGAACATGGTTTATTAAGTTGGGTTGCTTTTAATGGAAAGTATATACATTCCAATATATTTAAAGAGATACTGACCATAACCCTGAACATCCAGGCCAGTCTTGTTACAATTTCAGCAACTTCTTCCCATTTAGTGCTTCCCTAGCATCACTCCCTTTAAGGTTCCATCAGGTAAAACAGCCAAGTACAAATGGATTTCTTGCAAGACCTTCCTCATATTAATAACCTACTCATTGCCATTCTTCATATCTTTCAGTTGTGGGAGGAGTGGGAACTTGGGCATGTGCCTGACACATTGTTCTTTTAAGTTCTGGATACATTTGAGACACCATGTAAATATTTATTGATTTTTATTGCCCAGACTGTATTGACATAATGCAATATTAAATAGACTCTTAGTCCTGGATGGAACTTTAGAGAGTGGTTGTTCTTCTATCCAAATGCAATGTGTGAGCTTTGTTAAATATTTAATAGATGGTCAATAACTATTTCTTTTAATATAACCAATGTGATGTCTCTCTGGAAGTTGAATGTAGATTTGTGATCTTCAGTAGTTGAGAGAGACTCGGGGAACTCCTGGGAGTATCTTCTTGCTATCAGCCACCTCCCACCCCAGCACCACTAAGGCTGAGAGATGGCAAATGCCAGACAGGCCTGCAATTTCTGCCATCCCTCAGCCCTGCCATCTCTCAAACTTTAATTTTGCACATACGAATCATCTGGCATCTTGTTAATCTTCAGATTACGACTCAGAAGGGCTGGAGTAGAACCGAGGTTCTACATTTCTAGCCAGCTCCTAGGTGATGCCGCTGCTGCTGGTCCTACCACTCTGCATAAGCAAGGCTCCTGGCAGTGCAGGGGTATAAGAGGAGCAGGGCTCGGACCAGCTGAGTGCGGCATCTAGGGCACAAAACGTAAGGGGGCGCCGGCTCTCAGCGTTACTTATCCAAGGGTACTGAGGGCGGCTCTTCCTCTCTGGGTGTGCAGGTGCAAGGCTGCCTTGACCCCAGGGGCCTCCTTACATTCTGTGCCCCAAGTTCCTCTCTCACCCCACACTAGTCCTGGCCCTGAAAGGAAACTTTTGGTCCAGGGGATTGGGGGCATGATGTGCTGCTCTAACCCGCGTTACCCCCATGGACCAGTGCAGTGGAAACGCCTGTGTTTGATCAGAGATTCCCAGTCCTTCTTGCTCCCTGAGTGGATTCTGGACAGCCAGCTAGGCACACCTAAATGACCTGCCACCTAACCCGGTCAGGGCAGGGCTCCCACATAGCTCAGTCTGTCCTTTTGCTGCCTGGCTGGTGCAATCTTTTAAAAAGAACATGTTTTCTCCCGAGTGCTCCATGGTGTGAGGTGCACGATGCCCTCCATGACAGCAGGCTGAGGGGATGCAGCCTGAGTCTGTGGCGGGGCCATGCCTTGAACCCAAAGGGATCCTTCACTTGCTGTGTCTTAACCACTTGCTCAGCTGAAGTGAGACTGATGGAGCATGCTCGGTGTATGCTGTCTTATGTTGATGTTTTTCCCTCCAGGTGCTTATCGTGGGTAATTAGGCTCTCTGCCTCATGTTAGCCATGTGACGAGTCACTGCAAAGCCCCTACGCTGTCCTCTCTGCAAGTCTCTGACTCTCCAGTGAAATCAAATTACCCGAAAGCAAAAGAAGAGAGAGATGAGTGGTCAGCTGACAACAGCATAGCATGGGCTTTCCTGGATGGTTCTGGTGAGGGGTGAGGGTGGGGGGGGCGGCAGGATGTACATCCTGCTGGAGTGACATGACAGGGAAGACCAGACTTTGGTTTTTTTCAAGCTAAGAGTTCATTTCTCAGCCTGTAGAGGGACTGGAGAACCTCTTCTTATCCTACACCTAGGTCTGCAGGTCCCTGAAAAGGACGAGGTGAAGCTAATGACTTCCACACCTGAGGAACACCTTCAGCATCCCCTGTCTTTCCAGATGCTGCTTCTCTGCTCACACTGTGTTCGTTCCCCAAGAAGGAGCTTGGGATGCTAAGTCTGAGTTCACCTCATGTTCTCTACGTGGTCTTGGATAAGTCCCTTGTCCTCTGCCTCAAGTTTGGCAGAAAGATTTGGCTCTTATTTTCTCCACCAGAAGACAAATGGGAAAGGAAAAAAAATGCATACACACATATACACATATATGCATATATCCATATAGCCATGCACATATTATACATATACACACATATATACGTTGTATGCATATAATATGCATGCCTTGAGCACTTTTTTTATTTGCCAGATACTTGGCTAAGTACTTTACCTACCTATCTCCTGTATATCCTAGCAGCAATCTTAACAGGAAAATACCAATACTCTTCTCCACTTACCCCAGAGAGGTGAAGTGAAGTATTGAAGGTTGAACAGTTATTAAATGGCTGATCAAGGATTCAAATCTAGATGCTCTGACCCCAGTGCCTGGAATCTTAACCACTATGCCAGTAGTTCTCATATGTCTTGAGTTTGGGTTTCCCCAGAAGGAGAGTTTGCTCTTTCCCTGAAAGTGCATATAATTTATTTGGGAGGTAACTTCAGGAATCACTGATGGATGAGTGGAGAAGTGAGACAGGGAAGGAAGGCAGCCAATACAGTTTGCTTTATCCAGCCAGTTACCTCTTTGGACAGCTGAAGCCCAATCCCACCGGGTGACTCTGGGAGACAGTAGAACACACACACCTCAGTGTTACCCAGCCTGAGGAGTAAGGGAGCCGGGGTATTTATCCACCAACTCCCTTTATTCACTGAACGATGTTCATTCCCTGGCCGTCCAGAGCTGCCATGCACACAGACAGAGAAGGCTCGAGCAGCTACAGGGAAAGCTAGCTTGATGGGCGCTGTTAGCATTAGGATCATCCCACACACCTGCAACAGGTGCTAGGTGATGAAGTGAGTGTCTTATCTTGCCCCACCCCCTGAAACCTGGGGGAGAGGGAGAGTGCCAACTGTCCCTCTCTTTTGTTCCCATTTCCAGGGGAAAAGAGGAGCGGGGTGTGTAGACACAGCTCTCAGCTGAACCTCAAAGGCCAAGAGAAGCCCACAGCCTGTGGAAGCTATCAGCTTCCCACCCCTGGGGCACCCCCCAGGGCTTTGTGCCCTGTCCCACTCCTGATTCTTTTCTCTTCCATACTCTCCTGCTAGCAGTCACTGAGTGATCCTACAGAAATCCAGATCCATATTTATCTGAATATGCCAAGGGCACATGCAGAGCCCAACAATGTCACTGATGGAAGCCAGATCAGCTAAAGTATAAATGGTGGGAAGCAGAGAAGAGTAGTAAAGTGACTGTTTTCAGAGCATCAGAGGCGGCCAGGGGTGTCTTGGGAGCTCTAGCACTTGAGGCATTTATAACTGAATTTCAGAGAGGTGGAGAGGCGCTCTCCCCATCCAGCCTATGTGGCAGGGGAGTTGTGCAAAAAACACTTGTTGCTTCTTGTGTTCTGGAGCAGGGAACCAGCAGGCGGGTGGTCATGGGCGCCCTACATGTCTTGGGTCCCGTGGTGAACCTGAGTCTCTGGGTACAGGTGTTCCCCTCCCGGAACATTCACTTGGGTCCTTTGGCTTTTGGAGCATGGGTGATGTGCTCTCAGTGTTCAGGAGTGCTGGTGGAGGGCGAAATACTTCAGCCTAGTTCTTTGGGTTTCAGCTCCTGCCCTGACATCTGGGCCATATGCCTCACACTCCCCTGCCTGTGGTCTCTCACTTTGGCCCCACTCACCAAGGATGTACTTGACACCAGTGATCTTCCTTCTTGCAGCCCTCCCATTGCACACCACTGAGCCTACATCTTGGCAGCTGATGCCACCCCCCTTGCCACAGCCCCCTGCCTTTGCGGTAGTCTTAGTGCTGTTTCTCAAAGGGTCTCAGTCCTCTTCTCTTCGAGGCACTCAGATGACCTCCCCATGCCCCTGAAGCCAGGCATTGTCACGTGATGTGTTTTCAGCAGAAGTGTGGTGTGTTGTCCTACGTGGGAGCTATAAGAGCCAATGGTGGTTTGTCATGCCCTCCTTCCTTGCTTGGCTCGTTGCGGGGGCAAGGGTGGAGATGAAGCCTCCCAGGGTGATTTCTGGGAGCACAGCCTCCTGCTGACCCACACTGGGCATGTGGTATGAATGAGAAATAAACATGTGCTGTGGTAAGCTGCGAGCCCCCGAGTTATATGTCACTGCACCATAACCTCACGCATCCCGGGTGACACAGTCTTAGTTAGGTGCAGGTTTACCTGCTGGTAGCCCAGTCTCTCTCTGTCAGGCAAACCCAAGTTTTTTTTTTTTAATTTTTATTGTTATGTTAATCACCATATATTACATAATTTGTTTTGGTGTAGTGTTCCATGATTCATTGTTTGTTCATAACACCCAGTGCTCCATGCAGAACGTGCCCTCTTTAATACCCATCACCAGGCTAACCCATCCCCCCCCTCCTCCCCTCCAGAAACCTCAGTTTGTTTTTCAGAGTCCATAATCTCTCATGGTTCGTCTCCCCCTCTGACTTACTCCCCTTCATTCTTCCTCTCCTGCTATCTTCTTCTTTTTCTTTTTTCTTAAAATATGTTGCGTTATTTGTTTCAGAAGTACAGATCTGTGCTACGGTGAGCGCTGTGAATTGTGTAAGACTGTTGAATCACAAACCCAAGTTCTTGATTGCTCTGCCCATGCTCTTCCCAGAGTGACTTGCCTCCTGACTACGGTGGCCTTGTTTCCTTCCTCGGGTCTGGACTCCTACTGGACACTTCAGGCACTCCCCAAAACGTGTTTGAAGAAATTCTTCAGGTCAAGTCTGTTAGCAGTGCCCATCTCCCTGAAAAGGTCCCTCTTGTTCATTTTCAAGCAAGTGCCTCTTACCATTGCCTTAAAAAGAAAGTATCTGTGCACAGAGTTGGGATTCTGTTTGAAGAATTCCATTGTTAATTAGGGGGAATCACTGACAAATCCCCTACACCATCACTGGTGATGATCTCAGTGGTGAGAACAGTGGGTCCATCTTCCCCGATGGACCACTTTGCAGGTCTCCCAAGGGCCACCATTAGTGTTTTTGTTCCGTTCGGTTCACAACATGTTAAGAATGCCTTTTCTTGTCAACATAAAGAGAAGTAGTCCATGGCTTTTAATAACTGTGTGGCATTTCCCTGCATGGAAGCTCCATGTTTATTTACATAGGTGTCTCTTGTGAGGCCCTTGGTTCACCGCCAGGTTCCCTGGGTCATAAACACCACTGTATCCTTGGCTGTCCACCTTGCCTTACAAGAGATTCCTAGAGTGCTTGCTGGGTCCAGTAACGCCAGTATTTCCCAGAGGGACAGCTCCCTCTGCCAGGACATGCGCACCCACCACAGTCCCTCCATTTTAGAGATTTCGGAGCACTTGGGTGGCTCAGTCGGTTAAGCATCTGCCTTCGGCTCAGGTCACGATCCCGGGGTCCTGGGATCGAGCCCCGCATCAGGCTCCCTGCTCAGCGGGAAGCCTGCTTCTCCCTCTCCCACTCCCCCTGCTTGTGTTCCCTCTCTTGCTGTCTCTCTCTGTCAAATAGATAAATAAAATCTTAAAAAAAAAATTTAGTCTGGATGGAATCACGTTGAAGGTGCGTATTCACCTATTTGTGTGGAGAAACCCCCAGAATCCCTCCACCAAAGCACTGATCCCTCATCGTGATGTTTTTCTAGTAGTAAATACCAAGCTACAGGAGAGCTTTTTATGTCTTTTCCATGATTTGTTCTGCGACAGCTGCCTGGGCGAATGCAGAGCGTGAATGAGACGTCGGAGCAGGAGAGAGAGAAAGAAGAGGGGTGTGGACCATGAGACGTGGTGGGCGCCGGCATGGGCTTGGCCAGGTCACAGGGGCAGCCGAGTGCCCTGCTGAGAAGCTAGGACTTGTGGACAGGAACCCTCTCCCCTCCTGCGCATGCAGACTGGGAAATTGAGGAGAAGACCCAGCTGCTAGGGGTGGCCTGGAGACAGAATTAGGGCTGAGAAAGGCAAGGGCAGGTGATGGGAGGGACTCACCCTGGCCTGCTGGAGGTCTCGCAGGGAGGGGGCTCAGCTTGAGCTGCACTGGCTTTGTCATGTGGCTCCCCCCGAATCCCTGGGAGGCCGCCCCGGTGAGGGTGGGAGGCGGCCCCGAATCCCTGGGAGGCCGCCCCGGTGAGGGTGGGAGGCGGCCCTGGGGCTTTCTCTGTCCACTCTCACAGCCCTGCTGAAAATAGAAGGCTGTTCCCACGGCATCCACAGACCTGGACACTCACTCCTGACTCACCAAACACTGAGAAGGAAATCGGGACACGCTGTCACCAAGGCCATCGGGAAGTTAATGGTTTTCTATTGACCTTTTTACAGGTTAATAGAAACTGTAAAAAGCTGCCGCTGCAGTGGAAGGTTCTTCATCACATGGGCTGTCAGGGCGGGCATGGTTCTCTGGGCCGACCCTGGCTGCTGGAGGTGGGCTTTCTTGCCTCCTTGGAGCTGCTTCTGTGACTTGCCTATA
The DNA here is from genome assembly GCF_003265705.2 of Callorhinus ursinus. NCBI lineage: Eukaryota > Metazoa > Chordata > Mammalia > Carnivora > Otariidae > Callorhinus > Callorhinus ursinus. Next base: position 16,229,014 of record NW_027397091.1, read on the forward strand.
ACTCACCCACCTTCCTCTGCGATCACAAGCATGTGTGCACACTCCCCCCCACACACCTGCACACAGGTATGCACGCACACTGCCAATGGATGTGTGTACGGATGTGAACCCTCTCACGCGTGTGCACAGAAAGAGGGGGGCAAAGGGAGAGATGGAGTCAGTTGGGAAAGCAATGACCCGGTGGAGCTCTGTCTTGTTTAGAATACCATGCGGAGAACTCAAGTGCTCGCTCATTCATTTGCGGTAATTCTTCCTCCTGGGCCTGGTTTCTGGGGGTCTGTTTGTTTGTACTTACTGTTGTTAAAATGAACAATAATAGCACATTCTATGTACAGAGTACATTTGTCTCAGGAATTTAAGCCTTCCTTTTTAGCAAGCCTTTAAATATATGGAAGCTGAGGTGGTGGGGGGGGTGGCGGTGAGAGCATGCCCATTATACAGATTAAGAAACTAAGATCCACAAATACCATGAGTTCCCCCATTCTTCATCCTATTCGTTAGAGAAAATATAACTCCGTATTTTCACCATATGCAGAAGTTTGCATTTTCTTGCATATAAAAACCCAAATTATAAATCAGCATGATTTCTGTAAAATGTCAAATGATGGCATTATTTCAGGCCGATCCCCTCCACTGCCGCTTCCTACAATAGCTCTTTTGATCAAAAAGTTTCGTGGCCGCAGGAAAGACGCTGCAAACCTCTCCTAAATGGGGATTAAGTAAAATACGCCCCAGAAAAAAGGACAGTGAGCATCTGTGATGCCTGAAGAGACACGGGGAAGGGAGTCCAGCCAGAACCACCTCTTTTTTCAGCCTCTATGCAGTGGAGGTGGCTTGTGGGTGTTCTGTGTTTGCACTGGAGAGCAAAACATAATCCCTGCTTGAAGGGGGAAGCCTCCTATGCTTCTGGAATATTGCCCTGGTCATCCTTCCCTCAAAAAGTAACAAAGTATATGCATTTTCTGATTAGGAACAAATGTCAAAGTGTCCACCATGATGGACGTCTCCGATTTCCACGGTGCTGATATATCGTGGCGGGAGCTCATGAATCTTTAATGGCTGGCCTATATTTAGGGGCTTTCAGTTTCTGAGGGCGATAAAAGGTTCTGCAGAGACGGAGTTCTCCTACTGCCCTGTCTTCTGCCAGGGCTGGTGCCTATTTAAAGCACGTCTCATCTTTCTAATGTACAGACTTTCTGCTGACCACGAGAAAGTATCCTGGACCTGAGATTAGATTATAAGTCCTTCCCCCCAAAAACGTGTTGATTAATTTAGGCGGCAGTATGATAATGATTATCCATGACGGGTCAGGCCTGTGCTAGTGGGTCAGGTGCCTGCCTCTGAGCTTTTATTCTAGGCACAGGAGATGGACGAAAGGCAGGAAGACAAGATAATCACGGGCTGTGATAATTGCTGTGAAAGATATAAGCAGGGGGGTGGGACATGTTCTAAGCACAGCAGTGACATACCCTGATTTGCATTTTGAAAGATCACTCTGGCTGCTGGGTGGGGAAATGGATCGTAGGGGAACAGACATGAAAGCCAGGACACCAATTAAGAGGCTGTCGCAGGGGTCCAGGGAGGAGATGGTGATGGTGATAAAGGTGGCGAGAAAGGGAGGACTTGCAGCATATTTGAGACTGCAAGACAGAACTTGCTGGTGATTTGGACAGGATAGCAGAAGAAAAAGACGCAAGAAGGACTCCTAAATGTGCAGCTCAACAACTGGGCGGATTGTTGTAACATTTCCCAAGACAGGGAAGATCAAGGTGTGAGTAGAAGGGGCAGGTTTGGGGAGAAATATCGAGTATACTGTCATCTAAATGATCTCAATATGGATATCATAAGTACAGATGTGCCTAAAGTTCCAGCAACAGGTCAGGCCTGAAGATACCCAAATGGACAGAGACATAAGCTTATAGGTGGTATTTGAAGCTATGGACTAACCTGGAAAGACAGCTCAGTTAGAGAATGACCCTCTGATCCATCACCACTTGGAATCCAGTAGGAGAGGTACCGGTGGTGGAAACCAAGGAGTGGCCAGTGAGGAAGAAGGAAAAAAGAGTATGGCATACTAGAAGCCAAGAGAGGTGAGGTGGGGTGGCCGCCACCAGGGCCATGGGGTCAGAGAAGCACTCGGTGAAGGGTCCTATACCATGCTGCCTGTAGAAGCCTTGACAAGGGCAGTTCCAGAGGGAGGCTGGAGGGTGTGAAATGGGTTGAAGGAATCAAAGAGTAACTGAGTCAGAAGAGCAAAATGAGCAAGTTGAGCTTAAACTTTCACAAGTTTTTCTTTGAAAGCTGAGCACAGAAATGGGACAGCAGCTAGATATAGGATGCTGAACAGAGGAAGGATTTGTTTGTTTTTTAAAGACTTTATTTTAGACAGAGAGAGAGAGAAAGAGAGAGTAGGGGAGGGGCAGAGAGAGAGAGAGAGAGAGAGAGAGAGAGAGAGAATCCTAAGCAGCCTCCCTGCTGAGCTTGGAGCCTGATGCAGGGCTCAATCTCACAGCCTTGAGATCATGACCTGAGTCGAAACCAAGAGTCAGATGTTTAACCAACTGAGCCATCCTGGTACCCCAGGAAGGATTTGTTTTTAAGAGATATTTTTGGGTGGAGATTCTATAGCATCCTTGTTTGCTGATGGAAATGACGGAGTAGGAAGGAGGGGTTGATGTTTCAGAGCAGAGGGGAGAACGGTAGGGGTAGAGCTGTCAAAAGTCAAGGACGGGGTGGCACCGAGAATACATGTGCACCTCAGTCTTCCTTCTAAAGCAGCAGGGATGTTCCCACTTTCCCAGCAGGCAAGGGAGAATATGGGTGTGGACATAGGGAGGCTTGGGGATTTGGTGGAAGAAGACGAGAGTCTGATTGCTTGTCTTTTTTCTGAACATAAGGTAAAGTGATGAGCTGATGGAGAGGACGTGTTTGAAGAGCAACCCAAAGAGCAGGGAGCAAATTCACATAGAAAATGTAGTCTAACTGCCTGGCTTCCTAGGTGACCCTTGGAGTTTCAGTGGCCTGTCAGTCCAGGTGTGTCATTTTTCTCTGGCCAGGTAGGTTGCTCAGGTGTGGCCCAGAATAGGTAGAGCGTTGGACTGAACCACAGTCTGAAGTTTTGCCCCTTGAGTACCGCACAAGATGTGAGGGGCAAGCAGGTGAGGGTATTTGAAAAGGAGGAATACGAAGGATAGACAAGGCCATGAAGAGGGGAAGGTGATGGTTAGTGAAAAAGGGATTGTGGTAGGTAGGGTTCTAGAGTCAGTGGCCTGGACAGCTTTGGGGGTGGTCAGAAAGGATGCTTGAAACGAGGATGTTGGATGTAGTGATGTCATTTATGATGACAAGAGTCAAGGCTTAGCAGGGACAGAGAACATGAACGTTGGGGATGATGAGGTCAGGAAGGGGAGAGGTCAGGGCTTTAGAAGGTTGTCCCCCTGGTTGTTGATGTCACCATGATGATGACAGGAGCAGGGATGGAGAAGCAGGGACTAAGCTGGAAGTTGAAGAAGGAAGAGGAAACATGGTTTGGAAGCCCCAGCTGGGGAGATTTGTTGGAAATGAAAGCTATCTGGAATGCTTGAGTTATCTCACTGTTTGGGCTTGGAGCCGTGTTTTACTGTGTGCTGGAGAAGGTTCTTGGAGAACGACATGTCCCCAGGCTTGAGGACTCCCAGCTGCCCCAACTGACCTACAGTGCTGGAGAAATGACAGCCCCTCACCGTGCTGAACCGGGAGCACAGCATGCAGCTGCCCCCACTGCTGCAAGGCCAAGTCCATGATCACACAGTTCATTCACTGGGGGCCTCGGGGGACCAGAGTACCTGCCCAGCTCTGCCCATATGTCCCGGTGTGACTTTGGACCTGTGATGCCACCTCAGTTTACTCATGTGTCATGTGGGAGAGTAAATGGACTCCTTGATCTGGAGCCTTTTTTACTCTAGCCTTCCATGACTTTTCATGTTTGCACCTGGCCTGAGGCCTCTGTCTATAGTCTTGAGAAAAACCAGCACACTTCAAGTTGTTTACATTGACAAAGGACACCATCCATTTGTGAATATTAACAATATTAACACACTAAGCCCACTGAAGCATGCCACCTTGCCACCTTCACCTTTTCAAGCCTAACAATATTCCTGGGCAAAAGGGGTGCCCATCGCACTGCTAATCGTCATCTGTCCACACAGACATCCTCCCTGCAACCTTGCAGGGGCTCTCAGGTCTGCCAGCAATGCAGCTGGCCATCTGGGTGGCTCCCACAGTCCAGGGCTGGATGCGTGTGTGTGGAGAGGCCCCACCACCCTAGCCCGACTCCGTACCTGTCTTGTCAGATGGGGGGCACGGGGGTGGGACTCACACTGGGGGCCTACGTCCTGCCCACAGAGGTGAACCCAAACATCGTCCCTTTCATTCCTGCTGTAGAACTGCTGACGTATGCTTGGCATATGGCTCAGAGGTTGACAGTGCCCAGGTTTGATTTAAGGTAGGGACCTGGTGGGTCCCTGAGCAGGGCTCTTATCTCAATGACTATAGCTGTGGAATTGGGGGGCCGGCTCTCCTTCTCTGAGAAAGGAGTGGGTTGGAACTAGCAGGCTAGGCTGCCCTGCCCGGATGTGAAGAGAGGGCTCTTCCCTCTCCTGAGTAGCACTTGCTCCAACCCTAAAATGTGGGTCACATCCCAGGCTGGGAAATGACTGCTCAGATACACAGCACTAAGGGTGTACACTGAGTGTGCCTACATGTACATGTGCACACATGCGTACACATACACAAGACCACTCTTGGCTAACACTGAACTCAACAACACACAATCCCTGAAATTAGACACCGAGGAAGACTGGCCCACTCTGTCACCCGTGCCTCGCCCGGGCCTTGAATTAGGTAGGTCACATGTGCACACATTTCTTCGTTGATTTGTGTTTTCTTCATTCACATGTGAGTGATGTCAAACCCACATAGCCCCAGGCATTCAGGGAGGTGCAGGCTAGTGGAGACGAACACACACACACACACACACACACACACACACACACACACACACCCTGGCCACGATGCAGATGTACTAAGTGACATGTGATACCCATCAGCAAAACACCACGGGAGCTCAAAGCAGGGTGGACTTTTCCCCCGAAGAGGGCTCGGGAGAAGCTCCAGAGCCAGGTGGCACGGCTCAGGCAGGGTCTGGGCAAGGGCAAGGACCCAGCAGAGGGAGTGTCAGGGCCTTGGGGTCACATCAGGAATTCTGTGCCTGTCGTGATCTTTCTGGCTCAAGGTATCTTTGGGGAATTTGAGGGAGAAGCAGAGTCAAGGGGGGGGGCCTCTGTGCTGATGCCGCATGTGGCCCTCTGGCTGGGGGTGTCTGCAGCTGTGGCATCGCCGGGATGCCCTCTTGACAGGAGAGCCCAGATTTGCCTGGTCTCCGCCCTCAACTGCTGTTCCAGTCACTCCACGAATGTGGTCCTGAAACATCCACAGAAACTGCTTCAGATTTCAACCTTAATTAATACGCCATTAAGATCAAGTTTAGCACCAGTTTCTTCCTTAGGGTTTGCTGCTAATGCATTTCTGCTCTTGCTCTAGAAGTAGGAAGCCAGGTGCTGTCTCTGTGAACACTTCTGGTGTTGACTACACGTACGGAAGTATGGAACTAGGGCGTGAGGCAGGGGAGTCTTGGGAAATTGGCTCTTGGAGATGGAAAAAAGACCAGTTTGTGATTTGTAGCCTTGGCTGACTTCTCTGGTGTAGATACCCCCACAGTGGTCAACGTCACAGTAGGAACGATTTAACAAGTGGCTTGTAAAATTTCTGAATGCTTACCATATGGCTCTAGGGGCTGGTCCCCCCAGTCCATCACTGGGTGGTAGGAAGGGTGGTGTGAAAAACTGAAAGCATATGCAGTCAGGGTGGAAAAGTTTCCTTCCCTTGCTGTCACAGTAACTCTGACAGCGTGCTCCATCCACAGCTGCTGTTTACCTACGGAATTGTAAAATAATAATGTTTGTATTGTTTAAGCCCAAAACAATTTTTTTTAACTGAGTGGATATAGCCAATTTACCTACACCCAAATTTCAAAAGTGCTTTTTAAAAATACTGCAACATCTGAAATTTTTTAATAAAAATAATAGTCTGCAAATCTCTGCATAACAGAGATTATTGCTTTGCAAAGGAAATTACCATGTGCCATGTACATCTTTAAAGCTTTTTTTTAAATATTTTATTTATTTATTCATGAGAGACAGAGGGAGAGAGAGAGGGGGAGAGAGAGAGAGAGAAGCAGAGGGAGAAGCAGACTCCCAAGGAGCAGGGAGCCCGATGTGGGACTCGATCCCAGGACCCTGGGATCATGAGCTGAGCCGAAGGCAGACGCTTAACCATCTGAGCCACCCAGGCGCCCCCATGTACATCTTTAAATACCAGGTAACCTTGGGGTTTTTTAATTATTCACTTGTGCAACTATTTAGCTTACTGTTTCTTTAAAAAAATTCCTCTTGTATAAAGCAGTGGTTCTTAATTTGGGATCCAAGAATCCTTGGAAGGAGCCACTGGGGTGACAGTTTAGGGACTTTGTGCAGATTTCAACATATTCTTCAGTGTGTGCATTACTTAGAAGGTGATGTACGTCACAAATGCATGGGTGGTCAGCTCTGCGGATCCAAGCAAGGCATTTTCAAGTTTGAGGACACATTTAAAGTCGGCGCAGATTCAGTCTGTGTAAACAGTCGCCCTTTCCTGCTAGAGATGCTGGGCTTGCCCTGGGTTTCGCAGGGAAGGTCTACAACAGAGTTTTGCTGATGACAGTGACAGTGATGGTGACACCTCAGCTTCACTCACATATGTGGGGAAGGAAATCAAATGAAACAGAAACCAAGCTAAAGCCAAAACTCATTACCCCCCTTCATGCACGAGGCCCCTCGGCTTGTTTTGTGCCCTCAAGTCTGAGGGTGTTACACTTGCTCACTCACCAGGGCTGTGAGGGACGGTCCTCCGTGACAATATTCATCGCCATGGTGGGGTCTCTCAAAAAGCTGATGTCTGTCTCCTTGTGCGTTGGGGGAACCAAGGCCTCTGCACCTGGCCTTCCCAAGGATGGAAGGATTTTCTGCTTGAGGGAGGGGACTGTGGCTGGCCATCCCCTCTCCTGCTGCCAGTCGCAGTGAGGTGCACCATCCCTTTCCAGCCACGTGTGTCCACGCCCATGAGCACATAGACTACCCAAGCCCTTGGGGGGGGGGTCTCCCTCTCAGCGTCACTCTCACACATTTGGAGAGGCCCTGCATGTCCGCAGGAGTGGGAGCGCTCCTGAGGGAGGACCCCAGGAAGGCTGAGGAGGGCACAAGAAGCCTCGAGACCATGGCATGGAGCACTCAGCCTCTGGGGTTGCTGCATTGGTGTTGGGGCTGAAAGGGCTTGCCCGGCCATGCGGGACTCCTGCTGCATCTGACACTGAGTTAGTACTTCTGGCCTCACCATGCCTCTCTAACCCCCAGAAGCTGAGTTTTGCCATTATCAGGACCAAAGATGCAGGACCAAAGTGACTTGGTGGGGCAGGGTTTCGCTTATACATTGCTGCGGTTATACATTCAGCAGTACGTGAGGACTCACGTCCATGTGACTCTTTGGGATTTTATTTCATGTGTTTGTATTTGTCCACGTGGTCCTAATTTAAAGAGAGGGATTAAATTCAGTTTGTCAGTCATTGATTGTAAATGGAAAACTCACCAAAACAGAAACATTTTGCTCTGTAACTGTTTGCTGCATCCTAGGTGTGTGGGATTCTCCCAGGTAGCCCCTGCAGCTGGATTATCACGATTTAGTAAATGCCCTGTGTTGTCAGTCAGCCAGCCAACCTCTGCCTGCCTCACTCTAAGTGCATCCCTGAGCTGTTTGGTGCGTGATAATTTTGCAGTTCTCTGTGCATTAATTAATCTCGTTTTCTACAGAAGCAATGCTTTTTTTTTTTTATTGTTACATTAGCCACCATACAGTAAAAAATCCTGAGTGAACAATACATCTTTATAGGGTTAGTATATAAATGAACTATATTCTGAGGAATATGATCATTTCAGTCTCAATATAGTTGCTATTTGGGGAATATAGTCGCTTTAGTGAATTGTGTTTCAGAACTAATGGGGTAATTTCTTTTCTTTCCTCTCTTCATCCTCAGGACTTTAAAACACTTGTTCCTTAGAACTCTGTAGAATAAGTTAGACAAATATTATTTATTTACATTATAAAGGTGAGAAAAGGGAGCTGCAGAGTTTATGGAATTGACTAAGGCATGAGCTCTAGATTGTTAACTCACAGTCTACTACAGTCTGCCAAGGGGAAATAATGATTATAGTGACAGTCATAGTCCTAACAATGACAGCTGGCCTTCCTTGAGCACTTTCTGGAACTGCGCTTAGTCCTTTGTGTGGCTTTTCTTCTTTCATCCCTTGACAACCTATGAACAAATAAGTACTATTATTATTATTCCCATTTCCAGGGTCACACAGCGAGCAAGTCACTCACCCATAGCCAGGCAGCTGGGGAGCTGGGAAGCCAGAATCTGAACCAGCTCTCGCTGACCTTACTCACTGCCTTCTAGTAAGTTCCACGTAGTAAGTTCCAAGACCTTGTAGGTCTTGGAAGACCTACAAGACCATACAAGACCTTCCCAGGGGAGCTGTTGTCACTGCCACGAAGGGTCTGATAGCTCCATTGCAGAAGCTGGTGAAGAGCTTGCGGACATGCCCTCAGGAAGGTGCAGGAGCGATCAGGTTGGTGCAGGCCTTGGCACCAAATACCTCTCCCTGTCCCTTCTAATCAGATCAGTCTGTAATTCAGTGGTTGGGTCTGCAAAGACTTCTAATTAAAAGATGGGGTTTTTTTAATGAACTTTTATTAATTCAGCAATCTGACTGAATGCTGAATTGCCATTTTTGCTAATAGAGAAAATGGTTTATTTTCCAGAACAGGGAAAGTCACTCAACTTAATTAAACTGTCTGAGGAGATTTTCTACTTGTCTTCCCTAACACGGGCCCAAGAGTGCACTTCATAAAGCCTGTCAGCCGTAGTGGCAACTCAAGTCGAGCTTTCCTTTTGAAGTTGGGGTGGATTTGGTGTCAGCTACTTCTAAAATTCCCGGTGTGGTCTCCAGTGGCCCCCACCTGAAGCAAAGCACATGATTGCTACATGATTTCGGATGATCGAGAACACCCCCAAGTCCACGGGGGTGGGGGGTTCTCCCACCACCCCTGGGCAGGGTAGCCCGGGAATGGTGGGAGGGTAGCATTTATTTCCCAATAGCTTAGAACATCGTCACAACCCAGATTTTTTTTTAAAGATTTTATTTATTTATTTGACAGAGAGAGACACAGCAAGAGAGGGAACACAAGCAGGGGGAGTGGGAGAGGGAGAAGCAGGCTTCCCGCTGAGCAGGGAGCCCGATGCGGGGCTCGATCCCAGGACCCTGGGATCATGACCTGAGCCAAAGGCAGACGCTTAATGACTGAGCCACCCAGGCGCCCCCATCACAACCCAGATTTTAGGCTCTATTAGAGAGCACCATGAAAAGAAAATTATTAAAAATTCAGACCTGCCAAAGAAAATACACAACTAAATTTGGCAGTACATGAAAGAAGTATTTCTCATGAGCAGGTGGGAGTTATCTTAGTGATGCAAATATTGATTAATAGTAGAATATCTACCAATGCCATATTTTATAGAGATGAGACTCCGTGGGAAAAAACATCATGTGAATAAAAATATTTGATGTTCAAGGGAAGGGCATCCCCCGATGTCAAAAATACTCTCTCTCTCTGACACCAGTGGTTAGCAATTTAGGTGACTGGGAAACATACATGATATGTAAAAATCACATCCATAACACAATGTCCACCATGACCATTTTTATTTAACGTATTTGCTTTTTGAAAGGTCCTGGTGAATAGCTATTGTCAATAGAAGGATGAATATGATTTGCAGATAATATAATTGTATACCTAGAAAATCATAAGAATTTACTGATAATCTCTTAAAATTAGTAAGAAAGTTTTAAGTAGTCAGACACAAGATGCAGAAATCAATAACTTTCCCAAATATTGACAGTGACTATTAAATGATACATTGAATCTTTTACTCAGATAATAGCAACAAAAAAGAGGTAATATAACATATTAACTAGGATTAATTTTAACAGTGCACACCTTTATAAAGGAAACTTCAACATGCATCTAAATATATATTAAAATATATTTTTAAGGGGCACCTGGGTGGCTCAGTCCTTAAGTGTCTGCCTTCGGCTCAGGTCATGATCCCAGGGTCCTGGGATCGAGCCCCGCGTTGGGCTCCCTGCTCTGCGGGAGGCCTGCTTCTCCCACTCCCCCTGCTTGTGTTCCCTCTCTGGCTGTCTTTCTCTCTGTCAAATAAATAAAGTCTTTTAAAAATATATTTTTTAAGTCAGTGTTTTTAGGTAGAACATGGAAACCTATTTTTAAATCCTCTTTCCAATTTAACTTAAAAATCTATAGGGTCGATCTTTGAATTTACCTGAAGACCTAAAAATATTTTGAGGAAGAGCCATGAAGGAACTCAAAATGAGGTGTCATTTTCCCCCTCCTCTATACTGAAATGTGTTTTACATTTTGTTAGAGCTGCAGTGTTATACCAGGCAGATGAGTAGAACACAGTAGGTAGACTGAAAACTGATATCAGGACAGGAACTTAGTCTCTAACAAAGGGAACAGAAGAGCCTTGACCGAGGCAGAAGGGAAGGATTCTTAGCAAAGTGCACGGGGAAATTGGTAAATTACTTGGGAAGACTCAAGTTAGAGTCCCACCTCACCGTATATATAAAACCCTCCCTGCTCTCCCACCACTTTCTCAGATCCAGAGCAATCCACTCACAGACAGGAAAGTATGACCCATCTGCCCTTTCAGCCTCTTTCTTGCTAGAATTGCAGCTGGTTATGTGAATGCACCCAGAACCTCATTTTGAGGAGCAGTTGTTATAAATCCAAGATGCTAGTGGTTAATAATGACAAGCCTGAGCTTGCCTCGGATGCAAATCCTAGGCTTGATTAAAGACGGATAAAGGCAGTCCTGCTGTTCTTACTACTTAGCAAATGACTTCATTTTTCTGCTGTGCAATATAAAACAGAAGTCAATGTAAAATGCAAAACTTTAACTCCTAGATGATAACACAGGAGAAAAATCTAGCTGGCTTTGGGTTTGGCGCTAACTTTTCAGATAGGACCCCAAAAGCATGACCCGTGAGAGAAGATGGTTTAAGTTGGACTTTATTAAAATAAAAACTTTGGGCTTGTTGAAAGACACGGTTAGGAGAATAAAAAGACAAGCCACAGACTGGGAGAACATCTTAAAGAGTAAAAACACAGATCCGATAAAGGGCTGTTATCCAAACTACGTAAAATTCTGCAACCTGCTGTTGGAGAGGGCTGGGTGAATGCATGTGGAGGGCAGCTTCAGAAGAAGAAGGGAACACAGTGAGGAGGGTGCAGCCTTCATGGCAGGGAGAAAGGAGCAGGTGGGGGGTCATCATCCAGGTATGGGAATCCAGAGCACAAAGAATTCCAAAGGCAGTCCTTGGAGGAGGGATGCCAGCGCTACAGGCTTATTGATCCTCCTTTTCTCTGTTTGTATCACTATCCTTACTCTTCTGGGCACCGTGCAGGATTTTTAGGAGCTGAGTTAGGCAGAAATGACAATACAGGGGAGGGCTTATTTCCTTCCTGTGGATGAGCCCCCAGAGTGTCATCTGGGGCACGGACTGGCACGCAGCTGTGGAGTATATAGGACACCACGGTAAGGACTCTGGTCCCCACTTGGTTGGCAGCTGAGCCGAGTCAGGGTTCTTATCGGGGTGGAAGTGAGCAGGAGAGATTGAGAAAGGATCGTTTACAGCTGGAGAAATGTGTTTGTCATGGCACAAGCAGGTGGGCCTCCTAAGGACCTGTCCCCTGTGGGGCTAAGGAGAAGGAAAGCTGATGGGGAGAAGAAATTTGTCAGGAAACAGCCTTCCTGATTGGGAAAGCTGGCTGGACACGGGCCGGGGCCAGCTGAGTCCAGACCTTCTGTTGTGCACCTGTGTAGGTGTTGCTGCCATTGGCAGAAATAACGAGCTCAGGAGAAAGATGCGGGTGTTTGCAGCTGGAGGGACCTTCAGGGAGCGGGTTGCTGATTTAGTTGAAGGCGAGCTAAATCCACAAAAAGGAGGGATTTTAATAGCAGATAAATTAATTACCTGGAGGCATTTTTGAGTTACAAAGTTTCTCTTCTACTGGGTAGGTGTGTGCTAAAAAACTCTGCGGAGAAAGAATAGTGCTTAACCCAGAGTTAAGAATGACAGGTACCACAGTTCTTGAATCAGGGAGGGTCTTCAGCCAGCGGGTCAGCCTTCTCCTGGCCAAGCTGGCCTTGCCTGTCAGGAGAGTACCACCTGCTCTGTGCCTGAAAATCAAGTGTCTGTGACATCACAATCAAGGCGAATGGCTTGATTATCTTCTTCCCTCTCGGACAGTTTATCCCCTTGGCCTGACTTATACATGAATATAGTATAAACTCTGTATACCCTGGATACCGTATGGAAACTGTATATAATCTGTATAGTATAAAACCATTTAGACTTGATGCCAAAAGAAATTAAATTACTGATAGTACAACTTGAAGGTATCGGAAGTGAATGAAAGAATCTGGTTGTCATTTTCACAAGGGACAGTCTATAGAGGGGATTAAAAGAGCCCTACAGAGAAACAGAATCCCCAGGTGCCTGGCTATTAATTCTCTCCCTTGAAAGGCCTTCAGGAATCCCATCCATGGGGTCAGCAAGAAGTTCTCGGTCATTCTCGTTTATTGCCATCTGTCATCTTGATTATGTGTAGGGATTTCATTTAGTGATCTGAATCCAGAGCTTGTCCATTGGAGCCGGGAGCCCGGGGATGACCTTGTGTGGCTGCTTCTGGTCCTGTCCTAACCAGCCTGCATTTGACAAAGGACACACCCCTCCTCCCACCCCCTGGGAGCAGTGCAGTGCAGGCTCAGGGCCTTACCGATTTTCCATAACAACTGATGCATCTTTAGGACTCTACTTTTATTTCAGAAGTAGCCTTGTGACCCGATTCAGGTCTGTAAATCAGCTGACAAAATGTATTGCATGACCCTTTATGCCATGGCTTTTTCTTATATATGATGTGGAGAATATCCTTGGGGTTCAGGTACACCCCCGCCTTCACTGGAGGGCATTTCTGAACTTTTATTTCAAGGATTTTTTTTTTTAGAGGGAGAATGAAGGAACCACAGCCCTTGATCCGTTGTGGTTTGACAAGTGAGGCTCGGAAAGCTACAGTGTGCTCCAAATGTGACTGCACTCCTCACCACCAGCAGTTTCTTAGCCCGGTTGGGGTAAGGGTGAAGATTTCCACCAGGAGAGTCTGGCCTCTGCAAGAGCCGTCCACGGATAAGTTCAGACTCACCAGGCCATTCCCATTATGTGGCAAGGAACTGGGCACCATGAGTATCTTGAGGGTGAAAACTGAATCAAGTTCCTCTGTGTCCCAAAACACAACCCCGTGCCTGGCACCATCAACCCCTGTTGGCTGAATGGGGAACAGGTGGTCTTGGTTGCCAACACCAAGACTCCTTAGGAAACAAAGCATCGTTGATGCCCTGGCCATAGAACCTACGGTTCCCTCCTTCGGAAGACCACTCTGCTGTCTTGGAGCTCGTTATAGGTTTTGGATGACGGCGTGGCCTTCTCCCAGGCTTCTCCCAGGCCCAGGCCAGGTTCGCTGACTGGCTACCCCTGAGTGGAGAGGGCAGAGTCCAGAGGGTCACAGCCCAGGTCGCCTCAGTGTTCTGCGGCTAACGTACATGCACATGCGGCTCCCGTTCTTACCAGGGTCCAGTGGGTTCAGCACCTTCATCAGGAACGACTGACTGCAGACAGAGGTCGTCAGGTTAGCTGCTTGCTGCCAGAGTCTTTCACTCTATCCATTCACCTGCAGCTCTTCTTGGCTTTGTAACTGCTCATCATTTATGTTTGTGGGAGGAGCCCCCACCTCCTGACCGGCTTTCCTGACATCACTCTTATGTGTTTCAGATATCTTCTGTGCTTTCCATTCTCATAGATAAGGAGAGAGAATGTTCCTACTCATTTCTCTCAGCCTTAGCCTCGGTTCCCCAAGGAGCAGCCCCTGGGCAAAGATTGCATGTGCAAGAGGTTTACCTGGGAGCAACCCCAGGGAACTTGGTGGGCCATGGGGAAGTGAGATGGGAGGGGAAGGAAATCAGTAAAAGGTGCATCAAGGAGCAGGTGGGGTTCAGTCCCGCTAGGGAGCTCTGGGAGGTGGTTTGTAACCTCCAACTCCCATCCTTCACTGGCTGGGGCTCTGCCCTTGGACCATTAACCCCCAGCTCTCTCGTCTGTCCCACTGTCCCACTTGCAGGATGGGAGATAGCCCCTGGGTGGAGAGTCTCAGGCTCTTGCATGAGGGCTGTGTGCTCAGGACACACGACTGGGACATGAACAACACTAGCTACACTCAGGTCAAAACCTGAGGCTTCAAAGCAGGCTCCCATACTTGCTTGCTCAGTGAACTGGGGCAAGCAGGCCAAACTCTGTGAGACTCAGTTCTTCCCTCAAAAAAACAGGGCCAGTTTTGGTACACCCTCATATGGTGGTTGCCAAAACTAGGAAACGCATATAAAGCACATGGAGCCTGGCTGAGAAAGTTCAAGGACGTTTTAGCCATTAATGGTGCCATTACCATACCTGTCTTTCGCTGATTGTTTCGGACTGAAATTTGCTCATTGCAGTGTGATCAGGTGTCTGCAAAAACATGCAGCAAGAAGTTGCAGTTACTAGGAGACAGGGTGGGGGGTTGGGGGGGTGGGTGTCTGGCCTTAAGATGAGTGAGCTAAGGAAAGTCATTTCTCCTCTTTGAGCCCATTTTTCTCATTCAGGAATTTTGGACTAGAAGAGGGCTCTAATCACTGATGAGTCTGTGGAATGGCTGCTTGTGGAAGGCTGTGCTTCACTCCCTCCCAAACCTTGCCTTGGGAACCCTATTTATATCACTGGACACACAGCTGCCTGAATTTCCTTTTTCAAAAAGAGGAAAAAAGTGGTGCCCAATTTGGGACTGCCCAGCAGGTTGCCTCGCTGACAGGTGGTGGGGTCCTTAGCTCTAGACTCGGTTCTGTGCCTTTGTCAGACAAATAGCCCACTTAGCTCCTGAGCCCCTGCTCACAGACGAGTCCAGAACATTCTGTAGACCTCACACTCAGCTGCGTGTGGGTCTTGGAGAGGGAAAGGTTCCTGAGAGGACCGTTGATTTATCTGAGCTCCCTGGGTCAGTGGACTCAATCTGAGAGCTGCATTTATTGTTCAGGAACATTCGGGTCATGGGAGACCTATCTTTCCTGGCAGTGAGGCTCTGGTGTTCTCCTGGAAGGCTCTGAATTGACTTTAGTAGTGTAAGAAGAATCCGATAGAATTCAACAGATGCATATTGACCACCATGTTTAATAAAAAGCCTCTGAAAATACTCTGGCTTCTTGACAGGAACGTTAGAAAGGCTTGCCTTTCCTACAACTTAACCATCTACTCATCTTGTAAGATTTCTTGCGGCTACACATTCAGTGAAAGAGCGGTCATTGGTGGGGCGTGCGCCGGCATTGTAAGGGGTGCTCAGGAGTCAAATATGAATGAGAAACAGCTCCTGCTTATGAGGAATGGCCAGTTGAGATAAAGAAATAGATACTGGAGGCAGAGCTTTCAGGAGAAGGTAGTACATTGCCATGTCTTGGCTAGTCAGTGTGTGGGTTGTGGAAAGAGATATTGAAATGATAAACTGTATTTATTGAGCAATTACTGTGTGCTGGACACTAGTTTTAGCACTTTACATACATTAATGCTTAGCTTCACACACACTCTATATAAAGTAGAGGAGGCAACAGTCACAATTTTAGACGAGGAAATTGAGGCCCAACATTGCCCATCTGGTAAGAGGTAGAGTCGGAACAGGAATCTGGAAGGCCTGGCTTTAGACCTTCCTGAAAACCCATCCTCTTGATATAAGAAGAACCTGGTAAGGATGGAGAGAACAGGCTGAGAGAGCTGGGTCTGGGGTGAGGGCATCAAGGCTCAGGAAAAGGCGGGTCAACCATGATTTTCCAGTTGGGTGCCTGGGGACATTTGTGGCCCTACCAGTCCATAAGGTCGATACAGGATGAGAGCCTAGTGGGTGGCTCCAAGATGCAAGATAGCAGACTGGGTCTGAGTCAGGATAAATTGAGTGAGATGGTGGTGAGATAGTGAGGAGAATGTCCAACGGTAGGGCGCCTGGGTGGCACAGTCAGTTAAAGCGTTCGACTCTTCGTTTTGGCTCATGTTGTGATCTCAGGGTCGTGACATTGAGCCCCGTATTGGGCTCCATGCTGAGTGCAGAGCCTGCTTGAGATTCTCTCTCCCTCTGCCTCTCTTCCTCTGTGTGCTCGCTCTCTCAATCAATCAATCAATCAATCTCTAAAAATAAAGAATGTCCATGGGGCTCTCTGGTGAAGTCAGGAAAGTCAAGGCAGCATTTTGTTCCACCCAGAGATGGCCAATGAGTGTTCACCAGGCTACTCTCCCACATGACACTCTTCTTTGGAGGGGACGCTAGGGCCTACTGCATTTGCCCCTACTGTCATAGCTCTCCTCTGAACTCTAGACCCAGCTGACACCGCCTCCTGGAAAGCTACCCTCCACACATCCAAACTGACCCTTTGACCGTCCCCCCAACCCAGTGCTCCTCTCAAGTTCCCATTCTCTGAACACCTACTCATTGCTGAAGACAGGGACCTAGACATCCTCCTAGAGCCACACCTGGTGTCATCCACTAACAGATCTTGGGGCTGTACCTCCTCACAAGCTCTCAGATCTGGCCACGTATCCTCCACAGGACTGCCAAGCACTTCTTCCTCTCTCCTGGACGGTGCCGTGGGTCGCGTGGCTTCTGTCCCCTCCAGTGCTCCCACCACACAGCAGCCACAGTGATCCTTCTACACATTTAAGGCCATCATGCACCCCCTTTTGGAAAATGCATAAATGACTTCCCATTGCTCCCAGGGTAAAGGGCAGCCCTTCTAGCCTGGCCCACCTGGCCCGCATGGTCCGGCACTTCCCTGTCCACCTCCCCTCTCTCTGCCTCCCCCTGCCTTTCTCCCCTCCAGCCTCTCTCTCCTTCTTGAATCGCACAAACACGTGTGGGCCTCCCACCCCCACTCCAGCATTTCTGGGCTTTTTATCTTATCAGTCTGTCCTCCGCATATTTCCTGTTTCCCTCCTACTCTTCTTCCCTCCCTCCACAGGCAGAGGAATCCCAGCACTCCCTTTATGAGCACTTGGAGCCCCAGGAAGCATCTTCCTGTGCTCATCACAGTTGAAACTTTATATTCCTTAGTGAACTTAAATTGTCAATTACTAGACAATAATCTCTCTGTACGCAGGCACATAACAGGCTCAACGGATGTTATCTGAATGAATGAATGAATGAATGAATGAATGAGGCAAACTTGGGACAGTCTCACTTCTCCTCCCATTTGGGGATTGTTCTTGCCTTCTGTGAGGACAGAACGCAATCCTTGCTGAAATACTCTGGACAGTGCACACTCTTCTGCTGAGGAAGGACGCCTGGGCAGAGTTTGAGGACCTGGCTCAGCCAATGCAAAGCTCTGCAACCGTGTGCATGGAATTGAATTGCAGAGTTAATGATTCCAACTTAGCAGGCGGGAAGTGTGCTGAGTTCCAGCAATGCACCGTGGGATGGCTGGGGTCTTCCCCTCTCTGAAGCATGGCAGAGCCAGCCCAGCCTTCTGGTTGAACTCACGTGTCAACACACCTTCTGTCTCCACCACAGGAATCGGGGCTCTGCAGCAAGAAATTACCTACTAATGATTAGCTTGTTTGCTTGCAATTAATGACTGCTGAGGGCAGGCACACCAGGGCCAGTGATAGTCCTGATTCATTGATCAAACTGTCCCACTGACCAGGGACTCCAGGAAGCACCTGTACTCAGTCACCAATAATTCCCCTCCTACCCGTTGGAGGGGTTGACATTTAATAAACAGTAGCTCCTTGGCAGATTTTTGACTGAGCTTGGCTTTCCAAAGTAGTGGGAAAGGGGACCAAGAAAGAAAAGGAGCTATTTGCAACAGAAACAAAAGGAAAAGAGATTCTAGAGGCAGCCAGCCTAGGACGCTGGACACAGAACTGGCTATCACATTTCAGTGGCTTGTGGGACTGCGTGTATATGGTTTAACCAAACCTAAATTTAGGGTTTGGAGTATTTTGGCAAGATCTTAAGGGTAGGTAGCATTTTTACCAGATGTACTAGCTGTTTTTCTTACCTCTGAGGTTAAGTGATGTTCCAAATGCCCTAAGAAGCTGCCTCCTTTGTGTGTGCACCAGAGTCGCTGTATCCGGGAGCAGGAGAGAAACCAAGGGGTCAACATGGCCAGGGGGCTGAGCCAGGTGCCCTGGGGCCTGAGCTTATGCAGCCACAGTGTCGGGAGCTTTGAGAGGGGCTCTCTCTGCTCATGGGCCAGCCTGTCGAAACTGCCAGGCCAGGTTGAGTCCACACTGTTAGGGCTGGTTCCAGCTTTATTCTGAGATCACCTTGGAAGGCAAAATCCCAGAGTATGGTAGGGTGCCGAGGACAGATTCAGTGATAGACTTAAAGGCTGAAGAGAGAGGATTCCTGGAAACTGAGGCCCCAAGGGTGTTAAAGGGTCAGCTGGAAATAAATGGCATTAAAACATAACTGAAGGAATTAAAAATAGAATTACCATATGATCCAGTAATTCCACCTCTGGGTGTTTATCGAAAAGACTTAAAAGCAGGGTCTCAAAGAGATATTTGCACACCCCGTGTTCATAGCAGCATTATTCACAGTAACCCAAAGGGGGAAGCAACCCAAGTGTCCACCAACAGTTGAATGGATACACAAAGCATGGTATATATGTACAATGGAATATTATCCAGCCATAAAAAGGAAGGAAATTCCAAGACATGCTCCAAAATGGATGAACCTTCAGGGTATTAGGCTGAGTGAAATAAGCCAGCCACAAAAAGACAACTGTTGTATAATTGCACTTATAAGGTATGCGGTGCCTAGAGTTGTCCAGTTCAGAGATGAAAGGTAGAATGATGGTTGCCAGGGGCTGGGGGAGGGGGGGGTTGGGAGGTCCTTATTTAATAGGGACAGAGTTTCAGCGTTGCAAGATGAAAAAGTTCTGAGGATCTGTTGCACAACAATGTGAATATACTTAACACTACTGAGCTGTGCACTTAGAAATGCTTAAGATGGCGATTTTGTTATGTGTACTTTACCACAATTGGAAAAAAATGAAACCTTAAAAAATATGGAAAGATACACAATCTCATCAGTTATAAGCAAAAGTGCAAATTAAAGCTGCATCGAACACCATTTTCCCTATATCCTAGTGGCAGAGGTGAAGAAGCTTGAAAATTTACTGTGTTGGGAAGCAGGCACTCTCATACTTTGCTGGTGGGTATAAAAACTGGTACAGGCTCTGGAGGATATTTTATTTCTAGCAAAGTTAAAACATGTACATTGCCTTTAACCATCGATTCCCCTTCTGGGAGTTTATCCTATAAATATACTTGCCCAGGTACACAAAGGAGTGTGCAGGGGAATGCTGCAGCCCCGTTTGCATAGCGAATGACTGGAAGCAATCTAGGTGCCCATCACCAGGGCACCACCGAGGAGATGGATCTTTCCTTTGCACCAGGCAGTAAATGAAGCAGCTAGGTTGATGTGCCCACAGGGACAGTTTTCCAAGACGTGTTAAATGAAAATAGCAGCATGCAGACCACCGTGTTTCATTAGCTACCATTTGTGTAGAAAGAAAGGAGGCCGGACTTATGCCTTAGTGCTCATATGTGCTTAAGGATAGTCATGCCAGGGGCCCAAGAGGACTGGGCATCCTGGTAGTCTCTGAGCCTGGAGTTGGGGTGACCGGGGCCATCATTCCTTCTTATATCTTCAGGGATTCCCTTCCATATACTTGTGTTCCTGATTCTAAACAATTACATGCACACATCACCTAGCCATCCAGACATATGTACACTTTCAGAGTTGGCTGTGATAATGAAGGCCCAAGGCCTAGCAATTTCTCCAAGAGGCCTGTCTGGGCCATGGCTCTGTGGGCTGGACCACCAAGATTCACTCACTTCCAGAACCAGTCTGGAACCTTCACAACCAGAGATAGATGCAGAGACTGCACGGTTCAGGTGTCCCTATCTGTCATTCATAACTTCTTCTGCACTTACTGAATCAGTTTTCTTTCCTCTTAAAACTTCTGTGATTGTTCTCATACTACAAGAATGAGTTTCAGTTGTAAGAAACACAAAGGGGGTGAAGCAGTGTGGGGGCAAGATCTCTTAGGTGTGTGCAGCAGGGTTCATGCTCGTAGAACTTTGGGTTCCACACCCATCAGGGAGGGAGAGAGGAAGACACAGAATGTGGAAGACAGGCCAGGCTGGTGAGGGGCTCCATTGCCACAGATCTGCTCTGAACCCTCTCCAGGAGAGGGTGTGTTCCCTCCAGAAGAGAGAGAGACAGAGACCATGCCATCCAGGACAGAAGAGAGAGTGCCATCCAGGTGGCCAGAGCAAACACCTTTGTCTCATTCGGTTGTCCCCAAACCGGGCTGCCTTCCACATCTGGGGTTAGCCCTGGGGGTGAACCATTGAGGACTTTGGATAATGGACCATGTTGCCTGCAAGGGGTCTGCTGCAGGGACTGGAGCAGTGGTGGTTGTGGGCAGTATGATGGGGCAGGGACAGAGTTGACACTCAGAGGAGGCCATGGTCCAGTCCTGTCTGTGCCGTGGACTCCTGCCTCTTTGAATGGTAGTTAAAGGTACGGACACTGGGATGAGTCAAACCTGGGATTGAGTTCTGGCTCCGGATCCTTGAACATGGTTATGTAAGTGCCTAATCCTCAGTTTTATTCATCTATGAAGTGGAGAAAATAATATGGATACATTCTTCATAGTGAGTTTGGAAGATCCGTTAGGTAAGTGTGGAGAATTGACTGTTTTCTTACTACCTTTCTTTGGCAGCTCCCATAGAACCAAGTGCTCAGAACATGGGTGATGCCAGAAAGATTCCTCTGGGACTGAATTAAACACCCTGGAATATGCTAAGAGGGTCTCCGAGCCTGGAGGTGTCCTCCAGGAATCCTCCTCACATCCTCCAAGAGGTGTGGGGTGGGGGTGGGGGGCTCTGTCCCCTCTCCACCTGCACTTCCTCTTTTCCTTTCCCTGGTCATTGTTTCCATTTTCCTCATCCCTTTGTTCCTCACTGCCCTTCGACTGAATCTGATTGGTTTCCCTGGCACCAGAATCAGTACTTTGAAATAATGGTGAGGACAACAATGGCACTTTAGGGTTTCCAAAACAGAAAACGTCTTTGCCTGACTTGGTAGATGGGGAAACCAAGGCTCTGAGGAGACCCCATGGCTCAGCTGAGGCAGACTCACAGCTTTTTGGAGAACTCACACCAGCTTGTGGTGCAATTGAGCATCCATATTAGAAGACATCAAGAAGTTCCATCTTGAGTCTGTCACAGTCCCTAAATCCAGTCAGTCACTGAGTGCGGAAGAGGAAGACCAAAATCTGTACAGCACACCAACCCACCCAGTGAATTTAGAGGATGAGACGTAGCTACTGATTTCTGGAAATATTTACTGATCCCCAAGGTGCTGATACCACTCCGAGGTCATGAAGCTCTGTGCCAAGCCTCTCAGAATGATGTCTCTTTGTGGTTAGCTGCCGCTTCAATTTTATTGTCAAATTCCCTACAGAGTTTGGTTCTGTTTGTCTTTTCCTGATGAGGCTAGATATGTGGGATGCTTCCTTCTTCAAATTTAGGCTAAATTGGGGGATGTATCCACAACCCTTTCTGCATGTTTATGTCATCACATCCCAAACAGTCTCTTAGGTCCTTGTGCCCCCTTCTCCAGGGACTGATGGGGATGGGAAGGCATCAGCAAGGGAGATCTCATATACACAGCTCAAGAAATTAGCATGGCCCGGGGAATGTGACTGTTCCTATTTACTCTGGTATTTGCCCCACGGATACAGCTGCAGTTATGGGACCTCAGGCAGTGCTCACTTCCCTCATCTGGGCCAAGCAGAGGCCAGAGGACAAGTGCTTTGGAGCGCCGAGCTGGACCCCTCACCTCAGCTCTGTTCCCTGCTCACCTCCGAGGATCACTTGTACCTCCTCCTTCCTGCCTGGAGCACTTCAAGGACGAGACTGAGAAGTCACACAGGGGGTCTTGACGTAGGAAGGTAAAACAAACCAGGACAGTGTTTCGTTAGAGAATTTCACGGGTTAAGTTCTGTTCTGCATCATCCCATGACGCCATGAAGAATTACTAGACTCTCAGTTCCATTCACAGGGACTAGTAAGTAAAGACACAGCTCCCTTTCTCAATAGGATTGACCCACTGACTCTGTGAGCTTTTTAGTTTCTCAATGTATGTGAGTTTTCATGTTTCAGAATCCTGAGTTCAGATCACAGGTTTTAATGGCAAGTATTCCCCATTTTATTTTATATTATTTTAATTATGATTGCAGAAAAATCATGACTACCTGATTACATAACACGTGACCCAAGAAAATTAAGTAAACACCATAGTAATATATTCAACAAAGGCTCATATCCTCTGTTTTCAGTTCATAATTTACATTTACTAAATACCTGCAGTGTGGTAGATATAGTCTAAACACTTACATATTTTGCTCTTTTATGAATTTTTTCCCCAACTTATTTTGTCAAAGGAGCTCAAGGGTCTTTGGAAGCAAAGTAAAAGTGGGGTGTTGTTCCAGGAATTCTATCAGCCAGAAATCACTGTTCAGAGGCACCAAGGTGTTTAACAGTGAGTTTTAACTTGTTGAGTTTAATAGTGCTGCTGAGGATCTCTGGGTCCTGAATTGTGTTTGGAGCATGAAAGAAAAATCAAATTATGTCCAGAAAAGTGTTAGTGCTGAGTGTACTTTATAGCATGTTGTCTTTTTATTTAGATGGACTGCATGTTAACACACAGTAGGTAGCTCGCTCTTTCTGGAATGTACCATTCCCTTTACCATACTGAATAACAGAGTTTAATGCTACCCCATTGTCTTTCTGAATACACTAGATCCCGGAACCTTTGGGTAGAAGGTAGTAGAAGATATCTCTGGGAATAAAGTTCCAATCATCTGTGGGTGTGCATGTGATCCTGAATCGCTGTATTTTTTTCTAACTTTATAAACTGCCAAAGACTGCCAGGGATCCCAGAAACTATGCTTCCTGATCATCAGTGGTCCCAGACTGGTCACATGCACAGTTGCTGGTTCATTCAAACTGTCCTCTTGAACCCAAAGGCCCCCTCTCCTCCCATCTGTCCCTAAGGAGAGTGATGAGATGGAACTCACAGCGTGTGGCCCTTTGGGAATGGAGAAAGTGGCTCCTGGTCTACTTGCCCAGGACAGAAACTCTTCTCAGACTCGTGAGAAAGCCGGCAGTTGAAAAATGTCTCCTGACCCTCCTTCCATCCTACTCCATCCACAAAGCCCAAGAGAGAGGCGGGTCAGAGCCTGAGGGTCCTATGGACTTCCTTTGTTGCTGAGCTACCTAGCTTTCTGGGGAAAGAGATGTCTGGGGGTTATCATCTGAGTATTTAACTACCTTAAAAAAAAAAGGCTTCAAGACCTGGACACCTGCTAAAAGATGACAATGATTCAGTGACTGACACAGAGCTATTAAGATCAGGAGGTAGGGTGAAGATTCTACTGAAGATGCTAGTGTTAAGGTCAGGAGGTAGGGTGAAGATTCTACAGAAGACGCTAGTGTTGAAAATGAACATTGCCGTTCAGTTTGGTTGTTCCATACCCTTCTCTCCAGGACCCTTTCCCAAGGGACACAAGATTGCATGGGCTCTTTGCACAAAACAAAATGGGATCTGCCCCCGGGGCACTTGAGGACTTATCTCCTCTCCCTTGTTCTTTGCCTTCCCTCAGAGGTGTTAAAAATATGCATCTGTGGATGTTATATGGGTGAATGACTGGCTCTGGGGCAAAAAATTCTCTTTCTCCCCTCCACTCCCTAGTGGCACTTTAAAAACTCAGATTGTCTCTGTTTTTCTTTGCAGTGAGCAGAGAGTGTTTTATTCATATTTTTAAATGTGGAACTTTAATAAAAGTCAGTTTTGCCTTTTCCCCACTTCCCATGCATTAATAACTCAGTTATGCTAGTACCCAAGTACTAGCACCTGTACTTGGCCCTGCTGTTGCTCAGGGAGGATGGGTCCTCACTGCCAGCCTTGAATTTGGATGGCAGCGTTACCAGCACCAACTGCCTTGCCCCAAGACCCTCATCTGAGCTGTATGGGGCCATCCCACCAAATGGCATTAACTCTTTCCTGCCCTTCAGGTGTGTCTCTCCTTGTTCTGCTTTCTCCTGGTCATTGTTTTCTCCTGTGCATTGATTCTCCCCCGACCCTTATATTTTTTAGCTGTATCATCTATGTAACCAGCCTCTTCAGTGCTCCCTTCCCCAGCTTCGTTTGCCCGGTTCCCCAAGCGGCTGAGCCAACTGTCTTCTGTGCCCACAGTTGTAACCTCAGGGCTGAAGTGCCCAACCTTTGTGCCTAAAGGACAAAGGCAACCTAATGGGGACTGAGCTTCTGGTCCTCCTGGCTCTTGTGTCCACACATCTGCCCCTCCTCTGTTCCCACTGTCTGAGGATGGGCTTTCCCGAAGCAGCCCTGAAATGAGGATTTGTGTGCTATCTCTAAGGACAGACAGGGAGTGCGGCAGGAAGAGGAAAAGAAGGAACCAAAGTGGGGTGTGACCTCAGTAAGAGTCCTTCCCAGGGTGGCTTCCCCTGATCCCACGGTGGCTCTCAAGTATCCATTATGCCCTCTGGCTGTCCCAACCCCAGGCAAGTTTGCTGCCTGTATGAGGGCCTGGGCAAGGGAAGGGTAATGTGTTAGCAGCCAGACTCTTCTGCAGGTGCCCTAGGGCCATCCAGATGCTGGTTGTGGGGAGCTGGAAGCATAGGAATAGGGCACACATCCCAACGAGGGGGCTGACAGGTCTCCACTGTTGTCCATGGTGAACCAAGAGAGAGGCAACTCTGGGAGTATTTCCAAAATAAAGCCTTCTTGCCTTGACAAAGTCGTACCTGTTCTTCCTTATCCTCTCAGCCAGGTGCTTTTTTTCTGGTAATTAGGACAACATTGTGGTTAAAAGTGTGGGTTCTAGAATCAAAGGAAACTGGGCTTTAGATCTGGCTCTGCCACTTGTGGCTGTGGGAAAGTCATTTGCCTTTCTGGAGTCAAATCTTCACATCTGTGCAATGGTGACAGTTCCATTTATCTGCCAGGGTGTCTGGAGGACCATTTGAGACAGTGGGTGCATGGCCTACCACCAGGACCCAGCCCACGACACCCACTCAATACATGAGAGGTCTTAGAGTCACACATGTTTCCCAGTTTGAGAGCAGAGGAATTGGGGAAGTTAATGCTACTATAGGACCCTCACTCAGTGTGGACTTTGACCCTTGAATTTTGAGGCCAAGCTGTCCATACTTTAGCTGCTTGTATCCAATAGTTAATGTTTGCCATGGACAATTATTTCCTTTATACTTTTCTTAAACTCACTTTTTTAAAAGATTTCACTTATTTGAGAGATAGAGAGCACGAACGGGGAGAGGGGCAGAGGGAGAAACAGATACCCTGCTGAGCAGGGAGCCTGATGCAGGACTCAATCCCAGGACCCTGAGATCATGACCTGAGCCAAAGTCAGACACTTAACTGACTGAGCCACCCAGGCGCCCTTAAATTCACTTTCAAAAAAAAAATTTCTTTTTACTCCCGACAAGAATTTTTTTTTTATTTTAGTAAATCACAATGTCAACTTTCCCAGCTTTATAGAGAACAAGATTACCCAAGTATACAGAGTTAGAAATTTATTTTCATGCCAAAAATCCCTGTAAGATAGCTAATTGTCCCTTTCTGTGGATATATCCAATTATGGTCACTTACTCCTGAATCATTCCAATGCACAAACAAGAAAATGCATTCGTAGTAGAGGGGATGAAAAGCAGTCATGGACAAATATCTGCACATACATAGACAGACATCCTGTATGTGCACTGCCCTCCTTAACCCATTCCAAAATTGTATCAGTAGAACCAGACTGTACAGTAAACACTCTTTGCTTAAACATACACATATAGACACTGGGAATACCCTGACAGTACAAGTTTAGGTAAATTTCAGTGCTCATGAGAAACAACAACAACAACAAAAGGCTTCCACACCACTATAAATACAGAATTAAGGAATTTATTTTTAAAGGTGATTTTATATGTCTTCCGTAAATGAACACAGATATTTTTATAGTAACATTAAAATAAGCATTATATAACTATCGACACAGTTTGTTCTTCTGTGGCCCAGTATCATCTCATGTACCACCCAAAACACCCCAGGCATTCCTGCTGATAGTACTTTGTTCATCAGATGCTATCCAGCCACAGCGATGGACCTCAACAGCCCTATAGCCTGGGGAGCCGTTACAAGTCTGTTATTCCTAATCTTTCCGATAACGTTTGATATTTGATTGCTAGTGTCTGACTCCAGGTAGAGAATTATTTTTGGACCCCGAGGTTGCTGGTGGGGCTGACAGGTAGCTCTCAGAATTAAATAGTTGGGTCTGGCCTCATCGTCACCATGGTAACAGGAATCAGCACCAGCTGACAGGTAACCAGCTGGGTGGGAAGCTTTATAGGTGTGAGCTATTTCTTTGTCAACGTCTCAGGGTCTCTCATTCCCGTCCCCTGAGTGGGTCGCACCAGCGGTCACCATCCCAGATGTCACATCTGACATCTCAGTTGGGAGGTGCTGAAAACCATGGAACGTAGTCTACTGTACGTACCTTGGAAGAGGCACATGATGCAATGATGTATTTTAAAAAGAGAGAGAGAGAAAGATAAGCAAACAGGGTAAGCATTGCCCGTTTACTTAGTGAACACAGCGCCTGGTGCAGAGTAGGTGTTCCAGAATTTTTATTGAACAAATAAACCAACTACTAAAACCATTCTGTATCAAGGCAGGCATCCAGTCCTGCCAACAGCATCTCCCATTTTCTGTACTCTTTAGGACCAGGTCAAGGATAAAAGAGTAAAATAATCTGGAGGTGGGAAGCTCTGTTGGAATGTAAAGGGGTAGGTGGAGGGATGGGGAAGAGGAAGAAAGAGGTTATGGGAGTTTCTTGGGGAAAGGGGAACAATCAGAAAATGGGAAGGGTCAGGAGTCTGAGTTAGGGGTCCAGTTTTGGGAGCACGCCTGTCATGTCAGCTGCCTGCTCAGGCACCGCCCCAGCCCTCCTGCCCCTGAAACACTGCAGTGCAGCTGATGAGGGGCGGGCCGCAGGCGGTGCACTGTGCTGCCTGCCTCTTTGGGTCCTCAGAAGAGACGTGGTTTGTTGGGAAAATTCTCTCTTGGCCTGGCTTGCTGCATTCCAAGTTAAAATAGCTCACACTCCTTCTGGGTGGGAACGACGAGCCTCCCCAGGGCCTGGGGTGTAGACCTGCATGGAGGAAGAGAAAACCCGCTGCTGCTGTGCTTCCCTTTGATGGACATCTATCTGTGCCTCTCACCCTTGGCCACTGGGCGAGCATGTGACAGCAGAGATGCCGGCTGTGTTACATGAATATTTAGACCCCGGCACAGCCCATCTGCTGTCACCCCCAATCAAACCAAACATACATGTGGACAGCGTTTTAAATTTTTTCATCCTTGCCATGAAGGAGAGCAGTATTCCCTCCAGATGTCAAGGTGGGAGTCCTGCCGTGGAGAAGCGCTTCTGTGGTGATAGGGCTCTGTCTTCAAGAGCTACGGAATTAGCCAAGGAAAGCTTTGCAAACACAAATCTTTGGGGCATCTCAATAAGGATGTCTGGTTTCGTCCAAACTCATTACCTTCCAAGTGATGGAATCATCTGGGAAAGAAATTTCTTATTAAAATCTAAGACCTCCCCAGAATCCATCTGCAAACTTCAAAGGGAGATTTGGGGGAAGGAAATCCTACCCAATTTTAACTATTCCACGGATGTTTGTAGGGGGTTGGAGGGAAGGAAAATCGTTTCTTGGTGCCAAATCGGAATCTGGTTCCGTGCTATGGGTCAGTTTCCAGGGCACACCGCCTGGGCAGCAACTTTTCTCAGGCCGGGGGCTTAACTTGGAACAGAAAGAGCCAGAGCCCCTGGTCCAGCTCTGGGCCATAGTGATCTGAGGGATTAAGAGAGGCAAAGCTTCCTTGGGCCATCCCGGAGTGCACAGGGATTCACCTTTCCCAGATGGTGTGCATTTTCCATTTCGGTGAGATGCCCCATTCCCTTGGAGTCTTAGAAGCAAAAGCCAGCCCAAGGGGCTGTCTCAGATGGAGCCCCTTTGTGTGGGGGATTTATTGATGGAGAGTTCTCAGGAGAAGGCAAGCGAGAGAAGCAGGATCAGGCAGGAGGACGAGTCAGCAGAGCTGTGTTTTCAGCTGCAGGCTGGCCTCCGCCTGATCCCACAGGGCTATGGTGCATGAATAGCAGCACGGAGATGTCCCAACTTGAAGCAGGACATTGGCTGCACCCCGCTCTTGGCGTGAGGACTTCATCTTGCAGGCATGTAGGGTGAGGTAGCACCCATTTGCTGAGAGCAATTCTCAGGAGAACGCAAGCTGAGCCATTAGCAGACAGCATTTTCACCACTAGGCTGTGGGTGCACTAGCCTGGTGAAGGAGATCCTGAGCATGCATCAGAAGGTCCATTCCAGTGGTACACACTCACCCTGTCATCCTGCTTGACTTCCCACAGACTGGGTGTAATGAAACCACAAGTTTTTGTTACCTTTACAAGGAAGCGCCATTCATCAGTCTAAGAGATTCGTTTTCCTTTCCAAACCATTATACTGTAGCAGGTTTTAGACATGTTTTATAGAGGGATGGGGAGGGGAGTGGATGCATAAGTTAACATAGCTGGCCAGACATTATTGCCTACCCTAGCATAGAGCCCTACCAGCCATGGATGTAGCCACTCCACAATTCAGCCAGACTTGTTAAAAATGAGGGCATAAAAAGAGCTGATTTCATCCATTTTATGGCAGTATCGTTCCCCCCCGCCCCAGGAAAGGCAAGGTTAGCCAACATGTATGTGGTCCATACCTTTTGTGTGGAAGATGTTTTCAAGACTTTACTCCCTTGTATATGCCTAGTCTTGCCCCTGACCACTACTTAACGCTTCTCGTCTTTTCTCAAGCTCTTGCCTTTCTGTTATTTGGAAATGGTCACAAAAAATTACAGCCTTTTCCATTCTCAAACCCAAGCTGCTACGTTCTTTCACACACATACCCCATGAGGTTCTAATATCCAGCTCCTCCACAACATCCCAGATTTGGGGCTGGATGTTCCGTTGTCACCTGAGTCCGTTTCCACTTCCAGTGGGACAACCACAAGCTCTAGTCTCTTGACTGCTTGGATCTGACCTTCCTGGTAAAAACAGTTTTTTAAAAACGATGTGACAGGAGAATGTAGAAATGTCTGGAACATGTTCAAGACCAGTGAAAACCCTGTAAGAAGACATTCTCGCTGCCGACTTTTGGTTCAGACAAGTCAGATGTGCCCCTGGGACACCCCTGGCTCCCATCAGCTGGCACCAAGCATGGAAACTTTGGCCACAGCTAGTCGTTTCTGTGGCTTCTCTGCTCCCCTTCTCGCCGACGATTTCCCAGAGCAAGTCCCATCTAGCATCAGTCCATCCTAAACATCAGCCAGCTCATCTCCATGCAGCAAGGACCCATAGGCATGCTGCGATCTCAGTACAAAAAAAGCTCGTCCGCTGAGCTCCCATAGACCCCCGAGGAATTGACAGGCTGATGAGTGATGTATGTGGCTTGTTTGGGACCCTATCCTTTGAAGGAAAGGATGGAATGCTGTCCCCATACCCAGGGATGTGGGGAACAAGCTGCTGCCCACCACCCACCCTCCAGCCTCCACTCATGTGGTCTGGATCCCAATCTCTGTGGTGATTTAGTGAAGGATTCCTTTGGGATGATCAAGGGAATGTTTGTGGAAGAAGCAGCATTTGTGTGGTTCCTGGGTTAGCCTGGGTTCCCAGAAGCTGAGCCTGGCATGAATGTTCATGCAAAAGTGATTTTTAAAGTGCTCCCTGGAAAAACTGGTAAAGAGTGAGTGGTGGGGCCAGGGAGGGAGGAGAGAGGAGAGAGATACTGTGTTGAGCAGACATGTAGCAGCCACTTTGGCTCAAGGTAGCCCTGGGTGCTGGCTGTCGCATATGAAAGCACCCAGGGAGCGAAAGGAGGAAAATGGCAAAAGGATACACAGGGAGGGGGGTCAGAGTATGGATATGGTTTCAGGTCCCTTCTAGTAACTTCCAGAAGAGTTTACAGGAGCCATAACTGCCCCAGGTCAGTTCTGCCCCAGTGTCTAAAACCTCACTGTGTTGTAAGTTGGGATCTTTGGGGACCCCTGATACCAACTCTTTTCTGCCTTGCCCCTGTGGGTCCCAACACACTAAGCAGATACTGGGGCACCAGCATCCCATGGCCATAAAATGTACAAATGATAAAATGGGGCTCCAGGGCACAGATAAAGTGACACAAAAGGTGCCAACATGCTTTCCATCAGGATGTATCTCAGCTAATAGGAGGATCTGAGTTAACTCCTAGCTTATTCTCAGTCTATAACAAATGCCAAGATGCAGGTACACATTCCCAATACTTAACTAAGGCAAAACTCAGAACCAGTTCCTTTTCGGTAGAAGGGGTCGAAGCCATTTTGTCTGAACAGGAAGCCCTTAGATAAAAAAAACTATCCACCACAAGGCCTGCAGTGGAGCAGAATCCCAATGCATGCCAGAGTTATGTTCTCTAGCCCGAGGCTTAGTAAAAGCCTAATCAGGAAAACTGGCCAATTTTAGTCTTGGGCCCCATTCTGGGTTCTAATGCACCATGAAATTCAATGCAATCCCATGTCCTTTCTTAGATTCTGGGTGAAGTCTTTTTCTTTGGAAAAGAAACAAAACTGGGCTTCGCATAAGTACGGGCTTGATCTCTCTGGGCCTGAGGGAAAACGTGAACTAAGCCCTGACTCATGTTGACCCTCAAGAGGCCACTTGACTTAGATCTGGCCCCAGGACGGTTCTCGCTAGACCTCAGTCTCCCCCTCTATAAAGCACAGAGCTCTCGGGATGGCCATAAGGGTTAGGAAAGATCATGTAAGGGAAACGGTGATACGTTAACACATTAGTAGCTATTTGTGTTTCCCTTGGAGAACTTGGCTGTTCATTCAAGGGGAAACCCGTTGAAGAGTACCCACCTCATTAGAACAGAGAATGGCTCTGCTCTTCCCACCTCCGTACCTCTGTTTCTGCTTCCTGTCCACTTGGAATGTCTCCTCTGCAACTGTGTAAGCCCTTTTTTCTTGGAGGCTCCACACATCTGAGTCACCCATGCAGTCTTTATCCACTGAGCTGGCTCATGCTGATACTTTTCTTCCTGACCCCAAATACCATTCACTGTCTGATTCATCTTCATCTAGATAAATATTTGTTGTGAATATGGCCATAGATATAGTTCTCATTTTCAGATAGAGGTGAATAGTGGCAGGTTGCATCTTCCAAAATGGCCACAGCAATAACTCCAGGACCACGTGTTCTTCCAGAGTCTTGTTCCTCCCCCTTGAGGCCAGCCGTATCTTTGTAACGACCCTCTACATGACCTTCCAGGCTAGATCATAAAAGGCCCTACAACTTCCTCCTTCTAGCTCTCCGTCTTGAAACTTGTGCCTTGTAGCTCTGAGCCACCATGGGAGAAGTCCTCAAGCCAAAGAGACCCTGAAGGAAGGCCATGTGGAGAAACCACATTGAGTTAGAGAGGCCAAGGAGACTGAGTGGTTCCAGCCCCCGGAACCACTGTTTGAGTCTCCCCAGCACAGGTGCCAGAAAGGCAATGAGTAAGTGTCACGTTTCCAGTTCCAAACGCTAAATCATTGCAGTTTCATGAGCAGCCACATCAGGGCCACTTACCCCAGAAATGTGAGACATAATAAAAGAAGTGTTGTTGCCTTAAACCGCTACATTTTGGGATAGTCATTATGCAGCAGGAGGTATGTATAGGATACATATGTGTGTATAAATGTATATGTGTGTGTGTACAGACATATGGGTGCACATACATACATACTTATGTGTTTGGGGGATATAGTTTGCCAGTTACCATCCTCCAATTTGTATGTTTGTGAACTTAAATCTGACTTCTTCAACAGGTCTGTAAACTCCATGAGGGCAAGACTGTGTGGTATACTTCCTGGTTATCCTCTGCCAGAGTTAGAGCCGCATGGCAGATGTATAACCACTGCACCGTGCATCCTTGAGTGAAATTGACAGGGAAACATCTGGGCACACATCTGTGTCCCTGAAAGCTTGCCATCCTTACAGAATGCAACTGTGATCCTGAAGAAATCGGAGTCTCTTTGGTACTTGAATCTTTCTCATAGGAACCTGTATCTTTGGAAAGAACCATTTGTCTGAGATCCCTGAGAGTAAGCCAGCCAATTTGCTTCTGTGTCATAGATTCAGAGAAAGACAACACTGCTCTCACCAGCCCCTCCACCTGTGGGCACTTGACAGCCAGCCTCTTCGAGGCGATTAGGCAGGACCTTGTCTCCTCGGTCCAGGACCCCTGCGGGATTTGCAGCTTCCATCTTCAGACTGAAAAACAGCCCGGTTGCCTGTCTCCTCATCTTAATGTTACCTAGGAGATTGGAGATTTTTTATGCAAATATCTGTGACAGTCTGGTCCTGCTTATTTGGGCTATGGCAAGAAAACTTAAATGTTGGAGTCTCTCATAGAAGAATAAAGTTATTTGTATTCCTCCCCAACAACGACAACGATAACAACAAAACTATAAATCTCAAACATCAAAAGGGTCATTTTTTATTTTTTTTTATTTTTTTTTATTTTTTTTAAAGATTTTATTTATTTGACAGAGAGAGACACAGCGAGAGAGGGAACACAAGCAGGGGGAGAGGGAGAGGGAGAGGAAGAGGGAGAAGCAGGCTTCCCGCGGAGCAGGGAGCCGGATGCGGGGCTCGATCCCAGGACCCCGGGATCATGACCTGAGCCGAAGGCAGACGCTTAACGACTGAGCCACCCAGGCGCCCCAAAAAGGGTCATTTTTTAAAGAATTATTTTATTAGATTGTCTCCTTAGGTCTATATGAAATGCCCTGAAATTCAGTGTTTATGTGAGGAAAGATGGAGGAAGGAATGATACAAACTCTTCCATCCTTTGAAAGTCTGCCAACTCCTTTTACCCATCCACTGCACGAATTCACTGTCCAAGCAGCTCAAGTGAGCTGCACACCAGCATCCTCAAGTACACGTTAAACCAGTCTTTGGATGATGGGGGCAGCAAGGGGGACTTCATTTTCTCTGACCGGCCTTTTCTCAAGTGAGTCCACGATTTGTCCTGATTTATGACAGTAAATACATACATTTGCATCCGGCTTCTGTGACATGAAGACTGAGGTTAATGCATCACAGTTTATGTTGCCTCTCCATTTTTTTTTTTTTTGGTTTCAAAATAATGATGTTGACTTCTTTAAGGATTTCTTTGAATGTGCTTTCAATTCCAACAATCCTACAATGACATGCAAGCACACAGAAAAACACAAGATAGCCAGCAATGACACTAAATTCTAAGTTCAGGGGTGGGACGGGCAAAGGTCATTGACTCGTAACAGGGAATATGATGGGGTTCTGGGGCAAGAACAAAGTGGAACCTCTCCTTCCTCCTTTGTGGATGACTTCCCACTTTACTTTCAACAGAAATTGTAATATTTATTATTTTGTTCTTGACTAATTCAGGAATTTAGCAGAATTTTCCTTTTCTTCCTTTTCAAAAAATTAAGCACTAATATATTTATGTGCTTGATATAATGGCCAGATTTAGTCAGAAGTTTGATTTGCTGCCCACCTCTCTTTCCTATTTCTGAAGCTTCACAAATTTGTCTGGACTTGAAAGGCACTTATTAAACACCTACTTTCTATTGCTGTGAATTTCAATTTGCCAGTTTCATGTAGAATGTCAAAATTTGACACGTATGGGAAAATGTATGAGAACCTCCAGACTCCAAAAGAAGTAGAACATGATTTCACTCCCTTGCTAGCAACTGGTTTCCAATATCCTTTGTCCCCTAACACACATTCTTGTCTCTGAGCCTTCGAGTATCACCTGTCAGAGACATCAGAACTGCCACAGATGCTTTTCTGGGTTGCCTTGACCTTGAAATATTTGTAGTTGAGAGCTGGGGAAGGCCGTATCATCACTTCCTATAAGTTCTGCTGTATTGAGGACCCTCTTTGTCCAATCTCTGGTTTATCTATATAAGTTAGTGTGCAATTAAATTACCTGCTGGCCCTTTATTAAATCTTGCCAGCCCATTCCAGTGACCTTCACTTTCCCCAGGTCCTTATTTACTCTTGGGCCGCATGGTTCCTTCAGGTTGCCTTAGTTCCATGGAGAACTTAATGTGGCTAATAGCAAGTTTTGGGGATCTTTAATGTGAATTTAGTTTCCTGTAAATTTCCTGCCACGGGTAACTGATGTGGAATATATTCTGGATTTTGACTTCCATTAATGGTAGACTAGCTTCCAGTGGTAGAGCATTGGATTAATGCTCTTGTAGGAACAATTAGGGACTCTAGACAAAATAAAGAAAAACAATTGTTTAAAAACTCTGGAAAGTGAATAAAACAAATAGAGACTGGAGGGAGTATGAAACTTGAAAGAAGAT
This sequence comes from Callorhinus ursinus, assembly GCF_003265705.2. Lineage (NCBI taxonomy): Eukaryota > Metazoa > Chordata > Mammalia > Carnivora > Otariidae > Callorhinus > Callorhinus ursinus. The sequence continues at coordinate 16,263,940 of NW_027397091.1, forward strand.
AAACCACACCTGTCTGCTTTTCCCCTGTGAAATTCCCTAGTGTTTGCGGTGCATGGGGGATAGAGCTGGAACAGAAAGTGGGGATCTTATTGGGCTGAGGTCTCTGAGATTGGAGTTTGGAGCTCCTGGAGTAGCTAGAAATTGGGGGGGGGCATCCCAGAAAGGAAGGATTCACAGAAGAGAAGCCCTAACATGCATATAAATTCCCCTGAAGTCCTTGACTGACCCCTGCACTCATGTCCATGCTCAGGGGCACACCAAGCAGCAGGGGGAGACAACAGCTAAAAGGCTGGAATTACATAGTAGGGATTCCAGAGCCACCTGCTCTGGAGAGATAAACTCTGGAGTTCAAGTCTCCAGTGTTTAAGGGGCTTGGTAAACAGCTCAGACTTCACATTGAAATCCTGTGAGGATGACATCCCAAGATAAAGAGCATAATCAGAACAGAAAAAAGCCTAAAACCACCACCAGAGATGACCCTCCAGTAATTTAACTGCCTACTAGAACAAATTCAACACTGTTCCGAGGAAGACAACAGAATCCAGAGTCTCTTCAGTGCATCATCTGTAAAGTCAGATATACAATAAAGAAGGACTGGACATACATCAAGTAGATTATAAATTCTTTTGATTTAATCTTGTCTGCTCTAAACTGTAACCAGCCTTGCTCTGCTAACTACAAGACAGTACAGTGACCTTGAAGGATCTTTCTTGGTCCTACTCTTGGTCTAAACCCTTGAAAGCCTAGTTTGGAGGACAAAGTACATTGTGAAAGCAGAAGGTATTTAGTCTGTTTCATTCAAAACCATAATGTGCCATCACTACAGCCAAAAAAATTAAGAAAAACTGATATAGGAATTACTTTTAGTCTTGGATTAATTATAATCTCATAATTTTCATTCAGATGGAGCCATCATATTTGGAATGTAGACTTTAAATGCACAAACTTAGTGAGCCAACAAAAAAGCCCTGGTTTCAGACCTACCCTTAAGAGAGTTTCAGATGTAATTAGATTCTTGAGTGTTTTGACCCAAAACTATAGGTATCTAATATTTAATATATGGCAACATAAAAAGGAAAATGATTTTCTCCAGGTAACATGCTAATTTTTCTTCCAAGGAGAAGCAGAGGTTGCCAAGTACTAAATGAGGAGTAAACACAGCTTGTATTTTGCCAGCTAAATTGGGCAGTAGTTTGTCTATTTATTTACATCTCTTCCTACAACTAACTGTGAGTTTTTTAGATATTTATTTCATTATTATAGACCAGATTTCAAGCTACTATATTTTAAATGTGTAACAACCTAATGCATCTGCTTGAATATATTTGATATCTTTGGGAGATTGTATTGAAATACTTTTAATCTCCCACAAACTTTAAAAAGATGATACTCAAAAAGAGATGCACATCTAAGGAAATTATGGCAGTAATCACTATGACTAGGAGCAAGGAGTGCCGGTTATTCTTTCATTTTAGGACTTTGTCAGCAAAGCTTCAGTGAAGGGAAATAAGAAGCATACATGCCCCCGTTCCCATTCCCATAACCAATGTGACAGCATTGTTAATAGATCAAGTTCCTCTCCCACACTGCACCCCATCTAAGACTCAGCCTAACAGCCAGTCATTACCACTCAACTGATGAACATGTGAGATGAGATCTATTTTCTATCTCTGAAACTGATGATTATGGAATATCATCAAAGGTGAAAGAGAAGAAACAGGTTTTGAAAGGGGAAAACAGAGGAAAAACTTTAACTGTGCTTCTCACCAAATCCTGTTATTACCTTTCCATCTGTAGACCAACAGAACACTAAAGGTTACTTCTAGCTCTGAAATTTGATGGGTTAACACTTTAAAAAAAAAATCACTGATTTTGGAGTCTCCAGTCATTTAGCATGCACACTTCATCTCTGCTATAAAATAAACACATAAAGAATGAAAATTGTCAATTTATATTCTCATAGGGAGTTACTACATTCAAAAAGAACTGTTTTAATTGCATTTGTCTTAAGAAAGCTTTTTCATGCACCCTCATTCCGTCTAAGGGTTCTGAGGAGGAATGGCCATTTATTTTAACAATGTGCATCCCCTTAAGGAGCTATGTAGTGGGTTTCTGTGCACATCAGTTTGTTGGTCTGAATTTCTCTGCATCAGTAAGCAGACATGAGAGCACGAGAGATGCAACACCTGGATCAGACCCTAGTCCATCCGTCTACACATTCTCTGACATTGGCACCAAGGGACATTTTGAAGAACAGAGCAGTCCATGAAGGGCATAAAGTTCTGAACACCACAGGACTATATGCCATAAATATTCAATTTCCTTTAATGAGAATTCATAACTGATACAGCCATGGTAATCCCACATGAGCAACAAATACAGGTTGTAGGCTCTTGCCTCTACAAATAGGCCTCCTTCTATGTGCTGCCATGTTTGTGGCCTGAGAACACTAAATTAGTCATGGGATCACTGTATTTTCTACAGTAGCTACTGGCTTGGAGACATGAGCAACACTGATTTCATAGCTTTTTATTATTGATAAAGAAATATGTTTCCAGTTCATCAAATTACATTGCAGTGCCTTGCCAGGCCAAAAGTCTATGGTAACTAATGATTGGGGTTCTTTAGTTGCAAAGAATGTCTGTTCCCTTCCAGGAGAAAAGCTTGTGGAATGATTTTTTTTAAATCTCCTGCCAATATGGATATGAGAAAAAGAGCTCTGAAGTGGAAATCAAGGAACTTCTCATGGGTGTGTTGGATCAACTTCAGCACCATCAAAAAGGGGCAGATAGTCTTCCATCCTGCATTCAGGAGTTAGGTGGTTCCATACTGTTGTCAACAAAGCAGGATGCATCATTCCCCTATAAATGTATAGAAATAAGGCCATTGAAAACTGTTGCCATTATTGGGGGGCAATTTACATGAATATGGATGAGTCCTCTGCTGGAAAAATTAATCTTTGTTGAAATGGAGAGGTGCTGAAGTGCAAAATTCTTAGCTTCCCTTGTCTAAATAGGGGTTCATCAGAAGGAGGCTCTGAGGCAGATTCAAGTACAGGTTTATTTGGGAGATGATCCAGATAGGGGAGTCAGGAAGTGAGACAGGGAAGGGAAGGCAGCCAATCAAAAGAGTGTTATAAAGCCAGTTATCACAGTGAGCAACCAGAGCTTAACCCAGCTGAGGGTGCTAGCAAACAGCACAGGACACACCTGAGAGTTATCTCACCCACGTGGTGAGAGAGCTGAGGTATTTATACACCCACCCTTTCATAACACTTTGGTTGAGGGCTTCACCTGGGGGAAAGAGCAGTATTAATTCTCCAGCCTATCTAGCCTGCAGTATCTGGGCAGAGAACCCCATCTCTGCTTTGGGGAAAGCCCTCAGGCAAACAGATGCAGGTGCTGGTAGTTGCTTAGCATAAAAGTGGTAGGATCCCAGGAATGTGGGCAGTGTCCCAAGACACTGATGTCTTGGGAAATACCCCTTATCCATATTTCTCCTTTTCTACTATTTAATAAAGTAAAAGGATTTATCATTTGATAATTACTTGCCTGATTCTAGGTACTACATGTTTTGTAAACATCATCACAATTAATCCTCATAATAACTACATAAACTGATACTGTTTTCATCCTCCCATTTTGCACATTAAGAAATTAAGACTGAAAGAGGTTAAGGAATTCCCCCAAGGCCACAGAACTCTTAAGTGGTAAGGAAGGCTTCAAGTCCAGGTTTTTAGGCTCTTATAAAACCCTGGCTGCCTGTGGTAAACAAATGTCACCACACAAGCATTTGAAACCAATCAGCAAATTTGATTGGTAGTATCTTTTTGATTGACAGCTTGACGGTCCCAAATTGAGGCTCTCAATTACCATGACCTGTGGTTATATCCTCCTTCACAGAGATGCTGTTTATGGTCTCATTTCCATGCATACATTGATCAATCCATTCAATCCAAAGTCTGGATTGAATCCAGACTTTGTTTCTGGCTTTCGAAGGGAAGAAGTTGTGCCCTTCAAGGGGAAAAAAAAAAGGTCAGTTAGCCCTTTCTGATACAGAAGACTCAACATGCTAGAAAGTCAGACCCCGATCATGATCTCAGGTCCTCCACTACCATCTGTGTGAACTTGGGCTCATGACTTGCCTTCTTTGGGTCTTGGTTTACTTATCTGTAAACTGAAGATAAAGATTCCTATCCTAGAAACCATGATAAAGTGAAAAATAGATATTTACAGGACTCAATAAAGATTAGTTCCATCCTTAAATATTGGGATGATTGCAAAGAGAGCTGAGTGTTCCCTGGCCCCCAACCTACGCTTTGGTCCACTCAATTGGTGACTCATCGGTGACCAGGGTGGTACATCCTTTGCCTTTATGTAACTAGGGTTGAGTAGGGAACCCGGCATGTGTGAAGGGCTGAGTAACTGTGTTTATTTGCAAATGATTGATTTGTTAATACATTTTCCAATGTTGTTGAGACACAGATTCCAAAGACGACCTCCCAGCAGCCTGCAGTTATCTGGGACATCCTGTACTCTCCCATTGCCATATACGTCCCACCCACCCTCCACCCCCTCACTTTTGTGGCTTGCTGAACCTCACTGAGCGTAAGAGGAGGGCACCAAAATGTCTCTGAAACTTTTCCAGAGACTAAATATTTAGAGAGTTAAGTTGAGAATATATCCATTTTCACACAGATTCCTTTGTGGATAATTTTGTTCAGGGGCCTTCAGTTATGACATATATGTTCATTTAATCAACAAACATTCTTAATTAAGTGACTGTTCTGTGCTGGGCACCTCACTAGGCACTGGGAATGCAGAGAAGAGAAGGATAAATTCCTTCCAACCTTAATTGTCCTCCTCTGGTCCATTGGAGAAGACAAAAGAAACCAAAAATTGATGAGGCAAGGCCTCATGGGCAGAATGCTGAGCGCCATATTAGCTCTCGCATTACTCAGGGTGGGCTTGGCTACACTGGGTAACAAACAGCCCCAAATCTCAGTGGCTAAGAAAAGAAACATGTTATTTTTTACTCATGCTACATGTATAAAATGTGCGTGTCAGTGGGGTGGGATTCTGATATCAGTTGCGCAGGGACTCAAGCTGGTGGAAGATTCATCCTGACGTATGTTTCCATGAATATTTAGACAAGAAAATGCAAAGTGATGAATCAGACACTAGCTATTAAAGCCTGCCTAGAAGTGTGACATATGTCATTTCCTCCCATTTCATTGACCAAAGCAAGCTGCATGGTCCCATCTACCCTTAAAGGGAACCTAGAAGTGTATTCCTTCCAAGTCTCCAGAACAAGGAGAAATAGGTTATTTTTGAACAGCCCAAATAGCCATTCCCAGTTGCTGGGAGTTCTACTGAACTATTTCTCCCAACGTCACTTCTTAGTTAATAATTCTGTCTTGTGTTTTAACAAAAACCTTCCCCTGGGGGAAAGTCCCTCTAAGTTTGTTCACACTTGTCTTTATGTGGTATTTATTGTTCTCTTTCATGGACCCTGGCCCAGTAGGTGCTGGCCACAGAGAGAAAAATGCAGGGTTCCTGTCTGTAGGGAGTTCACAGTGTGGGAATCAAAGGTGACTATAGTTGGGTTGGAAAACCACTTGTTAGGTACTTGTATAGGACAAGGGCACCACAGAAAGACTCTGGAAGACTCCTTGGGAGGCTGAGTACTACCACAGCTGGCTGATGGTGTTCTCCTAGGGTTAAAGCTGGGGGAAGAGGGAGCAGCAGGCTTTATGGGATGGAGCACCCAGATGGATGAAAGAGTCTAATGCAGCAGCATGAAGTCACCCATCATGCATGGGAGAAGTTGGGCAGTGTCAGCCCTAAATTCTTGGAGCAACTCCCAAGAGGCCCGATCAATAAGATGCTCAAGTTATTTTCTTATGAAAAGTCCCCTGGGAACCCTCTTGCACTGTTGGTGGGAATGCAAGTTGGTACAGCCACTTTGGAAAACAGTGTGGAGGTTCCTCAAAAAATAAAAAATAGAGCTACCCTATGACCCAGCAATGGCACTCCTGGATATTTACCCCAAAGACACAGATGTAATGAAAAGAAGGGCCATATGCAACCCAATGTTCATAGCAGCAATGTCCACAATAGCCAAACTGTAGAAAGAGCTGAGATGCCCTTCAGCAGACAAATGGATAAAGAAGATGTGGTCCATATATACATTGGAATATTACTCAGCCATCAGAAAGGATGAATACCCAACTTTTACATCAACATGGATGGGACTGGAGGAGATTATGCTAAGTGAAATAAGTCAAGCAGAGAAAGTCAATTATCATATGGTTTCACTTATCTGTGGAACATAAGGAATAGCAAGGAGGACATCAGGAGAAGGAAGGGAAAAATGAAGGGGGGGAAATCGGAGGGGGAGATGCACCATGAGAGACTATGGACTCTGAGAAACAAACTGAGGGTTTTAGAGGGGAGGGGGATGGGGGGAGGTGTTAGCCCGGTGATGGGCATTAAGGAGGGCACGTATTGCATGGAGCACTGGGTGTGATATGCAAACAATGGATCATGGATCACCACATCAAAAACTAATGATATACTGTATGGTGACTAACATAACATAATAAAAGAAAGAAAGAAAGAAAGAAAAGTCCCTTGGGACGAAAGGCCAGTGTTCTGATGGTTGTAGCAGCCCAGATTCCTTTTGCTCTAATGTGTTAAGGTAGCTAAATTTTTGGGTCTTCATCTTGGGTGGCTCCATGTGATCAACATGAGATCAGTGTGTCTGTAGATGCCATGAAAGTCTCTGCTACATTTTTTCCCCCAAATGAAACAGAAAATACTCTCAATCCCTTGCAAACCTCCATTTGGACTCATCAAACTCAGGCCTCAGGAAAGCAGCCAGGAGAAGCAGGACGGCAGAGTGCTGTTGCCTTGGTAAGGGGAATCCACTCCATTCAGGGCTCTGTGGTTTCTATGGGAACAGCACTACTTGCCTTTGCTGGCTCCCCGGAGCTGGTGAGATGTACTAAAAGGAAAATTGGGGGAGAGAAAGATAGGAGCAGAAGGAGACTTTGAGGATTTTGAAGGTATTTGGGGGAACCCTTCACTGGATGTGTAGCTGTTCCCAGCACACCATGTAGGCCATTTAGCTCCAACGCAGCCTGAACGGGGGAAGCATGTACCTAGAGGCACATGCCTTCATGCAGCCCCCTCCGAATAAACACCATCCTGGAGAAACAGATGCCAGTGCAAAGCAGGCAGGAATTGGCAGTAGGAGGATTTTGACTCCAAGACTAGAAAAGAATGTGTCCTTGTCCCCAGGCTGGACCAGCATCCCATTGTTGTTATAATTATGAAGACTCACGATAGGCGGCCCAGGAAGATGGTGGGAGGCATTTTACATGCTCTGCCTGCCCTCTTCCCAGCCGCCCTGCAAAGCTGGCATTCACACACCCATTTTACAGATGAAGGAGATGGGGCTCTGAGAGAGGAAAGTATAACCTGTGAGTTATATAGGTGGTATAGGAGGGATCCGAACCCAGACCTGATTCTCCATGCTGGGCCCTTATGCAAAATCTAACCAACAGCCCAAGGGCAATGTCAGGTTCCCAAAGGTGGGTAACCATCCAGCTCCCACCTTGACCAAGGGATGCCCCTGGTTCTTTGGATTTGGGTGTGAGGAAGCACACCCAAATGGAAGGCACCTGGGATGACAACGGCACTGCCATTAGCTCTGCAGGAGGCTCTAGCAGCCCTACCTTGTTTTGTAGGTGAGGAAACTGAGGCCAAGGAGCACTGGGAAGAACCTTCTAGTCCAGCGTGCCACCCTGCACCCGTACACTCTTGTCTAGGCCAGCTGTAGCTGTTCTGAAACACCATTTTTCTTGTGTGTTTGGGGCCTCAGGGTCTGTGTCTGCTAGGTAGGGAGTTTGCTCAGCCTCAAGGAAGCAAGCTCAGCTGCTGCTAGCAGCCCTTTTCTTGACCGGTTGGGCCAGATGGACAAGATGGGCATATTCCATCCCCCGTCAGTGTCCAGGATCTGCTTCCTTTAGCGTTCTTCATTCTGCTGACACTTATTAAACACCTGCTGTGTGCACTAACTGTACTCTGAGCTTAGACTGGAGGGAGCAATGAAGAGGAATTGTAGGCCATTTTTCAAATGGCCAACAGTTATGAACATGGTTTCTTGAAGTATCTGTGACCCTATCTCAGCCTTCTCTGGTCCCATGAACACACTGACTGGACCAGTGCAGAGCTGACAAGTGTTAAGGGCCAGCCCTAAAGGGTTTAGGACAGCCTTCAACAGTAATGGATGAGCATGTGTGGACAGCACTGAGGCATATTCTACACCATCTCTCAGAGGGGCCTCAGCAAGTTTGAACCTATTGTCTTAGCCCCTTTCCTGATTTGTCTCCCTCCTCCCCTGTAGTGGGATTACTTCCCAAATAAACTGCTGGCATTCAGATCTCTGTCTCAAGGTCTGCTCTTGAGGGACCCAGCCTCAAACATAGGCATGTGGAACCTCTGAAGGAAGGTTTACGACTGCGTGGAAGGCAAGAGGAGAGGGCCTCCTGCTCAAGTTTTAAAAATCTTTTCTTGTGACTTTTGTCAAAAGACGATAAATCTATAGGAGGAAAATAAAATCTATGTATTCTTCTTTGCAAATTGTGCATTAGCTCTTTGAAATTATTGTTATAATTTCATCACCAGCCCGATACATGTTTTCACAGAGGACCTATAATGAATAACTAGCCAGAGTGGGATCCGTGTCAGAAGCTTCCTGGGGAATAATGAACCTGGTCATTCTTTCCACATTGCTGTTAACCACCAAATAAGAACTTTGTTGTTCTTGCAGCAGACTGATTTGAGAACACTTAACTGCCTCTCCTCTGCCTTTCCCTCCCCACCCCTCCGTCACACCCACCCCTTACCTCAGCCACTGACCCGCCAGGTTCTGTTTCATGAAGAAGTTTGCCAGTGGCCTGTTTGGCCAGGACTTCGGACAGCGCCTCAGCCCTTCCTGAGCCAGCACTTGGCTCTGTGGGTCCCACCTCATCCAAGGGCATAGCCTCCAGCACGGTCTTCTCCAAGAGCTCCCGCCAGGTTCCAGGGTTGGCTGGCCATCAAGACTTCTGCCAAGACCCTTCCCCAACATGAAGCCTAGTGGGTCCATTTATTCATGGTCATCACACTCATCCACTTGGCTGTTTGTTGAGTGCCAGAGGATTTAAAATCAAAATGCCTGGATTCAGAACATAATGTATCACTTACTGACATGGTACCCTTGATCGAATCATTACACTGTGGGGGCCCTGGGTTACCTCACAGATGAAGCAGCAGAGAAGCGGGGAGGTTGGAGCCGACACGAGGGTGGACACCTTGCAGATGCAGACTGGTGGGGCTGCAGTGCGTGGCCTTCACTCCCTTCACACGCTGCCCTCAGCCCCATTTTTGCTCAAAACCACATTACTCCTCATCTAGGAAGCCTGAGGGGCAGGAAGTAAAGAAGTAGCTGGCTTTAACATGTCAGTGACAGATCATACCTCAGCTCCCACTTCTGTACCCACCTCTACTCCTCATTGATGATTAGTAGTCCCAATGCATGATTGCTTTGTGTGGCACCCATCACAGGTGGCTTTGGTTTCTCGAGGGTGATGGCCGTTGTGATCCATACATTAACTTAGCATACTAGTCCCATTTCAGATTCTCTGGAGGTAGGAGGGCAATAGGATGGTCACATTTATACCATGAACTGGCCAGTGCAGGAAAGCACCATGGCAGCTACACAAAGAAATATGAAAACAAACAAACAAACAAACACACAGCCTACCTTTTCCCTCTGGTGTGTGGGGGCAGAATGTAGATCTGATCAGATCCTCTACTTGGAGGAAGTCCCAAGAAGGAAGAGGCCACCTAGCAGAGTAAGATTGCAACTAGATGCCAGGAGCTGGGATAACAGCAGTAAGGGGCGTTACCAGGCCTGTATATGCTGCGTGGGTGGCCCTGCTCTGCAACTTTCCAGCTGTGGATCCTCTAGTATGGAATCGAATCCTTTGTCCCTTGGGTTCCTTGTCTACAAAATGTGAGTAATAGCCTTCTGTGAGGACAGAAATGGATAGTGGGTATAAAGGGCAAGGCACGGTGCCTGCCAGGAGCAGGTGCTCAGTGAATGTGTATTCTGCCCACCAGAGCCTTCATCTCAGCCAATCTCAGCCCATCACCAGCCAGCCCATCCCAAGCCCTACCTCCCCAGGGCACCAAAATGTCTATATAGTACAAAGGGCACATCAGAAAGGAGAAGTTGCAAAGATGCGGATGGTGGTTGTTGTTTTCTCAGAACCAAGGATTGGGACAGAAGATCTGTGCAAGTCCAGGTGAACATGGAGACCAGTCAGTGCTGGAAAGGTCTCCAGCCCACCCTGCAGGGCCTTTCCTCTCCTTACCTTTGCTCCACTCCCCACCGTGGGGGTGGCCCACAGAGACCGTCAATGTCCTGGGTTTGGGAAGTGGACAGAAAGGGACATTTCTCGTGGTTTCTGATCCATACTGAGCAACTTGGGCGGGGGGAGGGCAATGTGAGAGCCATGGGATGGTTATTCGGACTGAAATTTATTCAGGTGAATTGAAAGAGAAGTTCAAAGGAGGAAGTGTGAGAAAGCATCTTCTAAGAGTGTAAGACAGCCTGTGTGCACAAGGAGAGCCAGGAGGTGTGGAAGGAAGGACAGGCAGGAATTGACTGGGGGCTGCAAAGACCAGGTCTCTCCAGGTCCAGCCTATGTGGGCACTGTTGGCAGCAGGGAAGTTCTGGGGAGGAGGAAGTCGAAGGGATTCTCATCAGGGAGGCTGGAGGGCTTCAGCAAGCTCTGCTCACTGGACAAGAGCACACCAGCCAGAAGCATTAGGCCCATAGAAGAAAGATGCTAGAACAGAGACACCTCAGTAAAGTGGCTGGAATCCTTGCAGTGCCCAGGGCCTGAGGGATAAACTTCAAGCTTGTTCTGTGAACCCTGTCCCTTCCTGGTAATTTCCAGACTGTAGTGTCATTTGGTCTTCAAAGTGAAATCCTCCAGGCTTGCCCTCATTTTTCCCATCCATTGATCAGGAGGACTCAGTGCAGCCTGTTTGGAAGAGCTTTAGCTTGGAAAGCCACTTGGGGGGGGTGGATCATGACCTCCTTGTCTTTCCATATCCCCCCCACTTCATCACATGAAGGATAGGACAAAACTAGCAAGTGTGATCACACTTGTGACATGTACAAGTGATCCATGCTTAATATGCTGGATGTACCCTCTGGCTTCACCACCACCGCCATGGCTCTGGCGAAGACTTGACTTGCACGATGTCCTTATCTGGTGTTGCCCTGGAAGCAGAGAGCAGAACTTTCTCAAGGAATAACCAAAGGCTTGTGTCTTAGACAAACCCCCTGGCCAACAAGCTGTAAACCAGAGACGTGTTCTATGCACTCTCCCCTGGTCTGCAGCAAGACTGGGCCCCAGGCATCCTGAGTGGTCACCCACTAACTCATCTTTGACTCTCCTCCTTCCTTGGTCTCCTCCCCTTCCTCACTCACAGTGTGCCCAGGAGTCACCTACAAATAAACTATGTACCCCCAAATCCTTGCCTAAGGGTCTGCTTTGGGGGAAACCCAAAGCAAGACACATGGCAAGCAGGTGTCATCTTGTACATCCTCCCCATCAACTGGTGATAGTTGTCCCACCCGTGCACTGGAGAAGGACGAAGAACTTGTGAAGCTCCGAGAGAAAGGCTGCTTTCATCAGCTGGCCGCATTTGCTGAAGATGAGGCCAAGGGCAAAGAAGTGTGCACAGCTTCCCACAGAGCCTTGTCTGATGCATCTTCCAGAGAGGAGAGCCATGGGTGCCACAGGAGGCCTCATGAAGGCCCTGGCCATGAAGCTGATGGGATTTTATGAGCAGCAGGGAGAGAAGATCATTTGGGGGTGGGGGATATCCTGGGCTGATGGTATAATCTGTGCAGATAAAGATATAAAAAGAAAGCAAATGCAAAGTGTGCTCAAGGAATGGCAAATGATACTGTACTGGCGAGAATATGAGAGCACATGCAACAATGCTGACTGTCGAATTTCCAGCAGTGAGAGTATGGCCTGGCACGCAGTAACTGCTCAGTTAGTAACTGAGCAAATGAGCATGTGCAAAGTATAAAAGGGCGGGAGAAGAGAAGAAAGTTCTAGTGGGGAAGAGCCTGGCACTGCCAGTGTACAGACGGGGCTTTTCTCTCCTAGGAGGGAAGGTTTGGGAGCAGGGAGGGGGCACGAGCAGCTCTGTGCTTGATAGTCCAGGTCAGCGGTGGCAAATGTGGGTCAAGTTCGAAAAGGAAATGAAAGAGCAGGGAAGGTGTTGCACCAGGCCCAAGACCCCAAGCCAAGGCAGTCCTGGTGGGAAAGGAGGGATAGTTTAGAGCCTTAACCCTGTGTGTGCCATGGGCCCCCTTGGTAATGCAGGGAAGCCTACAGACCTCTGCTCAGAACACCATTTTTCAATGCATGTGATCAACTATATAAGCTTACAGAAGGAAACTGATCATATTGAAATGAAGTTGTCGGAGTGTTAGAAAATAAACTTGCATGAAGTTGGTTCATGTAGTTCCTCATGAACACTTTAAATCACAAGGGGTGATCTAAAAACCCCCCAAATGTTGCAGCGGTGAACCAGAGGATAGTGTAATGTATCGTGAAAACTTATCTGTTGGGGGCCAAGTCCCCAGTGCCTCTCACACTCCTGAGGTTTGTCACCTACCTTCTTATCTGAAGGAAACACTAAATTCCAGGTAGAGATGTGTGAATGTAAAGATGTAATTTTTTCTCATCTAAGTTCATGGATTCTGCATTAAGACAAGGACTGGCACACCCATCCCAGTCCTCCAGCACTGAAAATATTGTCCTCTGTTCTGAGCTGGTTTTCTCTCTCCATTTTTCAGCCCTGCACGAATTCCCCAATGACATCTTCACCAACGAGGATCGAAGACACGGGGCGGTGGTTCTCCACGTGCTCTGCGTAAGTACCCCTTTTGGGGCTCTGCCTGGAGGGTCCTGAGGGGAGGCCTGGCCGGTGGTGGGTGGGCATAGTGAGCTGCACACCTGGCGTGGGTCCTCTGAGCCCCGTGGAGGACAGTCTCCAAATGCACCCTCTGTAGGAGGCTGCAGGTTCATAAGCTGGAAGATAACGATGTGTTCTTGATATCAGAGTCTAAACCGTGGGCTACAAGCTCAGCCGGACTTGCTCTCTACTATTTAACCTTATTCTCTCTCCTCCAGTGCCACCCTCTTGGGGAATCCTTTCCTAACCAGCCTCTCTAAAATGCCATTGTCTTTCCCCATCTTGGACTTTGTTTTTCTCCATACCACTGACCACTATCTGACATAGTATGCCATCATTATTTGTTTCTTGCCCATCAACCTCACTCACACGCAAGCCCAGAAGAATTGGGACTTGGTCTTGCACGTGGCTTCTTTCCCAGACCTGTTTCTGGCACGTGGTAACGACAAAGTATTTGTGAAATTAACAGATTGCCACTGACACAGCATCTGACATAGAGTAGGTGAGCAAGAAAAGTTTGCTCTGGTTCCTAATGTCTACCACTGCCCTAGCGCTTCCTCAGCAGACCCAGGGGACGGGAGGCCTTCAGTTTTCCTTGTCCCCATTTGGAGAGAGTGGGGAGGGTGTGTGCATGAAAATATATCTAAGGAGTGGCCGCAGAATCAGAAAGATGCAGGCCAAATTCTGGACTAGGTACGTCACTGTGCTTTCCCATCTCTATGGTATTCACTCTCCCCTGGAATTCTCTTAATTCCATTTTGGTTATTTATTGCAGTGAAACAAATTCTCCAAATTTAGTGACATGCCCAGTGACCACTCTCTGTTACTCATGGGTTCTGTGAGTCGGGAGTTCAGAAAGGGCACGGAGGGAATGCTGTACCACAGGACCTGGGCCTGGGAGGGGACAAATCAGGTGCCCGGCAGTGACCCCAGCAGCAGGGCTAAAGCCCCTGGTGCCAGAGAACCCCCCCACCCAAGAGGGTTTCTCTGGCATCACATCTGGTGTCCGGGCTGCGGTGACCAAAGCACCAGGTCGGCTGGGACTGTTGGCCAGAGTGCCTCCGTGGGGCCTCTCCATCACGGCCCCGTGCCACAGCCCAGCGCTTGGAGAGGGACATTAGGTGAACAATCCACCAGATTGTGTTACAGTCACAAACCCACCATGACTTAAGGGCAGGGGTCAAAGACCTTCCTTTTCAGTGCACACGCTGGGCTCTGGAGTTGGACGGGGCATGGGTTTGGAACCAGGCCCGCTGTCCTTGTTTTGTGTGTGGCTTCTGACAAGATGTTTAGCCTCCCTGGACCTGAAGCTGCCCTAAGCCTGACTCCCCTTGCGTGAAAGCAGTCAGCTCTTCAGGTCTTTCCCCATTTGCCCCAACCTCCCAGAACCCTCCCCTTGAAGAAAAGCCATGAGAAGTCTTTTTTTAGCAAAGACATTCTCTAAAAACACCAGATAAGGTAGACCTTTTGCCATCCTCCCTGCCCTTTAGGAGAGTCACAGGTGCAGAGCGATTAATATGGACGCCAGCTGCCACCTTCGGCACTGAGGAGCCTCCCCTGTCTCCAGGCTGAGGAGACCCAGTCCCTGGAGCTGGAACCAGAATTCCCCTGCAGCCATTAGCACCCACATGCTTTGATGGCCGAGACAGGAGATTTCCACTCTCAGCACAAACAGCACGAGCTTCCATCCTTCCAAGGTGGTGTGGTGGCCTGTGGCTGGCTTCCCACCTTGTCCCCACCTTCCCTGGCAGATCCTCTGAATCCAACTGAAGGCAGAGCAGAGTGCATTTGCCTTGCACTCATGAGCCAAGAGTAGCCATAAGGCCTCTGGTCTCCGTGATAATACAATTCTCAGGGGGACATGTAGGCAAAGCAGGACAAAAACAGATAAATCCCCCTTAGACACTCCCTTGCAAGAGTGGACGCAAGCCTGCAAGTTAGCACTTTGTCATCACTAGTATTTAATACCACAGTTAGCTCCTGTCCTGGACCCTGCATCCTAAGGAGTCCAGGGGCCACGGTGAGCATCCACCCCTTTAAGACCATGCTCTCGGCAACTCTCTGCTCAGAGGGCCTGTGCTTGCTGTTACAGCCTCAGCTCTGCATCTTGGAGGGAAGAGACCCTGGCAGAGAAGCTTGAACCTGCTTCCTGGGGCACCCACACACATGCAAGGGGTGCAGGGTGGAGCCGGTTTCCAGCTTTTATGTGGCAGAGGTGCATGGTAGGGTGGACCTGCTGGTGCCCTCCCAAGGTCAAGGGCCAAATCTTGTGTTATCCTCCCCACAAGGATATAAGATGTAAACCTCATGAGGAAGCCTCTTTGTACGGTGTCTGGTGCTTGAACAACAAAGGTTGCACAGTTGAGTGCAGGAATGAGAGATTCTTTTTATCCCCTTCATGTACCATGGTGCCTCAAGCTCTTAGGATGCTCAGGAACTGTTCGATGAACATCATTGGATGTAAGAAAAAACGCTGCCAGGGCCCACCTGTGGCATTTCAGTGGCCAGATGAACGCACGAATCAAAGCTGCAAGGAGTTAAGTATAGATTTCCTGCTCCCAGCCATCTAGAAAGCATTTCTGAGCCCCCGCATACAGTGGCGCTGGGCTGGACCCCTCTGGAAGCCCGAGATAGAGCCTCATGCTGCACCAGCCCACTGTCTTGTGGGGAGACCCACTTAGGGGCAGCTCCCCCACATGCTTCTGTGGGAGAGCAGAGAAGGATACTTCCAACATTGGAAGGTGCAGTTGGGTTGGAGTAGGTCGGCATTTACTAAAGGGGAGAAAAAGAACTCTAGGCAGGAAAGGAAAATCCATGAGCAAAGATGTAGAGACTCAAGAATGCAGGGCATCTGGAGTGAACAGAAACTAAAGGCAGGGAAGGTGGGGGGGCAGGTGTCACCTGGGAAGCGCCATGAGGTGACTCAGCTGCTGAGTTGGAAGTGGAGGGAAGCAGATTCCTGACCTCACCATCCTTCCTTGCCTAGGGAGTAGGGTCAGGCATGGCCAGAGAGAACCCAGCAGGGTCTGTGCTCTAATAAGGTGACAAAGACCCAGGCAGGCCACAGAGAAGGGCTCAGGGCCATTTGGGCAAGGATCCCAGAGTCCCAGTACCCCAAGAATACCCCAGCCTGGGGAGAAGCCCTGAGCAGGGGGTGTGGGGACTGAATGTCATCCAGGTGCCTCTGAGCCCCTGAAGAGCAGGGTCTGCCTATCCAGTGAGGCGAAGGCCCCAGATGTGTGTCCTGTCACCCCGGCCTGCCCCAGGGAGAGGGCCATCGGGCTGTCTTTTCATTGGGATTCACCGATGGTCATTTCGGATCTAGACTGGAGAACCCAGTCCTTTCAGATCTTAGTCTGAAACCTGACTCAACTTCCCATTTGTGTTCAAACTCCAACTTCCCCATTCCAGTTGGGCCCCCTGGGTTTGCTTATCATGTGGGGCCTTGCAAAGCTCATTCCCTTCAGCCCCAGTTGGTTCCTGGTTGTGGACACGGATGCTTCTGGGGATGCCCCCAAACAGTCTTTTAAATCTTTCCTATCACAACTTGCTTCTCTTTTTCTTTGACTTTCACACAAATACTTTCCTCTCTTGTGTGAGTTTCATGGAAATCAAATAGCCATTTCTGGTTAAACTTTCCGAAGGCTACAGCTTTCATTTTCCCTTGGATCTTTCTGGTTTTGTGGATTTCAGAAAACCTAAATCCTGGGATTGCCCTAAAAAAAATATTTCTGTTCCTTCTGACTGTTCTTCATGGATGGGTTCCTTACTAGTGTGGAAATTCATCATTGGTATAACTTTATCAACAGTGAACCATCCCCAAGAAAACACACCTGTCTTAGAACCTGCTTTGTAGCCAATCTGTTATAATGTTGAGACACTAAAAGCAGTATTCTCTGCCTATGAGGAAATACGCACCCTATAAGCTCATGGAGGCTGCCCTAAATAGAGAAGCCTATGAATAATTTTGTGATTTATGAATATCTTGTGAAATTTGCTAATTATCCCGCTGGTAGATAGTTGAATCTTTGAGATCATAAGCCAAGCTACACATTTTCTCATCTAGTAAAAGAAGCTTTAAATAATCAATATTTGAAATTCTGTCTCAAAGTGGGTCTGTCCTTAATGAGTCAAATTCCACTGTGGAAATAAATACCCTCTGTGTACCTTGTCAGCTTTCAAAAATATTCTTCCTAAGCTTAAAGTCTTCTTTTCACATTTTTAATGTAATTCCTCTCTTCCAACAGACAGATATTTCTATATGTGTGTGAGAGAGGTGGTATAAAAGATCACACTCCTAAAAATGAAGGTATAGCCTTTTATGAAGGCAAATTCCTGCTAAGTGAATCTGGCGGGGAGATGGTCCAGCAGCTTAGACCCATCCATGGAGCAGCCCAGGAAAGAAATAGCAACGACAATGTCTCTGATGTCCGTCTTCATATTCTAAAACCTGGATATGCTTGGAGAAGCCCCACAGGAAACTCAGGTGTCGACTCTGTGCCCGCAGAAGGGATTTCCTCCTCCGTGGAACATTAGGGCAGCCACCACTGGGGCCACATCAGGCTTCCCAAGGCAGCAAAAAGGATGCGTGGGCCACTGGGAGGTCCCTGGCCACCTGCCTTAGGCCCACTCTGTCCTGTGGTGGGGACTCCCTTCACTGCACCCCAATATCCAGTGCAGATTTTAGGAGCTCATGTGTATCCACGGGGGGGGGGGATCTACACAGGGTGGGGCATTTCGGAATTAGAGGCAGGATTTTTGTGCTGGATCATCAAGCCAGGGATCCCACACGTCGAGTTTCTCCAGGAATGGCAGTGAGGGCCACTGATGTCCATCCCTGTGCCACCCCATATGATGGTGTTGGAAGCTGGATCCCAAGCATGGGGGCTTTCCTGAACCCCCAGCTCCTGTTCATATTTCTTTTCCTCCTCCTCTAGCCCAAGGACTCTTTAATCTGGTCTGGCAATTTAGGGAAACTGGCTCTGTGAGCCTGCATCCAGATTCCATCTTGTTCCCAGATCATCCTGCTTTTTAAACTCAAAGAATTTGCTAATTTCTGTCTCATGGTTCCATTAAGACCTGCTTGCTCTCCAAAGCTGTGGAGGAAACCAGTTGACATTTGAGGAAGTGATGGGGATGTGAGGCAGGGGAGCTGTTCAAATACTAGGCTCCCTCTGGAATTGTGGTTTTTCTAGGTCCATTCCATATTGCCTCAATGTTGCTGTATTCCCAGGGCTTCCAGGCAGGCAGAGTGCCTAGATGACCTGGATGTGTCCATCCTGCCCTCCCTTTCCACACTGTCTCTGCTCCCATGCTGGCCTCTTTGTGCACCTGCTCTGCTTGCTCCCTCCCTATACCGCTCACTCTTTCTTAATTTCCAGCCCCAGGGTCGGTTCATTTCTTCCTGTCTGACCATAGGTCACAGCCAGCCTATGGGTTGCCCTCCCCTGGGTCAGGTCTTAACCAATCAGCTTGCTCAAGGCACAGGCCTGCCTTGCAGAGGGTGGGGCAGCTCCTGAAGGAGGAGTCTGGGCCCTGCAACCCCAACACCAAACTACCCAGGGCGAAAGCGAAGGCTGATTTGGCTAGGTGGGGGGCCTTTCTGGGGAGAGCCCACATCCCAGGCAGTCTGTTCCCCTTTCAGTCCTGGGGGAGGAAGCTGTCTGGAAGGGGTCTCAACAAGGGGTGTCATTTCCTTGTGGCCTGAGTTTCTTCCAGTTCTCTCTGCTATTTAATTTTAATATCTGGAGTAGTTTCTCTGGATGTGCTCCTCTCCCTGGGGCCCAGATTACTTTTGTTAAGAGCCAAGGAATAAACTATTTGCTGCAACAGCAGGTTATTAGGGGGCAGAAGGGCCAGGCTACCAGCAGGAGGTGAAGGGGACCCCTTCCGCTACCCGCCCCTCACACCAGCCCTCCAAGAGACAACTTTGCATGTCAAAGCTCTTGGTCCACCTCCGCCCCAGGGGTGATTTTTGTCTCTCCAAGGCTATCGCTCTGCTTTTTTGGCTCTAATACAGCTCAACTTTTATACACCAGCCCTATCTAATAGAACTTTCTGTGCTGGTGGAAATGTTCTCCGCCGTCCGGTAGCGCAGCTGCTGGCCTGTGTGTGGCTGCTGAGCACTCGAAGTGTGGTTAGTGCGATTGAGGGACTGATTCTTTATTCGTATTTCATGTTAATTAACATATTTTCAAATAGCCACTTGTGGCAGGGGACTGCCCTGGAAAGCCCTCAGATGGATTCTGATTCAGCACCTTCCCTTCCTTTTTTATGTTGTCAGCTTGAAATCAAGAAGCAGAGACAGGAAAAAAAGGTTGCCTGCAAAGAAGTGCTGCTCCCTCACTCCATCCTCTTAAGGGCTAGCCTGGGGTTAGCAGTTCAAACAAATGGGATGCAGGGAAGTCATTGCCAGGGTCCAACGGGATGTTCGATAATGAGACAGCACACCCAGATTAGGCGTGAGGACGCTTGTCTATCGCCCACAAGCTCAGTGCTTTGGAACAAGGCACAGAACTTCCGACCTCAGTTTCCACATCTGTGGAGTGGTAGGTGCATAGTAGGTGCTCAAGTAAATGGTAGGTTTTTGATCTTCACCTTCTCTCCATCCCACACCCCTCTAAGGGCAGCTCCCCTGTGATTAACCTGTTACAAACACCTGTCATGGGACCAGAGCCAGATCCATTCAGAGGCAGCCCTGTCTCCTGAGCAGCCAGACATGGGGCATCAGGGAGGCCTTTCTGCAGCTCGTGTTTTGCCAGGCCCAGGGCTCTGGGAGAGAGGCTGCTGCTGTGAGGGTTTTGGAAATTTAAAGGAACCTGTATGTTCTGGTCAGCAAGGTCCCAGCAACAGTTCACTTGCTGGGCAGACATGTTTAGTTAAGGAATTTCACCCTGGAAGAGAAAAATGATTAGAAGAGCTTGTGGAATTTGCTGTTTACTCTTGGAAAAGTGCTGAGCATGTCCTTAATTTGTCAGTGTCAACACAAAGCTAAAACTGGCGTCCAGAGAGGATTAGCACAAAGAGAGTAAATTATTATGTTTCGATAGATCTTAAGTTCTTCCCTCCCCTCCTTGCTCCCGGGACACACTTCAGAAGGCCCAGCTTTAACCATTAGGTACCATGGACTTGCTGGGAGATTGATGTCCCCAGGACCGCTGAGCTGGATACAAAGCATGAGGATGGGTTAGAGCACGCTCTTGGAATGAAACCCATCTGCGTTCCAGTCCTGGCTCTTCGTTTATTAGCTCCATAGCCATGGGCAAGTTGTTCTGCCTTGCCAAGCCTCAGTTTCGCTCATCTGTCCCTGGAGATAAGTACGGCACCCACCTCCTCAGGTTGCTCTGAGGAATATATGAAGGCAGGCACGCCAAGCTCAAGAGTGTCTGCACTGCATAGACAATACCTCACCTCTACCCCCTTAGTCCTTGCAACCTGTGTGTGCCCCCCTCACCTCCCATCTTCCAGCCCCCACGACTCTGGGCTTTTTCTGGTCCCCGGAGCCCATTCTACCAGAATGCAGGACAGCCCAGAAGTTGCCCTCAGATGGAGTGGGCTTGGTTGGTAAATATCTACATTTCTTCATGCCTCACTTGGGCTAAATGAAACATTTGTTCTGCGCTGTGTCCCAGAGCTGCTGGAGCAGGAAGTAGCTCTCTGTGCCCAGCCAGTGCCTTGCTTGATAACACCTTGATTATCTGCCCAGTCTGCCCCAGCTCATTTTCCTGCTTGTCTGTTGCTGCTTTCTGGGAACTTCCGCCTCCAACTAAAGGACTTGCACTGAAATCCTGGCATCGGGCTCTGCTTCTAAGGCACAGGATGAATAGATATAACCTACCGTTATTGTTATGCAAATTAGGTTCCTCTCTAAAATGTGAGCAGCAGAATTTGGGAGATTCCAGCCCCTTTTAGACATCCACAGACCAAGAGGTGACATGAATTCATCTACTGTCTCTGTGATTCATGTCCTAAACCCAGTGCAATATAGAAAGAGCTTGGGAATGAGCCTTGGAGCATTCAATATGAAATCTGGCCCCTACCAGTGAGGGCAGAGAACGTGCACATGACTTAGACACCTAACATTTCCCCGTCGGGGCCAGACACCTGCAGCCTGCTGTATGCTCCTCTCCATCTTATTTATTTATTATTTGCTTCACTCATCCCCACTGTCTGTGTCTTTTTTTCATTTATTTTGTTATATGGAAAATAAATTTCATTTATATGTTCCTCTGAGATGATTTTGCCAACAGCCACAATTTATACACAGTAGCTATGTGTTGACTATTTGAAATTTTGTAGTAGTTTTTCCTTTTGAAAAGTATACATACCAAAGGTAAGTGAACAATCAGGTACTGCTATTTGGATTTATCATATGTCCTAGTTTAAAGAACTAGTCTGTAGCAAATATTAAACAAAGCAATCTGGATGATATAGTCCATTAAGTGTTCTAATTTATCAGAAAATACTCCATGTATTTTAAATGTTGGTGACCAGTGGTGTGGATCTTTGTCCTGATGCTTCTTTTCTCTGGAGAACCTCGGTAGAAGACCTGCTCTTTATCATGCCTCGAGGCATCAGAATTAGTGCTATCTGGAGGGAACTTTGTTTTTTATTCCCTCTATCTATCATGCCTCCCACCCTAACCCTGCCTCTGGTATAATATAGAGACTCCAGAAAGGAGTTTCAAGTTTAACAAAGAAACCTGACCTTAAAGTCCAGAAGTTTCTGCACCCAGGGACCCAGATCTGCAGCCTGTTGCAGTCTGAGGAGCCAGTTTCCACATCAGATCGGTACCAGGGGAGCTCCTGTGGCCAAGATGCATGTCTTGGGTTCCCCCCGAAAAGTTGGCCCTGAGACAAGGAGTCCAGGACAGGTGCTTCCTCTGAGGGATGCTGCCAGGAAGCACCCTGCAGGGCGAGGCAGAGGAGGCAGGCAGCCAATAAAAGCTGTGGGGTAAGGCCAGTTACACGTCATGATCAGGATGGCTGGAGCTTAGCCCCATGCAGACTGGCAGAGCTTGCTCTGATCACCCTAACTGAGGCACGGGGAAATGGCAGCCTCCTGCCAGTCACTGCTGAGGGCTGCACTTCTGGGGGAGCTGAGCTGCTCCAAAGCCCTGGTCAGTAGAAGGAAGTTGTTCAGTTGGCGTGCCAGGAACGTGAGTGCCAAGGACGAGGGTGGGCATGGCACGTCCCAGCCAGGCTGCCGCAGATAGGAGTGGACTTGCACCTGTGCCCACACTCTGAGCTCCTCCTGAAGATCCTGGCCAGGGCCTTTCTCTGCATCTTCTCCCCAGGAGCACCTTCAGAGTCAGATGCCGGCAAGCATCCTCTGTGTGAGTTCACCCGCTTGGGAACTCCTGAGGCTGGCTATTTGGCAGATGGCCCTGTAGCTTTCCTCGGGCTGTCTGAACCCACTTGGTGTGGTGGGGAGCGGAGCAAGCTGGTGTCCCTTCACTGCGTGAACTGTGTGGAGTGTCCCAATAGCTCCCCGAGGAAGACCAGTCAGTGCTCCCCTCACGTGTGCCAGGCTCCTTTCCCCCTCAAAGGCCCTGTCTTGTCCCAAAGCCTGTGTTCCCTTCCATGCGTTCCCTCCAGTGTGGTGTCCGACTTTGAACTTGACAAGCTCTATCAGTTCTACCATTTCTCAGGATCCGTGCGAAGGTCAAGAGTGCAAACCCTGACTGCCGCAGACCACCTGCATGGCCTTTATGACTCAGGGCCTCAGTTTCCTTATCTGTGTCTGCGGATGAGGTTAGC
Organism: Callorhinus ursinus; assembly: GCF_003265705.2. NCBI lineage: Eukaryota > Metazoa > Chordata > Mammalia > Carnivora > Otariidae > Callorhinus > Callorhinus ursinus. The sequence goes on from NW_027397091.1 coordinate 16,286,753, forward strand.
ACCTACCTCATAGAAGTTCCGCTGCCAGGTAAGAGAAAGCAGGTAACATGCTTAGTCCAGTGCCTCGGACATAATAGGAACAAGAAAACGTTAGCTATCACATTACTTTCATTTTCTACCCCGGATCCGTCTTGGGTCCCCTCGTGCCTTGATGGTGGCCATCCACATGATCTTCCTGGCTTCAGTCTGTTCCCTTTCCATCGAACTTCAGCACTACTCACACCAGATCAGCATCCTGAGTGCAGTCTCCTGGTCATGCTCAGAACTCTCTCCCGGTCACATCCCCCACCAGCAAAGGGAGGGAGGGGATTGGCTGTCAGAGTCAGACCACCTGGGTTCAAATGCCAGCCTCACTGCTCTTTTTAGGTACATTAATAGCCTTGGGCAAGTTAACTTCGTTCTCTGTGCCTTGGTTTCCCTGTAGCATGAGGGTAATATTAGTGTCTGCCTCCGAGATGCTATCTTAATGCCTAGAGCACAACCTGGCACTTAGGAAGTGCTCCTAATTGTTAGTCATTGTCATTGTTATTTCAGACTGTCCCCACCGTCCATGTGTCAACCAGTGTTCAGTCTTTTTTCTTCTCTTCTCTTCTGTATACCAGTATATGATAGCGTAGCAAAAACCGGATTCTTCGCCACCCACCAAGAAATCCCAGGGGCCTTCCTGCCCCTGCTTCTTGGCCAGCTCCCCATTATCTTTAGTCTCCTTGCCATTCTCCTTCAGGCTCCAGCTGGATGTCATCTCCTTGAAGCTTTCTCTTACTTCCCATAAGGAGAAGTGGGACTTCACGTTGACTCAGATCTGCCTCCGATTCTAAATCCCCACTTTCCTTGTTCATCCCCCAAGGAACTTCATGCAGGCAGCCCTCTGTTAATAACGTGTGTCTTGCCTCCCCCTCTTCCCAGATGAGTGTTAACAAGCTGGGACCATGCTTTAGTCATCTTTATGTTCCCATAACACCCAGCATGGCACCTTGCATATAGGAAACTCTAGTGCGTGAGTAAATGAATGAATGAAATAGGCTTAATATCTTAGCTGCCGAGTATAGGGTCTGTTCACTAAACTGATAAAAGAGTTAAGCAATGAAAATAAAATGATGCTTTCATAAGGCTCTGGGGGTTCATCAATCCTGAGTATAACGAGATGGTCTTTTGGAGATAGATCTTCATTGAGAGAAGTGTACTGAGTTAAATGCTGAGGATACCCCAGCATCCAAGGCAGGAATGAATGAGTTAAGACAAGAACCCAGAGGCTTCCTACTCCAGTGGCATGCCTTTCTTACCACGATGTCAGTGCTGCCCAGGTAGCTTGGGCATTACAAAGATCCAGTGACAGCAGAGACCCTCCCCTACAGAGATGTGTCTGTTTCACTATGACTCAAAGTCTTTTCTGAACATTTGCGCAAAGTAATAGCAACTAAACAAACATCATCATTAATGATGATCACAATGTTCTCTAACTCTGTTAAGCTAAATTCTTTCCCTAAAGGTTTGGCCTTGATCTACTGAGGCATTATTTCAGCAACCAAAGGCAGTACCCACATATGAAAGGCACTCAAACTGTGTTATCAGTTAAAGATGAGCAGAGGTGGGCTTTGGGACCATGGCTTTGGTTCCCTAAACCCATTCAGCCTGGGGGACCCAAGGATGAGAAAGGCCTGTTTGCTGCAGACACCAGGATTCCCCCGGGACCCTTCCCTTTCCCTGAGATCCCAGGGAACTTCTTGCTCTCTTCAAAGGCTCCTGAAGATTTTCCAGAACTGTTCCTGTTGCTGGTGGTACACTCTTGTTCTTATGCTTTCAGGAACCACAAGGACCGCCAAAGATAACTTGCCCTTTCAGTGCTTACCAGCTGTTCCATTGGGGAATTTGGAGCCAGTTTTCGTGGTTTAGAGGACATGTGTAATAAACTGTCAACCATCAACTCTCCCACTCACTGAAAACTGGGCCCAAAATGGCACCCACTTACCCAACTCTTTACCGTTGTAAAGCTGTGTGTCCTTGACAACCTATGGCACTCTCTTCAAGAGTTTTATTTCCTAAGGTTCTCTTCACATTTCTCCCATCAATTCTGGGAGCTGTTCGCAAATAGATTTCTTTGGTGACATGCTTTTTCACCTAGAAATCTCAAAGCAAGTATGCAAATCAGGTCCAAATGTGACCCTCTTTCTTGGGCCTTTGGTTGGGATGCTTTTCAATGATTCTTCTGACGTATCCTTAGCTCCTTGCCAGCGAGTAGATTCCAGAGGTAATCATGGAATCTGTCTTGTCAGCTGTTTCTTTGGTGCTCCGATGGTTCCAGTCTTATGCGCAAAGGTGGAAGCCAGAGGATCTATTTTTTTCCCTTCCTGAAGTTGTGAGAACTGTCTTTTCCTTTGTGCTGTGGACTGCAGGGATTAAGGCAGACATGTATTTTTGGCAGTTAGCATAATGCTTTTCAGCAGATGAAACTATGATGGGACCAGCAGTTTTGGCATTTGCTGGGCCCTCTCAACTTCTCCTGGACTCAGGCCCAAGTTCATTTGACTCCATCACTTTTTTTGGTTTTATAAAGTTGGCTTGAGGCTAGACCCATTACTCTTCTCAGTAGAGGGACAGGGCCTGGAGGGTAGTGTTATCCCCAGGCTCATATGCACGTAACACATGAGAATGGACACATTCCACACACAGATGCACATCTATGGCTACTATTATCCTTTTTAGAAAAACAGTTGGAAATAATTTTTAATATATTAGGCATGACTACTTAAAGTGGGATTCTGGAGACATGAAGGTTGTGTGTGTGTGTGCTCATAATCTCTCCCTTGGCAACTCAGCATGGGTTGACATGAAGGCAGAATATAGTTTGAAATGGAGCCATGAATTTTTAAAAGACAGCTTCCTTTCATTCTCCCCTGTAACCCATTTATCCTTTAGTTTGGCCACCTCAGCAGTTGTCACCACCACCCCTGTTGCTCAGGCTGGACTCAGGAATCAACGTTGACTCCTCCTCTTCCCCACACCCATCACAAGTCCTGGCCATTCCACCTTCAACCTGTGTCTCCATCCCATCCTCTCTCCACCTCCACTGGCATGGCCATCATCCAGACTACCGTCGTCCCTCACCGGGACCAGGATCTCCCCTCTCAGGTACACATTGGTGTCCTTTAAAAACATACATGGGCATCAGAAGTGCACTTCCTGGCCCTTCTGACCTCTCGAAATTCACCTCACCTGAAGCACACGCCACGCTTCAACCCCACACACCTGCCCTCCCGTTGCTCAAACGTTTCAAGCTCATCCCACCTTATGTAGCTGGGTATATGCCCTTCCTCTGATTGCACTTGGACCCTCTGTACTGCTGTCTCATGTACCCACATCTCAATCCTAACTCGCCTGTGATATTCACTGATGGCCAGCCGCCTGAAAGTTCTGCTCCACTTTTTGCTCTGCTGGCCAAGGAACCACATTTTTCTATACCAAAAATGGCAAAAAAGTGAATCATCCTGACTCCCTTCTTATAGTAAATAGACAAGTCAGCTCAGAGAGGAATCTGTTCAGACTAGAAAGGGCTCAGCATGACTGAAGAGATAATTGACCATGTCATCCCTTACCAAATTAGCTGGCCCTCATTAAAAAAAAAAAAAAAAACTGTTGGAAAGGAAGGAGAAAGCTCTTCTGTGAATGTATTCATATAACTTGATTTAGCGATGATGTTGCCATGGAAACGCAGCATGACAAGGGAAGGGACTGGAGTGTCCTGCACTGTAGGACATAGAAAGACTTCAGTTTTTCCCCATTGTGATATTTCTCATGACAAGATGCAAAGAAATCATACTCACTGGGTATCAACAGGTTAGCCATGCTGCTTTAGATGTCTTCAAATCAGTTGAGTGCCAAGGGGCTCTCTCTGTTTGTCTCTGGGATAATTGGGTGATGACACTGGTCCTGTTACCAAAGGAGAGAAGGTATGACTGGGGGAGGATGTCAATATCTTAAGCTTGTTAAGCTCCACGATGGCTGAGTGGTGGGGGGTCTTCTGTCCAGAGCCACCAGTGACCAACTCTGTGACCTTGAGTGAGTCTTTGGGATCTTGGCTTCTTCAATTTTAAGTGAGAAAAATATTCTCAAGGTCCAGTCTGACTCCAAGATCCACCCTTCGCCCCACAAAAGACTCTGAGATCTATAGTTTGTATAGTAAAAGCCCCCAAGTGACTTTCTCTTTCTGAGGAGCCTGGAGTTCCTGGACACACGTAGGAGTCTTGATATTGCCCAGCTAACACTTGCCAGGCAATCATTGGGAGCTTCAGCCCTGAGGTAGAACCAAGTACTCTCAGAGGCTCTGTACCTTCTTGTCATGGGTGAACGGGCATGCCTCCATGGCTCTGGGGTTAGATTAAGTCACATGACCAGTGTAGGCAGAAGAGAGGCTTACAGCTGCTCCATATAAGGAATAGGACTCCTATACAGAAATAAGAGCCAGTGGCCCCCCCCAAATAATATTAATGGCTACAGGCAAAATGCCAGACAATGCCAGACTTGGTTTGCCAGTGGCCCACTGCGTCCACATCACTTCTTGGCAACCCACAGGCACCAGGATGGGACCTGAGCAAAAGGTCACTCAATGATTTTTGCTCCTCTGCTATAAGCTGGCCACCAGGTTTATGAGCCAGGGATGCCCCCATTTCATTTTTTAGCTGCAGATGGGCCCAGCAGCAGTCCAGGTGCATCAGACTTGCCCTGAAGTTCAAAAAAAACAATCAACCAAGTTGTTAGGAATTTCTTATCTCCTACTAAGATGCTTACAAGGGAGGCTGGGAGAGAGAGAAAAGGGACAGGTGTGAATAAATAATGTACAGATCCAGCTGTCCAGTTGTGTTGCTCCCAGGCCAAGAAGAGAAAGAGGAGGAGAGAAGTGTGCTGGGGTCTTCTGCACACCCTCTCCTCTGATCCGCCCCACCCCCCGTGTCTGTCACCCTCCCCGTTTTATAATTGAGTAAGCCAAGGCCTGAGAAGTCACTAGTCCCCAGGAACAAATTGCTTGTGTCATGTTTAGACCAATGCGTGTGTTAGATACCTTGAGCTCCATCAAACGAAGAAATATTTCCTGGGAGCTTTGTAAATGAGTGGTGCAGAACGGACACAGGGAGGGATAGATAAGCATGGTCCTCACCTCCTAGGAGTCCGACATCTTGTAAGACATGAACTGGGAAGCATCATATAGCAGGGAAAGGTGTAACTGTGTGCGTGTTAGTTTGTCCTGCCACGTGGCTGCTCTCATTCCCATTGTGTTGATGGAGGGGTAAGGCTCCAAAGTTGTTAAGTGACCTCCCCCATGTGATGTATGGTATTACCTTCTGCCATTTCACAAGGTGACGAAACTGAGGCACAGAGAAATTAAGCAACTCACAGGGCACATAGCTCAGGAGTCAGAGCTGGAGTTTGACCTCAGGCCTTAAGACTCCAGAGTGGGGGTGGCAGCTGGGAGAAAGCCCCCTTTCCAGGACAGTGACTTGAATGGTGAGTTTGGAAGGGGCTGTAGGCTTGATCAGTGGACATGTCTGATCAAGGTTTTCAGTCTTTATTCTAGATATGGCTCTAGAAACAACCTCCTGATGCCTATGAACTGCCAGAGAAGCTAGGGGGTCCTCGAGAGTGGGCATGGGGCCTGTGGCCATGCTCTCAGGGTAGTGTCAACCAACCTCAAATCCAGTACCAAGTGGGATGGGATTCTTGGACAGGCTTCGCATCCCTCCATGTCTAGATCCCAGAGTGGCTAGGGTCTGTCCTCACCACTCCCTCATCTACACCCCCAGAAGAGGGGCCACCAGGCCAGACTCTGGTCACAGCTTGGGCCTGGGCCCCACTCTGGCCCTTTGCTCTCATCTGAGCAGCTGGGCTGCATGAGAGAGTGGGAGCCCAGGGCTGGTGGTGTGTGTTGGGCTCAGCCAGCTCTATCTGTTACCCTCGTTTGTCTGAAATTCCGGAAGCCTTTGAATAGCACGCGTGATAATTACAGAATTCCCACATATATTGATGAGAAACAGCTACATAAATAGCATAGCTTGGTATTTACGAAGTGCCAGTTTTCTGTAAATATAGAATTTTGGCAATTACTACCAAGCAGCTCGTCCACCTTCTGGAGCCAGCACTTGTCTTATTTCAGCTCTTTCCAGGGGACACATCACATCATCTCTGTGGCCAGTCTCAAGGCGTCAGTGGGCACAAGTCCATATGCAACCAGGCAGTCTGGAACCAGCGATCCCCAATCTATTTTGGAGTGTGGGGATTCCTTTTTGACAGCCAAGGAGTGTGTTGACCACTCCTCCACCATCTATGCACAGACGCCTGCCCGCCCTTCCAATAAGTCAGACTTCTCAGTGGGCCCATGGTCTACAGATTAGAAACCAAGCCTCCTTTACTGACCTAGAACAGCATCTCCCATCCTGTTTTCTCAGGGCACTACTGAAAGGAAGATGGTCATAGGTATTATGTGGAAAATAAGGATTCTTTAATAGAGTGTTTACGAAATGCTAAGGTAGGGATGCCTGGGTGGCTCAGTTGGTTAAGCGTCTGCCTTCAGCTCAGGTCATGATCCTAGGGTCCTGGGATCAAGCCCCGCATTGGGCTCTCTGCTCAGTGGGGAGTCTGTTTCTCCCTCTGCCTGCCACTCCCCCTGCTTGTGCTCTCTCTTTCTCTCTCTCTCTGGCAAATAAATAAATAAAATCTTAAAAAAAAAAGAAATGCTAAAGTATTGTGTATTTATTTTCTGAATGCAGGATTTCTCACAAACTCTAAATATGCTGCTTTGGACCATAGCTCTCCGTATGGGAAGTATACTAGCAGGGCTTTCAAAATTGACCACAGATTTCACAGAGTATTTCACAGGAGCTTGCAAAGCATCCTACTTTGAGGAATGATGACTGACCATCCTCAGGGCTCATTCATTGATCTTGGCTCAGCTATCAAAGGAATGGTATTGTATCTGTTAGCTTTTACTGCATAACAAATGACTCTCCATTTTAGTAGCTGAAACCAAGAGCCGTTTATTCAGCTCCTGGTTCTGCTGGTCAGCAATTTGGGCTGAGCTCAACTGGGTGGTTCTTTTGATCTTGGCAGGACTTCCTCATGTGTCTGTAGTCAGCAGCCAGATAGCTTGGCCTTAGGCAGTTGACCAGCTGTCAGCTGGGGCAGTGAAAGCAATTGGGCCATATGGTATATCAACTTCCATCAGGCTAGCCTGGGTTTATCTACATGGCAGCTGGACAGGGTTCCAAGAGAGCAATCGGAAGCTGTACTACTCTCACCTCCGCCACATTCTGTTGTTCAAAGCTATTCACAAGGTCAACTCCCATGAATCCTAAGCCAAGGAGAAATGAACATGAGAAATGGAGGGTTCTAAATGTCTAGGGTCTTTGGACAGGTGATTTGCTTGGGAGAACAGGCCCAGGGTAATTGTTGAAGCTGTGATTATAACAAAGAAAAAGAGTTTTGGACCTAGACCGCATGTTTATTTGGGGTGCCAGAGAGGGAAGGGCCGCTGATAGAGATTACACAGGACTAAAACCACCCTGCAGTCCACTCCTCCATGAGCCCACTAGAGGTGAGTCTAAACTTCTCTCTCCCAATAAAATAGTATTCTTAGGCATCGAAGCCCACCAGTGAGAGATGACCAGGAATACCAATTTAGTCACCCAGAGTACAAAGTTAGATTCTTTCAGCCTGCTGCAGCAGGGGAGAACATGCCCTGGGGGAGCCTTGGGAATGTCTCTGGAAGGGGAAAGTTAGCCTTGGGCCACATGCCTCTGAGGAGGGATGGAGGAAGAAGGGGTGGTGGGATCCCAATAGGTGGGATGGTGGTTATTTGGGATTTGGGGTTCAGTTTTATCCATGTGCTGTTAGACACGTTGCTTAGAATTTGTTAGTCTGTGTGGAAATGTCAGAATTCTGTTGGGATCATTGTGATTTGGTTGCTGGTGGGCAGATTTTTGTTTCCTCACAGGCCAGGATGGAAGTTGGTCAGTAAGAGACTGTGCCATGTGCTAGCCTCAGCAGTGCATGGCCCTGGGCTGCTTCATTATGTCAGAGGCATGGCAGTCTCAAGAGTGAACTCTCAAATGGGGTAAAGAGTTAAGCTGGCAGGGTGCAACCTTGGCCCTCCCCTGAGACTTCCTGTTGACTAAGGGAAACACTACACAGGTGGCCACTGTTCAGAGGAGCCCTTGCTTTGTCAGCCTTCAAAGTAGCACATGGATTGAAGGAGTGACTCTTGGAATATCCCTGAGCAAGCCATTGGACTGCCAGTAGTAAAACCAGTGGGTGGCTGCCTGTCCCTACCAAGCTCATAGACATTCGGGGAAGTTTGTAGAAAATCATGCAGGAGCACTTTGAGAGCACATGAGCACACATGGTGCCTCTGGATGAATGACAAAAGGCCAATGACAAAATGGCACCCCTTCCTGAGTGGAACAAGGCAAACAAGGTATGGAACTTAACCACATAGTGGAGGCCAGCAGCTCACACCCCTCAGCTGAAAGCCTTGTGCAGTGCGCAAACTGCACAGCTGTTCTCAGCAGTCCAAATTCTTTGGAAGAAAGTTTTCTATTCATCATCTGTAGCAGAGTGAAGAGTGTGGCCATTACTCTGCTTCATTCAGGACTTTATGTGAGATCATTGTTTGTTCTAGTTCATAGCACTTAATAAAGAAGATTCTTTAACCTACATCCATCAGTCAACAAATATATGTTTGATTCTCGTTAGTCACAGATTCTGTATTTGCATATTCACCCACTTGCTAGAATTTATTTGTAACCCCAAAATCAATATTCACGCTCACAGATGTGCACAGAGTGGTGACTCCACGTGCAAGTTCTCAGTTGAGGTCGAACGAGGCAATGCTCTGCCTTCTTGTCTCAGCCGATACTGTCAACAAGCATCCTCTTCAGTCTTCTTAGTGCCAGGTTTTGTGCATTTTTGTGCTTTTTGTTGGTGATTTGCTGTTTAAAACTGCCTCCAAGCATAATGCTGAAATGCTGTCTAGCATTCCTAAGCACATGAAGCTACGATGTGCCTTACGGAGAAAATATGCTTGTTAGATAAGCTTCGTTTGGGCATGAGTTGTAGTGCTGTTGTCTGTGAGTTCAATGTTAATGACTTGACATTATTTATTAAGTGAGGTGTTTTTAAACAGAAACACACATAAAACAAAGTTCTGTATTAATCATTTGATGAAAATGATGTGATTAGGGGCTCACAGGAACCCTGCATTTCCTCTGTGAGGAATGGTTCAGTATTCCCAAAGTCTGTGTTCACGACGATGGTAGAGGACATAACTACTTTGAATAAGGAGACTCAGTGATGTGGCCACTGCCTCCTTGGGATTCCCCAAGTCCTCAGTGGCTGTTAATGGAGAGATGACCCTGGCCTTTCTCAGCAGGGAATGGAGAGCATGAGCAAGGAGCAAATCAGAAGTGTATCAGGCAAGATCATCATTTTATTTCAAGCATTTGGAATTGCCTGAAAGGCAGCGACACCTGTGTTCATGTACTAATACCAAGACACATTCAAGAGCCAAATATTAAAGCAATCTGGATTGTCTGTGTTAATATTCCTCTCCATTAATGCAAATTTGAGAATTAATAGTATTTTCATTTGCATTATAAATTTTGAAACTGGATCTCTCTCTTTAGTTAATACACTCCAGATTCCTTCATCCCCGTAATGATGAGGTATTCTCATAAAAACTGGAACTTTTGAAAGAAGAAGATAACAGGAGAGGAAGAAAAGGGGAGTATGTCAGAGGGGGAGACGAACCATGAGAGATGATGGACTCTGAAAAACAAACTGAGGGTTCTAGAGGGTAGGGGGGTGGGGGGATGGGTTAGCCTGGTGATGGGTATTGAGGAGGGCACGTTCTGCATGGAGCACTGGGTGTTATGAACAAACAATGAATCATGGAACACTGCATCAAAAACTAATGATGTAATATATGGTGATTAACATAACAATAAAAAAATTGGAAAAAAAAAACTGGAACTTTTGGGGGTGCCTGGGTGGCTCAGTCGGTTAAGCATCCAACTCTTGGTTTCGGCTTAGGTCATGATCTCATGGGTGATGAGGTGGAGTATCAGGTACTGTGCTCCATAAGGAGTCTGCTTGAAGATTCTCTCCCTCTGTCCCTCCCCTCCTCTCAAATAAATAAATAAATCTTTTTAAAAAAATTGGACCTTTTGTACAAGGGGGCCATTTCTCCTTTTTTCCTCGCCCTAAATCATATTTGCAGGGCATTCTTTTTTTTTTAAGATTTTATTTATTTAGAAAGAGTGCATGAGCAGGGGGAAGGGCAGAGGGAGAGGGAGAGAGAGAATCCTCAAGCAGACTCCCCACTGAGTGTGGAGCCCACTGCAGGGCTGGATCCCAGGTCCCTGAGATCATGACTTGACCTGAAAGCAAGAGTCAGATGCTCAACCAACTGAGCCACCCAGGCGCCCCTTTCAGAGCATCCTTATAGACAGTCCCTGAGAGAAAGGGCTACTTGGGAAATGTGACGTGTGCTCTGCACAACTGTTTACTCTTTTTTGGCTAGATTAGGAGCACTTGTATTTTACAAATCATAACAGATTTTCTGTGTTTCTAATTTCTCATCTGACTCTGCATATATTCACTCTTCTAATTCCTTTTATGTCCTTTCCCTTCTTGCCTGGCATTTTCAAGATTTTTTTTTCCTTGTTAAATGCCTACTTTAGTAGCAAGAATTTCATTAACCATGGACAAAAAAATACCAACTCACCAACTGTGTCTGTCGAAGAGACTTCCTGACGGTCACTTCTCTTACTCCTCAGCATGTTCATGTCTTCCTCCAGGCTCAGAAGCTCAGTTCTAAGTAGAGAGCCCAGTTCCAGCCTCATCCTTACCCCATTAATGTCCCTTCCCAGGCTTCTCTCTTATTTTCCTTTTATACCTCTTTACCCAATGGCACGCTCCAAGTCTAGTGGTATTTTCAAATCACGATAATATATGTGTGTGTGTGTGTGTGTGTGTGTGTGTATCTCCATCAAAGAATGCATATCCAGGATATGCAAAAAACCTGTTGCATATCAATAAGAAAAAGACAGCAACTCCAGGAAAGGAAAAGCACAAAAGTCTTAAGTACTTTCACAGAAGAGGAAATTCAAATGGTCAGTAGGCATATGAAAAGTTGCTCAGTCCATCATTCATCGGGGAAAGGCAATTAAAACCAGAATAAAGTACCATTCCACATCCACTGGCATGGCTGAAATGAAAGATTGACAATTCCAGGTGTCGACAAGGATGGGGAACCAATGGAACTCCCCTCTGCCAGTGGTGGGAATGTAAATTGATGCAGTAACTTTGTGAAACTATTTGGCAGTCATTACTGAAGCTGAGCAGCAACATGGGGTTGCTGTGACCTAGCAATCCCACTCCTGTGTTATCAACAGCAATGTATAGTATTTGTGTACCAGCTGTATGAGAATGTCTACGGAAGCACTGTTCGTAATAGCCACACGCTGGAAACTACCCAAATGCCCGTCAGTAATGGAAGAGAAAAATAAATCCTGCTATGTTCACACTATGATAATGATGCACACTGATCTCTAACTACTTGCAACACTGTGGTTGAATCTCACAAACACAGTACTGAGCCAGACACAAAAAAGTATGGACTGTAGGATGCCACTTATATTAAAGTACAGAAACAGAAGTCAGGATAATGGGTGGCCTTAGGGGTTAGTGACTGCAAGGGGGATTACGGGGTGTGGGTCATGGTCTGTTGTTTCTTGATCTAGTTGCTGATTCCATAGGTGTATTCATTGTATAAAAACTTGTTGAGCTGTTCATTTATAACTTGTCCATTCCAATAAGAAGGGAAACATAAAATGAGGATCCCCAAGTCATTGGGAAAATGGTGGCTGTAGCCACACCAGAGCTCAGAGATGCTCCCTGGCCTGCCCAGCCCCCAACTCTGGGCAGCCACTTGGGGTGTGGTATATACCATATACCATGTTATCTGCCCCATTGTACAGATGAAGAAACCAAGACTCAAAGAGGACAGATGGTCCATCCAACGTCATTCAGGGACTACACTCATGGCAGAGCTAGAACTGGAACCAGGGCCTCCCAGACTCAGAACTTGCCTTCCAAAGGAAGGACCCTTATGCCATGAAGAGGAGAGCAGGGGACTCAGCTGGTGCTCCTAGGAAGGGTCCTGCTCTGGCACAACCAGAACAAGCCAGAAGCAACCGGAAGCCTTCCACACAGTTGTCTCTGCCCAGGTGCCCATTTTAAATGCAAACGAATTCTGTGATCTGCCTTGAAAATGCAAAAGCTGTTACTTTACACAAATATGAAACCAGAAGGTTCTCAGAGGCCGGTAACACCAACTCCTCCACATCATACATTCCAAACAGTATGGGAGGGATGAAGCCAGAGCCAAAGTGAGGAGTAAACATCACATGTGTTATGGGTGGGTGGTTAATGTTGCATGAAGACTGGCGAAGCGGATTTCCTGACATTCTGCTTCTACAGCAGTGCTGCAGGAATGGGCCCATTTGCGTTTGATTGGCCTTATTTCCAGAATTATTTTCAGAAATGGGAAAGGAACCTGAGAAAAAAAACATCTCTGGTCTTCTTTCCCTTTATGGCATGGTCCTAACTGATTTGTTACAATCACCAAAGATCAATGACAAGTGTTCATAAAAAGAAAATTGATCTGAGTAACACTGCCACCGCAAATGTATTTGAAATGTATAAATGTTGAAGTAATTTACAAATTACAGATAATTTCATACCGATATCCTCCCAGCACCCAGCCCCTGCTTCTTGTGGGAAAACCCCACAAAACCATCCATGGTGAGAGCCTGACACTGAACGCTTGAACCCCAGCTGCTTGAAGAAGCACCCACATGTATGGCTCACATCCTGATTTTATAGCAGCTTTTTACTCTCTTTGTTTTTAGTGAACATATTTTGGTTAAACGTTTCAACACTATGTACCTTTTAGGCTAAATCCATGATGGAAACTTTTCAGATGAAAGAGAACGGCTTGTGTGCAAGACAATCATAGTGATAATGGTGATGATGGCGTTGCAGCAAGGAGACATTTCTAGAAGACATTGGCACTGCTGTAATCCTCCTCCACCCGCATACATGTTTTGTTCTCCAGGAAATGGGGATTCTGCTGCACCCAGCTCTCTCCTTATCTTTTTCACTTCCTTCCTGTGGTCAAGATAACGCTTTCATCAACAAGCACTATTAAGTGCTCACCCCTAGGTTCGGACAGGCCCTGCAGGAAGAGGATTTGGAGGTGTGATCCAAAGACATGGGACCTTCCCCCATCCCCCCACCTGTCTGGAATCACACACTCCTCACATCTCAGGATTAGTCTTAGGATGCATGGTCTCATTTCTTATTTCTGGGGAGACCTGTGGGATGGGAGCTATATAGAGTCAGGCTATGTGGGTCCCTCTTCTCCCATGGTCTCCTGGTTTGCAAGTCCTTGGCTGCCACGAAATAGTCAACATGCATCCTACAGTGGACAGCTACCAGGCCCTTGGGGAGTGGTGGGGAGGGGGGCGCAGCAGGGGCAGGATGAAGAAAAAGCTTCCAGGCTTACCCACCAAGAGTTTACAGTCTGGCAGGGATCCCAGCCAATGGCAATTCCAAATGAGAATCCAAAGGATCCTATGCAGCAAAGCATTATCACACCAACCAACTGTGGGGACCTGCAGGTTCCAAGGGGGCATCGGAAGGGGAGATGAGGGTTTCAAGGCAGTGCCTCAGGAGACACACCTGAGTTGGGTGCTTAATGTTGAGGCCCAAGTGAGAATTGCACTCTAATCTATGTTGAAATCCTAGAGTTTGTGAAGTTGGGAGATCGTGCGTGTATGTATTTCTTAGGTCCTGAAAATATGTCAGTGAGTAATAACTGTTTGGGATGAGGGTAAGCCCCTGGTCATCTTTTTGCAAACTAAGCCTCCTGTTTTCAGGCTTCCTCTTATTGAGAATGCAAATGTCAGGGCATGATTCCTGCATCAGGGATGGTCAATGGGCTGGAACCCAGGACTGGTGTTTCCAGGTGAAAGCACCTCTGTTTTGTTTTTGAAGCTGCAAACATTTGACTTTTCCTGTTGTTGTTGTTCCTTATGACTGCAAGGTGAATGTTAGAGATGGGGTAAAGTCTGCGTCTGGGGCTAAGTTAGGTTCCTCACCGCATCCTCATCCCCCGCAATTGAAAAGGATTCTACTTTCTTGACTTATGCATAGCAACACAATCACAACTAGAGGAAAATGGGGTTTGGTGTGTGTGTGTGTGTGTGTGTGTGTGTGTACAAGGAAAATGGAAAATGTATTTCTGTATTTTGAATTTAAGTTAAAGACTAGCAGTATGATGTCAAAATGAAGTTAGGTGTCTTGGCCAATATATTTTCCTTTTGTCTTTGCAGAAAGAGATTTAGTTCCTGGCCTTCTATCTGTAGCTCTTGTAACCCTTATATTTCACTTGTGTAGAAAGGTGATCACTAAGTCTGGTTGAGAGAGGAAGTGCCTTCAAAGCTGTGACCAATTTAGGAACTGTATTGAAAAAGTTAAAAATTAATTAAGAGCAAATTAGAATAAAGGTGAGAGTGGTAAGTAAATTTGACCCAAGTTGGCAATGAGGTCTGGGAGTAAACTAAAACCACCGGGGGGCGGGAGGGGTGCCAATTACATAAGACACAGACCAAATAGGCTTAGGCTGTGTCATTCCAGTTCTGTTCAGCTTCAGGGAATAGAAAACCCAACTGACGATGGCTTAAACTCAGAGGTACCTATTTTTCTCAAGGGGAAAAAAAGAGTTCAGAGGAGTCATGTCAAGGGCTTGTGCAGTGCCTTTGCAGTGTTATTAATGTGCCAAGACCCTCCATTTTTCTGCACCGCTTCTCCTTAGCCCCCATGGTTTCAAGATGGAGCCACCACTTGGGAGAAAAGAACTGATGGATGTGGGACGTTAAAGGGAACACACTTGGAAGGCAAGAGGCAGTGATCAGAGTGGAAGGTACCAATTTGAGATTGAGGAAGGGACAGGAGGTATTAATAATGATAGGGTCTACTATGGTGTGATTATAGAGGTGAGTGTCTGAGGGAGGATGGAAGACAAGACCCTTGGAGCAGAAGAATTCAAGAAACTAGGAGGGTGTTGAAAAGATTGTGTGCATGTATGATGAAATCCCCAAAACTTGAAACAGAAGTGGTGTTATTTTAAAATTAATTATCATTCCTGCTTCCCCATCCCACATGTGTATGATCCTCCCTGGCCCTCATGATGGGTATAGAAAAATAAATTCCACTGGTGGAGGTACCATGACATGCCATGAGTTTTGTTTATTCTTCACTTGCTGTATCCTCCCAGTCCCCTTTAAAGACCATGTACTGCCCTGTATTGGAGGCACAGATGATGGTAGCTGGGGAATGTCCTGGTCCTTTGACTCCTGGGAACTAAAGCCCTCCAATGCAAGGCTGTTCTCCTGCTCATCACCCACCCTGTGGGACACACTCAGCTTTCCTCCTAATGAGTCCTAGAATCGATTCCAAGAGGCTACTTCATTACTTTCTTTCCTCCTTCCCTTCGTTCCCTAGAGGACCAGATAGCCTGACCCCAGCTGCCTGATCCATTCTTGGGGCTCAAATTATAACAAAATCTCTCAAAAACCAAAATATGGAAAAACAAAATAAAACAAAACCCAAAAGTTGATTTTGCTGACTATGCAAGAAGCCACCCACTTCTTTGCTTGCTTATACTCATTTATTTGGCTGGAAGTGACTTTCGACTTAGTTCCTTCGCCCCTAAAAAAGTTTCTGTTTCCTTCAAGATCTACCTTCACGGAAACTTTTTTTCCTCTCTCTTCAAACTTCTCATTGTTCATACATCCTGGGAATATTCCTCTCTCCATGAAGAAACAGTTGGGGCAGCCTGTTCTCAGGCTTCAGCCAGGAAAAGAAAGGTAAGTTGGTGCTTCTAAGCCTCTCCCTCCAGTAGAGGAAAAAAAGACATGAGAGGCTCATCTTCCACATCCACAAATATCCACAGACAGACAGTTCTTTTTTGTTTGTTTGTTTGTTTTTAATTTTATTATGTTATGTTAATCACCATACATTACATCATTAGTTTTTGATGTAGTGTTCAATGATTCATTGTTTGCATATAACACCAGTGCTCCATTCAATACATGCCCTCTTTAATACCCATCACCAGGCTAACCCATCCCCCCATGCCACTCCCCTCTAGAACCCTCAGTTTATTTCTCAGAGTCCATAGTCTCTCATGGTTCGTCTCCCCCTCCAATTTGTCCTACTTCATTTTACCCTTCCTACTATCATATTCCTTTTTTTTAACATATAATATATTATTTGTTTCAGAGGTACAGGTCTGTGATTCAACAGTCTTACACAATTCACAGCGCTCACCATAGCACATGCCCTCCCCAATGTCTATCACCCAGCCACCCCATCCCTCCCACCCCCCACCACTTCAGCAACACTCAGTTTGTTTCCTGAGATTAAGAATTCCTCATATCAGTGAGAACATATGATACATGTCTTTCTCTGATTGACTTATTTTGCTCAGCATAATACCCTCCAGTTCCATCCACGTCGTTGCAAATGGCAAGATTTCATTCCTTTTGAGGGCTGCATAATATTCCATTGTGTATATATACCACATCTTTATCCATTCATCTGTCAATGGACATCTTGGCTCTTACCAGAGTTTGGCTATTGTGGACATTGCTGCTATAAACATCGGGGTGCACGTACCCCTTCGGATCCCTTCATTTGTATCTTTGGGGTAAATACCAATAGTGCAATTGCTGGGTCATATGGTAGCTCTATTTTCAACTTTTTGAGGAACCTCCACACTGTTCTCCAGAGTGGCTGCACCACCTTGCATTCCCACCAACAGTGTAGGAGGGTTCCCCTTTCTCCGCATCCCCGCCAACATCTGTCATTTCCTGGCTTGTTAATATCAGCCATTCTGACTGGTGTGAGGTGGTATCTCATTGAGGTTTTGATTTGGATTTCCCTGATGCCGGGCGATGTTGAGCACTTTTTCATGTGTCTGTTGGCCATTTGTATGTCTTCTCTGGAAAGATGTCAGTTCATGTCTTCTGCCCATTTCTTGATTGGATTGGATCATTTGTTCTTTGGGTGTTGAGTTTGATAAGTTCTTTATAGATATTGAATACTAGCCCTTTATCTGATATGTCATTTGCAAATATCTTCTCCCATTCTGTCGGTTGTCTCTTGGTTTTGTTGACTGTTTCTTTTGCTGTGCAAAAGCTTTTTATCTTGTTGAAGTCCCAGTAGTTCATTTTTGCCCTTGCTTCCCTTGCCTTTGGCAATGTTTCTAGGAAGAAACATTGCGGCTGAGGTCGAAGAGGTTGCTGCCTGTGTTCTCCTTTAAGATTTTGATGGACTCCTGTCTCACATTTAGGTCTTTCAACCATTTTGAGTCTATTTTTGTGTGTGGTGTAAGGAAATGGTCCGGTTTCATTCTTCTGCATGTGGCTGTCCAATTTTCCCAACACCATTTGTTGAAGAGACTGTCTTTTTTCCATTGGACCTTCTTTCCTGCTTTGTCGAAGATGAGTTGACCATAGAGTTGAGGGTCCATTTCTGGGCTCTCTATTCTGTTCTATTGATCTATCTGTTTGTTTTTGTGCCAGTACCATACTGTCTTGATGATGACAGCTTTGTAATAGAGCTGGAAGTCCAGAATTGTGATGCCGCCAGCTTTGCTTTTCTTTTTCAACATTGATTTTATATCCTGCCACTTGACTGAATTCCTGTATGAGTTCTAGCAGTTTTGGGGTGGAGTCTTTTGGGTTTTCCACATAAAGTATCATATCATCTGCAAAGAGTGAGAGTTTGACTTCTTCTTTGCCAATTTGGATGCCTTTGATTTCTTTTTGTTGTCTGATTGCTGTGGCTAGGACTTCTAATACTATGTTGAATAGCAGTGGTGATAGTGGACATCCCTGCCGTGTTCCTGACCTTAGGGAGGAAGCTCTCAGCTTTTCCCCATTGAGAATGATATTCACTGTGGGTTTTTGATAGATGGCTTTTATGATATTGAGGTATGTGTCCTCTATGCCTATATTCTGAAGAGTTTTGATCAAGAAAGGATGCTGTACTTTGTCAAATGCTTTTTCTGCATCTATTGAGAGGGTCATATGGTTCTTGTTCTTTCTTTTATTAATGTATTGTATCACATTGATTGATTGGCAGATGTTGAACCAAACTTGCAGCCCAGCAATAAATCCCACTTGGTCATGGTGAATAATCCTTTTAATGTACTGTTGGATTCTATTGGCTAGTATTTTGGTGAGAATTTTTGCATCCATGTTCATCAGGGATATTGGTCTGTAATTCTCCTTTTTGATGGAGACAAGTTCTTGATGTCTGTAAAGTAAAACTCATCCCTGTCGTGTTGCTGTCTACACACCTGCTTCCCAACCAGGGGAGAGACTAACAGTGGCATTCTACTGACTTGGACTCTATTCTGACACCAAATTATCCTGGTCTCTAGAGTATAGCTGCTCCTCACCGTGGCCATCTACTTCAAAGTTTAGGAAAATCAAGGTCGCCAATGATGACATTCTTTCCATTATTCTGTACACTGACAAGAACCATTCCTTTCCTGCATACCAGCTGGGATCTCTGGGCTGCAGCGAGGGATGAAAATAATTTCATTATGGAACAACATCTGATTTCGGCTGATGCCATTTACTTTTTACTTTGAGGCTAAACATTTCACAAGATCTGGTTTTCTTCTTTTGATTTTCTCAGCTGCCTCCACTTTGCCTGGCCTGTAGTTCTCACTAACGTGAGACTCCCTCCCCAGCTACCTCAAGTGTCAGCTTCAGAGAGCAAGAATGAACAGGATTAGGGGACAGCCTATGCCTGTGTCATCTTGCCTCATCAGAGGAAGAGGGAGGCTGTATTTACCAAGGTGCATAGATCCCAGTCAGCAGGAATTTGTCATGTGCAAGTGTGTGCAGTGTGGTAGGCAAATGGCAAGGGGTGCAGTTCTCAAAGCTTGCAAAGGCTCCATACTAGCTTGCCTTTACCTATTCCCTTCCTTCCTTCCTTCCTTTTTTCCTTCCTTCCTTCCTTCCTTCCTTCCTTCCTTCCTTCCTTCCTTCCTTCTTCCTTCCTTCCTTCTTCTTCCTTCCTTCTTCCTTTCTCCGTCTTCCTTCCTTCCTTCCTTCCTTCCTTCCTTCCTTCCTTCCTTCCTTCCTTCCTTCCTCTAATATCTATAGAGTTTTTCTGCAGCAAACGGGAAGCCTGTGTACCTGAGAGTGCCCCGGTGTGCCTGTGTGTTGACCCATGTGCACCTGTGTGTGTGATGAATGCAAGTGGTAGGTAGTATTGACAGAACACCTTAAAAGCTATGGGGAGGTAGTATGTATGTTATAGTTACTGTAAGGTAAATCACTGCATCACAAGAAAGTACAGTGGCTCTTGTGGTCACAGGGATATACTGAGCTCAGAAAATGTGAAATCATGTGCACCAAAGTGTATAACAGCCTCTCTATAACACAGCTGTGTAAACTTCAAGAGGCTGGAGTCCAGATGAAAATAATCCGTACTTCTCCATCAGCCCCTCAGAGTGTGTCTTTGACATTGTGGGTATTAAGTAAATATTTAATAACAGAAGGACTGATGGGGTGCATAAAACTAATGCTGATAAAACCATTTACAAGCAGTGGCGCTATCCACATCAGCCTACTGTGGAATGGCAACCTCAAGCCCTTTAAATGATGCTGGGAAATCCCCAAGACTAAAGGCATGAATGGATGCATGGAATGCACAGGTCTGCCTTAGAATGCTTGCAGTGATCTACACCTTAGAAATAGAATAAAATATTTGGGGACCAAGAAGAGGGAGCACTCAGGGTGCTACACAAGCCTGTGCATGTCTGGGTGACTTTGTAGAGGACTGTGCAGGCTGGTGGACAACATGAGGATGGCAGGAGGCAGGCGGTACAGCCTGTAGACAGAGTGTGGGAAAGGAGGGAAGTGATTCAGAAAACACAGAGAGTGAATCTAAGATGGCAAATGCACAGAGGAATGGAGCCAACGAGAATAAGGTAATTTTAGCAGAAATACAGCGGAGATGGGAAATAGGGCATTCCCGGTGCACCATTCAGCATGGTGGCCACCAGCCACAGGAGTCTCTGGAATGCATGAAAGATGGTGGCAAGTCCAAACTGAGGTGTGCTGTAAATGTAGAACATGCATTGGATCGCAACACTTAGGATGAAAAGGAAGAATGTAACATATCCCATGAATATGTTTATATTGATATTCAAATTACATTCAGTCTTTAAATTACATATTGAAATAATATGTGGGTCTATTCAGTTAAATACAACATATTAAAATTAATTTCACCTGCTTCGTACATTTTTTGAACTAAAAATTTTACTTCAAAAGCAGAACATTTTAAATCAAAATTTAAAACTCAATCTAAATCAAATTTCAAAAATCCAGGAATCTCAAAAAACCTTGAAAAAATATAAGTCAGTGAATTGTCTATGTAGCTCACATATTTCTCTGGACAGCTCTGCTCTAGATGCGCTTCTAGCAAAGTTTGGGGAGGAGAGGGAGGGTGGAGGAGAGAGAATGTTGTGAGAGCAGAAATCACTTAGAGGTCACGTCCTGGCTCTAGATCATTGGACAAGTTACATAAGCTCAGTGAGCCTCAGTGTCCTCATCTGTCAGATGGTGCCTACTGATAATGTCTATTTCATGGAGTGGTCGTTAACCTAAATAGGAAACCAGGCAGAGCCTCTAATGGGATACTTTGCATGTAGCAGGAGGTCCTCAGATAATAGTTGCATTCTTTCCTTACTTTCCTTCAGCCAGAGTAACACACCAGGAGCTTCAGAGGCAGTAAGACAGAGCTAAACTAGACTTTAGCAAATTCTGAATGTGTATTTTGACTTTCTGAATGCTCTGGTTTGCAGCAGACTGGGCAAGTGAAAAAAGTAGAAAGTCCAGTGGAGAAACCAAATAGAGGCAAGAAAGGAATGCACCCAAACAGGGATGACAAAGCCATCCTTCTGATTTGGGGGGAGGCTGTGATGGCAATGGAGGGTCCTGAGAGCAGGGAAGCAGGGAGGGTGTAGAAGTGCTTTGTCCAATTTTGCTAAAAGCTGCTCTCAGACATGCCTGGATTAAGCAGATACTTTTGTTCCTCTTAAGTAAAGGAACATGATTTTCTCATTCTTTGCAATTTTGGATAGTCAACGTGGAGTTAGCCACAGCCTGAGCCACTGATGACATCAATAACATCCCCCAGATAGAATTTAACATCCCTGAAAAAGACAATAAAAACCCATGCTTATTGTCCTACTTTCAAGAACTCACATATCGGCTACTTATAAATAAGTCATTTGTCAAAGGGACATCACGTAACAGTGAATGCAAATGTCGCATGATCCCACCTAGGTGGGAGCAAAAGGGAGTTATTTCAGAGGCCCCTGGTGGTGATATGACACTTCTTAAATAAAGGAAACTGAGACCAAGGATCACTGATAGATGAGAAATTCTATCTTCCAGTTCCAATCTATTGGGTTCAGAGTTCAAGAATGGCCATAGTTCTTCCATTTGTTCCAATAAATGGAAAAGAAAAATAGATACATGGATAACCTAGAACAGTAGATACTTGTCAGATTGCTCCAGGCAGTATTCTAAAAACCGGTGGTCTAGAAAAATTTCAGGAGACCCACTTCTACCACAGTGGCACCAGAGATTTGCTCCATCCCCTTGGGAACATCCTGTCTCTCTCCAGTGGGCCTCAGTTTCTCATTTATAAAATGAAGAACACTAGTGCATGAAAGGGCATCATCAAGCCAGTTCCTTTATTTTATCATGGGGAAAAGAAGGCCCCCAAAGTCATTCTGTAAATGACTGGAGGGGATTGTGAACTATTCTGCATTTTAAAGGACCCCTCTCCTCTGTGGAGGAGCAAATACACCACACAAAATTTTAGCAACTCAAGCTGAGTAAATGCTGACCATCACAGAGACACACAAAAAGATACACCATGGGCATCAAAAGTTACCTGTTACTCATCTCCTTCACTGTGTGCCTTAGGCATAAAGAAAATCCAAGAATAAAACTCTTTCATACCCACAAAGCATTCTAGTGGGAAAATTGGTCATGGTGTTAATAATCAGTTTGTCCTATTAAATTGTCCTCTCCCCCGCCCCTATCACCCAAATTGGTATAGAATTCAGAGTCAGCTGAATAATTTTACCATTGAGTTAAGCCATTTAATAAGTGTGGGTTTTCTTCCAGCAACCCCTAAATAATTATGTTACATTGAGAAGGAGGCATTGTTTTAAGCTGGAGTGTAAAAATGTTGCTGTAGTAGCCAGTGTGTTAAAAAATGAAAAGACGAATTCAGCTTGGTAGCTCAAAGCATGTAACTCGCTTCTATGACAGGTTTTTGGGACACCTTTCCCCAGGCTCCCAAGTGACTAGGTTCATGTAACCCTTTCTCTGTGTAGCGTCTTCTCTCTTATTGCACAGACAGGGCCGTGCTACATCCTTACTGACCTCAAAACTTACAGAGAAAGAAGTAGAATTAGAAAACACCAGGCAATCATTAGATCTACAGATGGCTTATGGGAGCTGAATATTCCCTACATTTCTCAAAACTCATTTAAAAAAAAGTCTTACCTTCATTGCTGGTGGCCCAAGAAGTAGGGCCCTCTCCATTGTCTGATTGCCCCTTGGGCCTCCGCCTGCCCCATGCTGCCAGCGAGACGCCCAGGCCCTCTGGGCTTCTCCAAAGCCGTAGCCCTTTGGGGGTCTGCAGGCAGTGTGCTCTTCTCTGACACAGCATTCTTCAACTTGGGGCTCGGATTCCTGGATGACCTGAAGTCTGTAGCTCACACAGTCTGAGGGCATCCTGTGGCTCATCTCTCCCAAGTCTTCTTTGCTCTTCTGTGATGGCAAAGTTTTGATTCTTCTGTGGTTTTTATCAGACAGATAAAGAGGCCTCTTCCACCTCCAAACACTTGTGAGATCCTCTCTCCCATTTATCAATATACCAAGTCCTGCTCCCTTCCCCAGTCATATCTGTCCAGGAATGTACTGGAGATGGCTTGTCCTAGCTCACAAGAGCCAAGATCTCTTCCTGGCTTCTCTGGGTAGCCTATTGGCCATGGTGGTGGTATTTACACCATGGAAATTGATGAATGCTACCGGTCATGGCTTTTCCCCCACAGTATCAAGTATTAAACACTTACTAGCTCACCACTGGGTCCATCTATTGACATTACCACCTCAAACTCAGTATCTCTAAAACTACCTGCCCACTTCCATTTTCCTTAAAGATGGGTTTCTTCTAAAAAAGACACATCTAAATTGAATGTTTAAAAATATAATCCTATTGTTGAAACTTCTTTTAATTCCTAACAATAATATCCCCCCTTTTGAATGAAGTCATAAGCAGAATAAATATGTGTGTATATGTGTATGTGTGCATGTATATATGCATGTATGTATATATAACAGAAAAAAATGGAGTTGAGTTGAAGCATGACCTAAGGTAGGGGATGGCGAAGAGAAATGAGTTCAAAGCTCCATATGCTTACCATTTCCCTATCTTGGACCCCTGGAAGAAACATCACACTCTCTGAACTACAGTTTGAGAAATGTGGACCTGCTTATTTTTTAATCACTACAATTGAGGAATAATTCACATGTAAAAATGATATCATCATTTAAAAAGCACCTGGGGCACCTGGGTGGCTCATTCAGTTGAGCATCTGACTCTTGATTTCAGCTCAGGTCATGATCTCAGGGTCCTGGGATTGAGCCCCACTTTGGGCTCTGCACTCAGCTCAGAGTCTGCTTGGGATTCTCTCTCTCCCTCTGCCCCTCTCCCAGCTCATGCTCTCTCTCTCTCTCTAAAATAAATATAAATCTTTTAAAAAATTAAAAAAGTAAAAAACAAAAAGCTTTTTGTTTTGAAATAATTTTAGGCCTATAGAAAAAAGTGCAAAAAGAGTACAGAGAATACCCATGTTCCCTTCACCTAGCTTCCCCTAATGATAACATCTTACATAATCATAGTAAGATCAAAACCAGGAAATTAACACTGGCACAATGCTATTAACTAATCTACAGAACTCATTCCAGTTTCACCAGTTTTTCCACCGAACTATTTTTCCATTACAACCTAGGATCCCACATTGCATTTAGTTGTGTGTCTCTTTAGTAGCTCCAATCTGTGACACATCCTTGGTCTTTACTTTTCATGGCATTCACAGTTTTGAAGAGTCCAGGCCAGTTTGGGTTTGTGCTCTGTTTTCTCATGCTTTGATTGAGGTATACGTTTCAGATGAATACTGCAGTGTTGTTATATTCTCTTCAACATCTCATATCAGGAAGATGGGATGTTGATATGTCTTATTACTGGTGATATTAACTTTCTTCATTTACCATAATGCTTTTGAGATCCATCTGTGTAGTTGTATGTATCTGTTGTATGTACAAGAAGTTTATTCTTTTTTTCTTGATTGGATTGGATCATTTGTTCTTTGGGTATTGAGTTTGATAAGTTCTTTAGAGAGTTTGGATACTAACCCTTTGTCTGATATGTCATTTGCAAATATCTTCTCCCATTCTGTTGGTTGTCTTTCGGTTTTGTTGACTGTTTCTTTTGCTGTGCAAAAGTTTTTATCTTGATGAAGTCCCAGTAGTTCATTATTGCCCTTGCTTCCCTTGCTTTTGGCAATGTTTCTAGGAAGAAACATTGCGGCTGAGGTCGAAGAGGTTGCTGCCTGTGTTCTCCTTTAAGATTTTGATGGACTCCTGTCTCACATTTAGGTCTTTCAACCATTTTGAGTCTATTTTTGTGTGTGGTGTAAGGAAATGGTCCGGTTTCATTCTTCTGCATGTAGCTGTCCAATTTTCCCAACACCATTTGTTGAAGAGACTGTCTTTTTTCCATTGAACCTTCTTTCCTGCTTTGTCGAAGATGAGTTGACCATAGAGTTGAGGGTCCATTTCTGGGCTCTCTACTGTTCCACTGATCTATGTGTTTGTTTTTGTGCCAGTACCATACTGTCTTGATGATGACAGCTTTGTAATAGAGCTGGAAGTCCAGAATTGTGATGCCGCCAGCTTTGCTTTTCTTTTTCAACATCCCTCTGGCTATTCGGGGTCTTATCTGGTTCCATACAAATTTTAGGATTATTTGTCCCATTTCTTTGAGAAAAGTGGATGGTATTTTGATAGGGATTGCATTGAATATGTAGATTGCTCTAGGTAGCATTGACATATTCACAATATTTGTTCTTCCAATCCATGAGCATGGAACGTTTTTCCATTTCTTTGTGTCTTCCTCAATTTCTTTCAGGAGGATTTTATAGTTTTCTGAGTACAGATCCTTTGCCTCTTTGGTTAGATTTATTCCTAGATATCTTATGATTTTGGGTGCAGTTGTAAATGGGATCAACTCCTTAATTACTCTTTCTTTTGTCTTGTTGTTGGTGTATAGGAATGCCACTGATTCTGTGCATTGATTTCATATCCTGCCACTTGACTGAATTCCTGTATGAGTTCTAGCAGTTTTGGGGTGGAGTCTTTTGGGTTTTCCACATAAAGTATCATATCATCTGCAAAGAGTGAGAGTTTGACTTCTTCTTTTTCGATTCGGATGCTTTTATTTCTTTTTGTTATCTGATTGCTGTGGCTAGGACTTCTAATACTATGTTGAATAGCAGTGGTGATAGTGGACAACCCTGCCTCGTTCCTGACCTGAGGGGGGAAGCTCTCAGTTTTTCCCCATTGAGAATGATATTCACTGTGGGTTTTTGATAGATGGCTTTTATGATATTGAGGTATATACCCTCTAAGCCTGTAGTTTGAAGAGTTTTGATCAAGAAAGGATGCTGTACTTTGTCAAATGCTTTTTCTGCATCTATTGGGAGGATCATATGATTCTTGTTCTTTCTTTTGTTAACATATTGTATCGCGTTGATTGATTGCGGATGTTGAACCAACCTTGCAACCCAGGGATAAATCCCACTTGGTCATGGTGAATAATCCTTTTAATGTACTGTTGGATTCTATTGGCTAGTATTTTGGTGAGAATTTTTGCATCCATGTTCATCAAGGATATTGGTCTGTAATTCTCCTTTTTGATGGGGTCTTTGTCTGGTTTGGGGATCAAGGTAATGGTGGCCTCATAAAACAAGTTTGGAAGCTTTCCTTCCATTTCTACTTTTTGGCACAGTTTCAAGAGAATAAGTATTAATTCTTCTTTAAATGTTTGGTAGACTGTTGGTGGGAATGCAAGTTGGTGCAGCCACTCTGGAAAAAGTATGGAGGTTCCTCAAATAGTTGAAAATAGAGCTGCCATATGATCCAGCAATTGCTCTACTGGGTATTTACCACAAAGATACAAATGTAGGGATCCGAAGGGGTATGTGCACCCCAATATTTATAACAGCAATGTCCACAATAGCCAAACTGTGGAAAGAGCCAAGATGTCCATCGACAGATGAATGGATAAAGAAGATGTGGTATATATACAAAATGGAATATTATACAGCCATCAAAAGAAGGAGATCTTGCCATGTGCAACAACATGGATGGAACTGGAGGGTGTTATGCTGAGTGAAATAAGTCAATCAGAGAAAGACATGTATCATATGACCTCACTGATATGAGGAATTCTTAATCTCAGGAAACAAACTGAGGGTTGCTGAAGTGGTGGGGGGTGGGAGGGATGGGGTGGCTGGGTGATAGACATTGGGGAGGGTATCTGCTATGGTGAAGGTGAATGCTGTGAATTGTGCAAGACTGTTGAATCACAGATCTGTACCTCTGAAACAAATAATGCAATATATGTTAAGAAAAAAAAAGAAGAAGAAGAAGAAGATAGCAGGAGGGGAATAATGAAGGGGAGTAAATCGGAGGGGGAGACGAACCATGAGAGACGATGGACTCTGAGAAACAAACTGAGGGTTCTAGAGGGGAGGGGGTGTGGGGATGAGTTGGCCTGGTGATGGGTATTAAGGAGGGCACATTCTGCGTGGAGCACTGGGTGTTATGCACAAACAATGAATCATGGAACACTACATCAAAAACTAATGATGTAATGCATGGTGATTAACATAACAATAAAAAATTAAAAAACAATAAAAATAAAAATAAATGTTTGGTAGAATTCTCCTGGAAAGCCATTTGGCCCTGGGCTTTTTTGGGGGGGAGATTTTTGATGACTGCTTCAATTTCCTTAGTGGTTTTAGGTCTGTTCAGGTTTGGTAGTTGATACATCTCTAGGAATGCATCCATTTCTTCCAGATTATCTAATTTGCTGGCACAGAGTTGCTCATAATATGTTCTTAGAATTGTTTGTATTTCTTTGGTGTTGGTTGTGATCGCTCCTCTTTCATTCATGATTTTGTTGATTTGGGTCATTTCTCTTTTCTTTTTCATAAGTCTGGCCAGGAGTTTAACAATCTCATTAATTCTTTCAAAGAACCAGCTCCTAGTTTTGTTGATCTGTTCTACTGTTATTTTGTTTTCTATTTCATTGATTTCTGCTCTGATCTTTATTATTTCTCTTCTCCTGCTAGGCTTAGTCTTAATTTGCTGTTCTTTCTCCAGCTCCTTTAGGTGTAGGGTTAGGTTGTGTATTTGAGACCTTTCTTGTTTCTTGAGAAAGTCTTGCATTGCTATATACTTTTCTCTTAGGACTGCCTTTGCTGCATCCCAAAGACTTTGAACAGTTGTGTTTTCATTTTCATTGGTTTCCATGAATTTTTTAAAATCTTCTTTAATTTCCTGGTTGACCCATTCATTCTTTAGTAGGATGCTCTTTAGCCTCCAGGTATTTGAGTTCTTTCTGACTTCCCTCTTGTGATTGAGTTCTAGTTTCAAAGCATTGTGGTCTGAAAATATGCAGGGAATGATCCCAATTTTTTGGTACCAGTTGAGACCTGATTTGTGACCTAGGATGTGATCTATTCTAGAGAATGTTCCATGGGCACTTGAGAAGATGTGTTCTGTTGCTTTGGGATGGAATGTTCTGAATATATCTGTGAAGTCCATTTGGTCCAGTGTATCTATTTAAAGTCTTTATTTCCTTGTTGATCTTTTGCTTAGATGATCTGTCCATTTCAGTGAGGGGGGTGTTAAATTGCCTTACTATTATTGTATTGTTGTTGATGTGTTTCTTTGCTTTTGTTATTAATTGCCTTATATAATTGGCTGCTCCCATGTTTGGGGCATAGATATTTATAATTGTTAGATCTTCTTGTTGGATAGACCCTTTAAGTAGGATATAGTGTCCTTCCTCATCTCTTATTACAGTCTTTCGTTTAAAATCTAATTTGTCTGATAGAAGGATCGCCACCCCAGCTTTCTTTTGGTGTCCATTCGCATGGTAAATGGTTTTCCACCCCCTCACTTTCAATCTGGGAGTGTCTTTGGGTCTAAAATGAGTCTTTCGCATACAGCATATCAATGGGTCTTGTTTTTTATCCAATCTGATGCCCTGTGTTTTTGATTGGGGCATTTAGTCCATTTACATTCAGGGTAACTATTGAAAGATATGAATTTAGTGCCATTGTGTTGCCTGTAAGGTGACTGTTACTGTATATCATCTGTGTTTCTTTCTGGTCTGTTGCTTTTAGTCTCTCTCTTTGCTTAGAGGACCCCTTTCAATATTTCTGGTAGGGCTGGTTTCGTGTTTGCAAATTCCTTTAGTTTTTGTTTGTCCTGGAAGCTTTTTATCTCTCCTATTTTCAGTGACAGCATAGCTGGATATAGTATTCTTGGCTGCATATCTTTCTCATTTAGTGCTCTGAATATATCATGCCAGTCCTTTCTGGTCTGCCACATCTCTGTGGATAGGTCTGTTGCCAGTCTAATGTTTCTACCATTTTAGGTTACAGATCTCTTGTCCTGAGCTGCTTTCAGGATTTTCTCTTTGTCTCTGAGACTCATAAGTTTTACTATTAGATGTCGGGGTGTTGACCTATTTTTATTGATTTTGAGAGGCGCTCCCTGTGCTTCCTGGATTTTGATGCCTGTTTCCTTCCCCAAATTAGGGAAGTTCTCTGCTATAATTTGCTCCAATATACCTTCTGCCCGTCTGTCTCTTTCTTCTTCTTCTGGCATCCCAATTATTCTAATGTTGTTTCATCTTATGGTATCACTTATCTCTCGAATTCTGCCCTTGTGATCCAGTAGTTGTTTCTCTGTCTTTTTTTCATCTTCTTTATTTTCCATCATTTGGTCTTCTATATCACTAATTCTCTCTTCTGCCTCATTTATCCTAGCAGTTAGAGCCTCCATTTTTGATTGCACCTCATCAATAGCCTTTTTGATTTTGACTTGGTTAGGTTTTAGTTCTTTTATTTCTCCAGAAAGGGTTTCTCTAATATTTTCCATGCTTTTTTCAAGCCCAACTAGTATCTTTAAAATCGTCATTCTGAATTCTAGTTCTGACATCTTACTATTGTCCGTATTGATTAGGTCCCTGGCAGTCGGTACTGCTTCTTGTTCTTTTTTTTTTTTGAGGTGATTTTTTTCCATCTTGTCATATTGTCCAGAAGACAGTAGATGAATGAGAGAACAAAATGCTAACAGGGTAACAACGACTCCAGAAAAATATACACTAAACAAACCAGAAGAGACCTGAAACCGGGGGAAAAGAAAGGGAAAGAAAAAAGATTTAAAAAAGAATATGATCAAATATGATCAGGCTGGTGCATAGATCAGTGCCACACACTAGATTTTGGGCGTATTTTGGTTGTTAGAAGAACATGCCTCCCAAAGTTTTAAAGAAAGAAAAACTTATATATGTATAAAAATAAGGGTAAATATGATGAAGGGATGGAATATGACTGTAAAGATGAAAATTATAAAATATTTTATAAAAGGAGTTAATAAGAAAAGAAGTTGGTTGAAAAAATAAAAAGAGGAATTAAAAAAAAAGGGTGAGAATGTAATCATGCAGGAGACTAGAACAAAGCCATACAGTAGAGATTTAGGGTATATTTTGGTCTGTTAGAAGAAACTGTATTCCAAAATTTTAAAGAGAGAACAACTTATATATATATACCAAAAATAAGGGTAACTACTATGAAGGGATAGAATATGACTGTAAAAATGAAAAATAAAAAAGATTTTTTTAAAAAAAGGGATTGATAAGATGTTGGTTGAAAAAGGGAAAAAGAAAAATTCAAAAAAAAAAGAAAAAGAAAAAATTTTAAAAATTAACTTTGAAAGACTGAAGAATAAGGGGAAAAAAGCCATGAATTCTATGTGTAGTATTCCCCTAGTGCTGGAGTTCTGCCGTTCTCATTGACTGGTAAACTTGGCCTTGGCTGGCTGTTCTTGCTGATATTCTGGGGGAGGGGACTGTTGCCGTGGTTCTCAAATGTCTTTGCTGGAGGCGGAATTGCCCCGCCCTTGTCGGGGGCTGGGCTAAGTAATCTGCTCCGGTTTGCTCTCATGAGCTTTTGTTCCCTGCAAGCTTTCAGTACAGCTTTGGAGGACGAGAGTGAAAATGGCGACCTCCCAATCTCTGTCCAGGAGAGGCCGAGAACTCGGGCCCTCACTCCTCAGTGAGCCCCCAGAGAAAAGCAGTCAATCACTCCTGTCTCCCTGGTCTCCGGCGGCACTCTGTGCTCACCTGGCCTGTGACAAAGCGTTTTTATCTCTGGCACCCGACCCCGCGTGGAGTCTCCAAACCCAGCAGATCCCTGCAGTGCGCTCCCACACCGCTCCTCCCGGGGGAGGAAGGGGAGTCTCCTCAGATCTGCTGATTTTTGGGTCCCTGCTGGAAGAGCAGTGGCCTGACTGTGCCACGGATCACAGTTTATGGGAACCCCGAGCTGAGAGTCCACTCCTCGGCTCTGTCTCTGCAGCCAGCTTCCCTGCTCTGATACCTCGGAGCTCTGCTGCACTCAGGCACCCTTGGTCTTCCTGTGACCCTGAGGGTCCAGAGACCACACTGTCTCAGCGAGGGTTCCACCCCCCGCTTAGCCACTGGAGTGACGTCCCTCAGCAGAGCAGAATTCTACAAGTTCCGATTTTGTGCTGCACTGCTCTATCACTTGTCAGTAGTGGCCAACAGAGGCCCCCTCCTCCACCGTCTGTCTTCCCGAATATCACCTCAGATTCACTTCTCCACACGTCCTACCTTCTAGAAAGTGGTCGCTTTTCTGTTCAGAGAGTTGCTGCTATTCTTTTCTTTGATTTTCTGTTGAGTTCGTAGGTGTTCAGAATGGTTTGATCCCTATCTAGGTATATTCCTGGGACCAGACGAAATTTAGATCTCCTACTCCTCTGCCATCTTGCTCCTCCGCCCTCATTTTGCTCATTTTAATTGTTTACCTTCTTGTTTTTGAGTTGTTTTCTTTATATATGTGGAATACAAGTACTTTGTAAGATGTATATTTTGCAGTTTTTTTCTCCCAGTCTGTGGCCTGCCTTTTCATTTTATTAACAGTGTCTCTTGAAGAGCAAAGTTTTGTTTTTGATGTGTTCCATTTTATCAATATATTTTCTGTCTCAGTTTTTCTTTTTATATTCTATCTGATAAACTTATGTGTAACCCAACCTCACAAAGATTTTCTTCTGTATTTTAGTCCAAAATAAGTTTCAAGAAGCAATTGCCCCTCGCATTTTTTGTTCAGTTTTTCTACCTACTCTCTTTTTTTTATTTTATTATGTTATGTCAATCACCATACATTACATCATTTGATCATTTGTTTTTTTATTATGCTATGTTAATTATCATACATTACATCATTAGTTTTTAATGTAGTGTTCCACCTACTCTCTTAATTGTAAATTTAGAAACAAATTCTTCTCCACTCATTAAACACACTAAGAATCATTAATCCTTTGGACAGTGAAGGGATGCATGTAATCATGATGGCAAATTTGATTCTTTTGTTACCGTAAATGCTCATGTGTTGGCTTCTGTGAGGCACTTTCTACTCACATTCTTAGTTTGGGTGCTCCCCAAAACAAACCCTGAGACAAATCTAGGGTAAAAACAGTGTGTGTTGGTCAATATTTAACAACTTGTCCCCTGGGGGTGGGGAGAAGCCTGATTTGTAACATTTGCCAATATCCATGGTGTAAATACCTACACCATAACCAATTTTAAGCTATCAGTACATCAATAGATATGCAGATTTCCTGAAAATTTAATCATTGGCCCTTGTGAGCTGATACAAGCCTGTTCTAGCACCCCACCAGGTGCAGGCAGTTTATTTGAGGTGATGCTCAGGATGCAGAAATGAGGGAGTGGGGGGAGCAAGACAGGGAAAGGAGGGGAGCCAACAAAGGGGTATTAAAGAGCTGGTTACCACTGAACAACTGGGGCTCTATCCCAGTGAGGACTCTCAGAGAAATGGTATAGACTCTGACTCAGAATTTTCCCAGCCAGGGCTGAGCAGGCTGGGTACTGATTCACAGATTCCTTCTTCTGTCTCTTTTTTGTTGATGATGGTCGCTGAGTTGTTAAAACCTGGGCACTTTCAGGCTGCTCTGCTCATTGCTAAGGAAAGCCCTCTAGCACTGGTGGCTTCCTCAGGCAGAAAAGCAGAGAGCCACAGGTGAGGTGGGAAGCTGCTCCGGGTAGGAAGCTGCCAGTGTGTCTTAAGGTGCTCACTGTCAGACGTGAGACTGGAAGAAGCACCAGGGTCCACGCCACGTACCCCATACTTTTTCTAAACACTGAATTACTAGTAGTGAACAGCCCCTCCCATTAGGTCCACAGTCAAAGGCACAATTCCCTGCCCAGTGCAAACTTAGGTAATGTTTTCTTTATTGGCTCATATCAGTGAATTTAAAGTCACCTCCAGACCAGACCAAGTGACATTGCCGTTCCCTATAGGAGCCACAAGGTCACTTCTTCTGTTCAACTGGTATGTTCTGTTTAGAAAGGGAGAGGGGAAATCACTTCCTTGTCCATTCTTAAAAACATGGGTAATGTAAATATGAGTAATGGAATCTAATCAAATAATTTCCTCATCCAGGCCACTTAATAATTGGATTTCTGTATGTCCGAGAGGAAGCCTTGTCTTACAAACCAGTAGACAAGTCATATTCAAATACTTTCTTTTCTCCAGATTGTCTCACTTGTGGTGACATCTTGAGCTTGAGCAGCTATTACATGCCCAAGGTCATCCCTCTGATCTTCCCTTGTCAGATGTCTGACCTAATGTTTCTGTAGTAATGTAGATCAGAGAAAGTCTTATCATGACAAATAATAAGATGTTTTCTGAAATGCGAAAGTCCAGTCTTTCTTGGGGCAAAAAGAAGTTGGCTATGGCTCTGTCTTCTCTGCCGGGGAAACTTCCCACAGACAGGGAACAGATGGGCCTAGATCGAGGCACCATCTGCTTTTTGGTTGTAATTAACATCGGTTCCAGGGGTGGGTTGGATTTTGCCATAGCATTGGCCGTCCCCCTTGACCACTGGGGAATCCTAAATCATGTGTTTGTTGGAATGTGAAACTTGGGTTGGGTTTCTTTGGGTGGGCAACAACTCTTATGAGACAGGAGAAGAAAAGGAAGCCAGGCTGTGCAGCAAACCTTTTCTGTGTGACTGCTTCCATGCTGAAGTGGCCACCACAGATGCAGTCAAAGAGGAAGAAGCCTTCTAATCTTTTCTTGTGATTCCATGATTCCATTTCAGTTCAGTTGGTCCCACTTTTCTAACAAGTTGATTGAAATAATAATGACCTCTGGCAACAATAATATTATTCAGCATTTATTGAATGCTTGCAACATTCCAGCCATGATGCTAAGAATTTTGCATGAATTATCTAGTTTCAAGACAACTGTATGAGATAGATACCATTATTTTTCTCCACTTTACAAACAAGGAAAATTGAAGTCTTAATGAGGTTTAAAATACTCACTTCAGGTCACACAACTCAGATATGTAACCAGGCTATCCGATTTTGCTTTGTAACCATGGTTAATCGTAGCACCCACCAACTTATTTACATTAGGGGAGAGCAGGAGTTAGTGGCTGGCAGATTTCTCCCAATCCTGTTTTGTAAGTTGCAGAAGAGAACTGCAGAAACTCAAAGATAACTAGTGTTCTTCCGTCCCTTTATCACCTCAATGGAACGTATCTCTCCTGTGTTTCAGTGTGCTCTCCCTCCATGCCATTAGATGATCTCTTGGACTCATAGTTGCAACTCTGTTTCTTACTTTTTCTGAGTCCTGAGAGAGGCAAATGAAAACATGATTAAATTTTAGCTCTCTGCCTTGAAGGCACAGTTCTTAAAGTTGGTGTCAGTATCTACACACCGCAGCAAGAGTCAGTCCTTCTCGTTATCAGTGACATTGTTCCTCCAACAACAGAGAGGATTTTTAGTGGAATGATCTGGGAGCATCTTTGTCTTGAACCCTGATTGCCTTCTAAGGACACACCAAGTGAACAGAAAGCAAGAAGGACATCTCAAGACTGGCAGTCATTTGTACTGTTGTCCAGGTACACAGGATTCCCTGGAATACCCCCTGAACCTCAAGCCAGCCTATGTCAACCATGGGGAAGGAGCCCTTGTGCCCAGCTAAGCTAATTGTCTGGCAAGAGAGATTTTGAACCTCCTAGTTAAAAGTCCCTTGTAATCATTTGGTAATTATTTTAATGGATTGTCATTGAAGTATGAAGTTGGAAATACTGTAATATGAAGCTTTGGTCTGGCTTCGTTAGCTGCACTAGATCTTAAGTAATAAAAATGAAGGTCAGAGTTTAAGCCCCACACAAGCCTGTTTGCTTTGTTCATTTATACACACAGTCCCAGACTGAACCCCTACCCACAGGCATCCAACCGTTAGCCCTTTATACCATTCACAAGCAGGATCAGGCTGGGGATGCTAGATGACCCAGTATAGCCCTTCACCACTAATGGGAAATTGCCTTCTGTTCCAGGAGCATATCCTGTGATACTGGGTCAGTTCTGGTAATAGGACACAGTAAAGACATACAGTTAAGGAAGTGGTCCCAACCTGGGAATGCTGCCATGGCTTTCAATTGGGTGCCCAAAGCTAGATTGCAGGGTGGCCATCTGGGCACCTTCTCAGGAGTGCCAATCTACCAAGAGCACTAAAACATCACTATAATAAATGGGAAAGATGGTTCTACTTAACTCCAGCTTCCACATGACACAACTAAAGACAAATAGATTAATCCCCTCCACCTGAAGCAAACAGCCGCCTAAAAAGTGGAATAAAAAGGATGTTTCTGCCTTTTGCTACTACTGCCCTCTTTCGATTACATGTACTCTGTAAGTGCTCATAGCATCCCACCAACTGAAATTTTAAATTTGCACAGAGCATAGTATCTACCAACATTGAATAAAATGTGTTTCATTATCTAAATATTAAACACTGAAATTTTGAATTCACCAACAAGAAGTTGCCTACTTTAGAGTAGTTCTTGCTACAAAAGAAACTCGAAAGAGATAACAATTACAGAAAAATGGGGGAAGATTTTTCAGGATATTTTTCAGAACATTGGCTCTGCTTACACCAGTGGAAATGAATTAGTAAGGGGCTTCATTTATATATATTTTTATATATATAATAATTGTATATAAAATATATTTTTTATTAATAGAAGATTAGTTTTCCCCTCCCTTCTCCACTAAATAAATATTGAATAAATATTTAAAGAACATGGGTTTGAAGAGGCGCCAGATTATGAGCCTGCTTGGTTGGCCTGTGTCTCCAGCCGATTGTGTGTTTGGAAGTGCTGGTTCCTCGCCCATGATTGGCTTGCAGTTCCACTGTTTGATGTTATCTGGCAGTTGTGGTACCCACCAGCTCCCAAGACTATTTGGGGAGAGAATAACAAGAAAATGACAGAAAGGCAAGAATGCAAATATCTTGATAACTTTAACCAGCCTGGTGTCTTTCAAAGGCACAGTGTTGTGCAATAAGCTTAGCTCTAACTCTAGCATGAAAATCCCTACCCTATTGTGGTATTCCTCAGAAAGCCTTGGCTCAGGTTACTAATAAAAACTTTGAGGCAAGAAGCAGGTTTCTCACCACACCAACCTTGAAGTGAAGAGTTCCACCATCTTGCAGAGAGTTGGGGAAATTTTGAAATTCCAAAGTCCTCCAGAAAAGTTAAATTCTCTAATATTTGCAGTATACTTCTAGGGGAGAAGTCATTGTCCTCATTTTCTCAAACAAGCCTGAAGAGGCAGAGGCCACTGTTGGGAGACAAGCCAGCTGTCAACCAGTCTCTGCATGAGATTTTGAGAACTCCCACAGAGTGTGCCACTAGGGTTTAATGGGGAAGGATGAGGTGGGGATGTCACTGAGAAATGAGAGAGGAAGAAAGGGAAGAAAAAGATCTCAAGAAATCTTCAAGACAGTGGGCATTCTGAGCCTCCAGACCACTCCTCTTCTCTTGCTGCTGAAAGCAATTGGAGTTAGAGCCATGAACTCTGGCTTGGATTGAATTCATACAAATGGGGTTGAAGTCCAGTTTCAGCCATGGACTGGCTCTGTGATTTTGGGCTTATATTCTCTCTGCCTCAGTTTTCTTGTCCAAATGGTAGGGATGACAGTAGTTTCTATTTCATGGTGTAGTTGAGAGATTAAGCTTTAAAGTAATTCTAGGCCCATGTTCAATATTCAATAAATGTCAGCAATCATACTTATCACCACCATCATCATCATTGTCTCTGTCATCATCATATCACAGTCACTCTATCACCACTGCTGTCATCAGTGTCACCACATGGTCAAATGATTATCACCATCAGTATCACCATCATCGTTATCACCATCACTACCACCATCACTGTCATCATCATCATCATTACATCATCATCACCATCTTCATCATAGTTACCATCATCCTCATCTTCATCATTATTATCATCATCACTGTCATCATTACCATCACCATCACCATCATTCATCATCATCACCATCACCACCACTATCACTGTCATCATCATCATTACATCATCATCATCAATCACCATCAGCACCTATACCACCAGCACCTGCCATCATCGTCACATCATCAAATCACTATCTCTATCACCATCACCCTCATTGTCATCATTATCATCATTACTATCACTATCACCACCACCACCCTAACCACCAATATTACCATCACAATCACTAATATCACCATCATCATCATCATCATTACAACCATAATCACCACCACCAAAACCATTTTCATCATTATAGTATTCACCTACTGGAGTCAAAAAGTAATTCCTTTTCAAGGCAGACAGTCTGCATTTATGCATCCAAATATCAGCCCAGAATATAAGAGCCTCCCCAAACTGACCTTTGCCTATATCTGCAGCCTCATCTGTCCACTTTCTTGCCCACAATCTACACTCCAGCAATAGTGAATAATTTGTCCTTTTCAGTACAAACCATGTTAATTTATGATACCATCCTTTTATTCATGCTGTTTTTTCCCTTACCTAGCCACTTCTTTGCTTGGCTTCTCAGACATGATATAACCATCTACTCCTCCCAAGAGTCTTGCCATATCCTTCCCCTCACTATCTAAAATGTAGGTTAGTTGTCCTTCCTCTAAGCTCATGTAGAATCTTGTGAATAGCTCTGTGTTTAGCTTTAATACCAAATGCTCTGCTTACGTATTTAGCAGACATGTTGGTGCTCCATCAGATCAACCTGAGTCCTCCATACTAGTTTGTCGCTTTTGGATGCTGTGCTTCTCAAGGATCACCCCTGTGACCTTCTAAGATCTGGGCTGCTGGAGCTACTTCACCAGGGTTCACTGAGTGGCAAGTGCCTGGTAATTTGCATTCTCTGGGGTGGCAGAGCCTAGGGCCTGGCCCATAGAAAGAGCTCATTCATTCAGGCGTTCATTCAAGAAACGTTCCAGAAACAGTGTCAAGCACTGATGTAGCCAGGGGATATAGAAGTGAACAAAACTGTCCCAAACCTGTGTCCTGGGTGCCATCCAGATATTGTTGATGCTTTCATCAGCACAGACTCTAGGCTTGAGGTGTGGGACGCCTGGGTGTGGGGCTCTTGAAGTTCACATATGAGTTCAGTCTTTTAGCCACCAGGTAGTTAGTGCCTATCTCCTGGAATAAACTGGAAAGAAGGTGGAAAGATGGTGCCTGTTATCTTGGATTTCCACATGAGGAAAGTCCTAGGGGACAGTAGTGATAGGCCCTCATCTGAGCCCTTTGGGGAACTTTGAGATAGAGCATGAAGCTGTGGGCAGAGCCCTGGCCCAACGGTCCAGGGATAGGAGTTTCAGAACAAGCCAGGTGGAATGACTACAGAAAAGTTATTTAACTGCCCAGGGCCTTATTTTGCTGATCAAAGAAATGGGCAATTGGACCTGACCTGAGATCACCATTCTGACTATTAACAGGTTTCATTTGGTTGGCTCAGTGCTTTACAATTGTTGAATTCAATCATTCATTCATTCAGTACTTAGTGAGCATGTACTATGTGCCAGCCCTATTCTAAGCACTTGGAATACATCAGAGGATGAGACAGGCAGAGCCCTCTGTCCTCATGGAGCTTATATTCTAAGGAAGGAGGCAGACAGGAAAATAAACATAATAAGTAAATTGTTTATTATGCTAGAAGCTAATCCATATGGTGGAAAAAGAAATAGTGGAGCACAGACAGGAGGGGAGGTGCAAGAGAGATATGCTGCAGGGTGAGGGTAGGTTCAAAGTGGGTGATACTTGAGCAAAAGTGAAGGAAGTAAGGGAGGGAGTCATGTGGATGGCTGGGGAGAGAATGGTCCAGCCAGTGCTAGGGCCCTGAGGTACAACCGCCCGGGTTTATTCATGCAACAGCCAGGAAGCCAGTGTGCTTGGAACAGAATCAGCAAAGGAGAGAGTCGGGGGTGAAGCCAGAGTGGCTATATTAGTTTCTGTTACTCAGAATGAGGAGATTTTACCTAAAGTCCAAATTTGCAGCTTCTCTCTTGGAAAATCAGAGGCTCTGGACACACTGAGCACATATTCTCATGCAGTGTTGGCCAGGGCATAGCACAGATTGCCCACCTGAGATGGACCTCCACTGTCCAGCAAGTCACAGACCCTACCTCATCCACTTTTCTGATTCCTACACCTGTGGGCCCCTGTGGGCAGTTGAGGCCATGGTGCCAGGCGACAGCCGGTGACAATACCAAGGTCCCCAAACTTGTCATCACTCACTGAGTCTGCCCCTTCCTTCACTGTCAATATTTCCCTCAGCCCTGACTCTGTGCTTATTCTTGTGTAAGCTAAACAAAGACTTCTTCTGGGTAAGACTTTGAAAAGGAAGCCCATATAGATGTAGGGAAATTACCATTCCTGATTCTGCAAACAAGGCTCTTCCTTTGTAAAGAATTAATGGACTTTATGGGGTTTGTGCGTGTGCTTGGGGAAAAGGCTACAAGGGAACAAGGAAACATTTTTCCTCTTCCACTCAGACTTGTCTCCTGTCCTGACAGCAGGGCTTCAGGGAGATTTTATTTACTTTTTTTTTTGGCCACAAATGAACTTATTCACAAAACTCCAAACTGTGTCGTGATCACACCACCTCACATGCATTCAGATGGCAACTGTCAAAAAACAAAATAAAACAAAAACCAGAAAATAGCAAGTGTTGGCAAGCACGTGGAGAAATGGGAACCCTCCTCATGCACTGTTGGTGAGAACGTAAAATGGTGCAGCTGCTGTGGACAACAGTAGGAAGTTTCCTTGGAAAATTAAACATAGAATCACCACATGATCCAGCAATTCTTCTACTGGATATTTACCCAAAAACATTGAAAGCTGGGACTTGAACAGATAATTGTACACCTGTGTTCATAATAGCCAAAAGGTGGAAGTAACCCAAATGTCCATAAATGGATGAACAGATAAATAAAATGTGATATATACATACAGTGGAATATTAATTCAGCTTTTAAGGAAAGAAATTCTGACACATGTTACAACATGGAGGACTCTTGGGGACATTATTTTGAGTAAAATAGGCCAGTCACAAAAGGACAAAAACTGTATGATTCCACTTAGATGAGGTACCTATAAGAGTCAAATTCATAGAGACAGAAGGTAAAATGGTGGTTGTTGGGGCCTGGGAAGGAGGGGGAATGAGGAGTTAGTGTTTAATGGGTACAGAATTTCAGTTTGGGCGGATGAAAAAGTTCTCAAAATGGGTGGTGGTGATAGTTATATAACAATCAATGTGAACGTGAATATATATAATGGCTTTGAACTGCATACTAGAAAATGGTTAAAATGGTAAAGATTGTATTGTATATATTTTGCCACCATAAAAAAGTTAAAATTAAATTTTAAAAAATCAAAAATACCTAATATGTATTATATATCTATAGAGAGAGATGGAGAAAGAGAATGATCCATTCCCTCTCATAGAACTTGGCCCTTCTCCTCCCCAACTGGGTTTGCTCTCTTCTGCCTTATGTGAGGAAAAGCAAAAAAAAAAAAAAAAAAAAAAAAAAAAAAAAGCTTACTTAGAGATGGGAATGGTCCACAAACCCCAGGAAGCAGTTCAGCCCATAACCCCCAAAAAGGGTGTGTGAGGGAGCCCCCATGGGGGTTCAGACCTAGCCAGCCAGAATGTGCCTGTCCCCCCCAGACCCTCAGGAATTCTGGGTGTCCCCGTGGGGTGCAGTGTGCCTGGCACTATATGTGTGTTCTCTTTCTTCCCAATCACAACTTCCTACCTGTATTTTTATTTTTCTTCTGTTTTGATGCTTTACACTCATTTGTGTTTACCACTATTTTATCATATCTGTTTTTATTGTGAGTCTTCATAAATCCCCAGTGGAGGGAAGGAAGTAGTGAAGGGCTGATGTCTTCATGGATGAATTGTGGTTGGCTTTAAGAACCTGTTTATGTCCCTTTCCACCTCCTTCTTCTCTTCTGGCCCCCCTCTCCCATCATTCTTCCCCTTTCTTTTTTGCATCTCTCCCCAATTTTCCTAGGTGGTTCTTCTCTTTCTGCACCGGCACTTTCATTGTCCACTCTTCTCTGCCCCACTCTGGACCCCAGAAGGCCAGCCTCTAAGGACCATATCTACCAGGCTTCCATGCCTCTGGGGAGGGACGAGAGAGAGAGAGGACAGAGCATTTCTTCCCTGCTCACTCCTGGTTTTCCAGACTCTGGCAGCAGCTGCTTCCTCCACCTCTGTGAGAATCCACGTGCTGAGCAGCTCATCCCCACTCACCAGGCTGCAGCAACCTGGTTCCCTCCTCTTGCTCTTTCAGGCCACTTCAAGGCAACAGCTTCCTGTGTTGCTAGGTGCTGGGTGCCTTGCTTTCTCTGTCCATTCCCTTAGCCCTGCCTGTACTACTATAAGGAAGCCCTTCACCAAACTCTCTGCAATTAAAAAAGAGTTCTCTCTGGTTAAACCCTTTTGAGCGACCTTCTGTTTCCCACGCAGATTCTGACAGATGCACCAAGCCTCCCCACTATTCTGGACTTAACTCACTCAAGGGGTCCCGCTGGGGGCCTGCAGAAATAGACCAAGAAACCCCTAGACACCTGCATCAGAACCATCTGGTGCCGATTAGAAATGCAGATCCCTGGGCCCTCACCCAGACCTGCTAAATAGATTTTCTGGAAGCGGGCCTGGGGTACCCTCATTTTGTCTGCATTTCCCAGATGACTCTGGTATACTTTAAAGTACACAGCAATCTAGAAACCTGCATGATCCTTTGTTAATATGTTAAATACAAGATCTAATGTCAGATCTCATAACTATTTTTGAAGTTGTGACATATGGTCATGTATGTGGTCTCTGCAGTGCTGGTCATGTAATATGAAAGGTCTGTGATTTCCACTGGGGACATATTCCCAGGTCTTGCCAGTACTACTGGGGCTTATTGCCTATATTCTTAGTGGAAGGAAATGCTGAATTCCACTCAGAGGCTAGTGAAAACAGAGATGCAATTTGTTTCCATCCACAAAAACAAACTCCTAAGTTGTTCTAAGTACTCCCTGGTGGGGTAGGGGGTTCAGGGACCCCTGGTTAAGAGCCCCCGTCTCACAGGAGGTCTCCATAGAAGGGAATTTGAGACCTGGTACAGGTTAAAGAAGTAGATATTCCTTATTTAAAGGACAACTCCTTAAATAAGGAGACATCTCTTCCTGAGATGCTGTGTGGCATGGTGGTTAGGAACATGGACTCGGGAGGCAGGTCCCCTGGGTTTAAATCCTGTCTTTACCACCTACTAGCTGTGTGACCTGAGCCAAGCTACTGAGCTTGATTCTCACCCGTGACACTGGATTAAATCCAGTGTCCCACCCTGTACCATTGTGCAGATGAACAGAGAAGGTGTGAGCCTCCTATAAGGCCCATGTGGGCATCAGCCCAGCTACATAAACCTGTCCCCAGAACTTTCCTTTAATGAACATGGAGGAGAAGTGGCAGTTATCACCCTAACAACCAAAAGAAATAAATGACTTCCTCAGGGACTTAGGAACCAATATCTCAGAGTCGATACCATGGGAGAGGCATCTGGGGTAAGGAAGAGACAGAGAGAAAGAAGGAAGAGAACACACAGGGAAACAATTGATCTTCTCCCACCAAAATATTTCTTCTGAGATGGCAAATGTCTCATTCCCAAGGCTCCAATATAGTCATTCCAATGTGGTGACCTCCAAGAACACTGATCAGCGATGGGCCTTATATGGCTATCATAAAACTCCTTTCAAGTAACATAATTCTAGGATGTATGCTAATGGAGCAGGTACATTACCATACTTATTTCCTTTAGCATTTGAGTTCCTGCAAGAGAAACCCTTTCAGTTGACAGTGTTTTCAAAGACCTTCACAGTGCTAACTGACAAAACAATCATGGGGGTAGGACTAAGGGATAGAGTCCCTGTTTTGTGTTTGTCTCAACTTACAGATAGTGATGCTATCTTCTAGGACTGCCTAGGGCATGCATCTGGGCCCCAGCTACTTGTGGCAAGCTCTCACAGACATCTCCGTGACAGGAGCCAGTGTTGTGGCTGAATTGGCCTCTGTGGTTCTCTTTATGAATGCAAGGCATCCCTCGGCAACAACCTTCAGGGAACTCTGGAAAACTAAGATCTATTACTTATAGGTTCTGGAGGGTACACGGTATAGCAGAGCCACACAGTGAGGGGCATGGTGAGAGAGTGCAGACCTGGGGCTCTGTCTTCATTGGGGTCCAAGTTGGGATGCCTAGGGTTTCATAGGCTTACTCTTTATTGGTGAATTTAAGGTGTGGGAAGGAAGAAGCAGGGTCATTCACACGTTCAGTCATCTAGGTCACCCAGGGCTTTCTAAAATGGGAACCTCATGGTAGGGCAACCTGCCTCCTTACCTAGTTGTGTAGCTGGCAATGTGTTTATCTGAGATGGATGTCTTTGAATTACATGCCCTTACGCTAGTCCCTCTGGGTTTTTGGAAAACTGTTGTTTCTGACAGTAGCCCATCTTGATTGCAAACTGCATTTCATTCTTTCCACAATCTTCTTTAACCCCCTCGCTTGTTTTAATTTGGGCTCTCCCAGAAGCAGACTCTGAGACAAGGGCTGGAGTGCAAGTGGCTCTCTGGGGGTAGAGAGAAACATCAGTAGTGCAGTAGGAAGTGGGGCGGAGAAGGGAGGATTGCTAATAAAAAATGGGTGGTCAAGTTCGCAACAGTGTGGACACCTGAAGCTTAGTCATCTGGAGAACCCAGGGAGACAGTGCCGGTTACTACACCAGAGGGCAAGGGAGCTGGGGTACTCATACACCAACTCCCATTGGTCATGGTGGGAGGGCTCCCAGGGGGCAGTTATACCCTAGCACTTCTTGACTGCTTTGTGTAAGGTTAAATCAAAAGTCTTCAGGGGCACCTGGGTGGCTCAGTCAGTTAAGTGTCTGCCTTCGGCTCAGGTCTTGATCCCAGGGTCCTGGGATCGAGCCCTGCATCAGGCTCCCTGCTCTTCGGGAAACCTGCTTCTCCTTCTCCTCCCTACCTGTGCTCTCTCTCACTATCTCTGTCACTGTCTCTGTCTCTCTCAGATAAATAAAATCTTTAAAAACAAGTCTTCAAACAAATTGAGGCAGATTCTGACATTCAAAAGATGCTCTAAATTTAAAAAGCCTGAAGAATATGGTAGGACCAGGGGGCCCACATAGTCATCTGCTATGTTCCTCTTCCCTGCAACTCCCCTCCCCCAAATCCTCTTATGCAGAACCCTAGTCTGGCTGTGAAGCTCAGAGTTTCTCTCTCTAGTCCCCAGAGAGGGTGAGTGCAGGAGACTGTTGTCTGTAGTGGTAACAGAACGCAAAAGTGAGCATGTATCTCAGTCCCACCAAGGCATCATGGGGCCATTAGAGACCAAGTCTGTAATGGGGGGAAATGATTTTAAAAGAAATACCATTCCTCCCCCCCAAGTTTAATCATATGAAAAAGACAAAGAAGGGAAAAAGAAATCTTTTTTTGTTTAGTACTCAGACCATCTTCCCTTAGAGATTTAGAACAATTTCTACCAAGGCCAGAGTTACATAGGTCTTCCCTAGGAATTGCTAGTCCAGCACCACCTGCACTGAGATTAAAGACAGAGTGACATGAGCGCAGATGATGTAATAAAAGGAAATTGTCTGTGAAAACCGCTGACTATAGATGCCACATAAAACAGCGGGGTTAATGTCACACTGTTCAGAGACATTTGCCCTCACAATTCAGAAGCCCTTATGTATATTGACATTTCAACTAGAGCCTGTTCACCTCCATTAAGCCACAGGCCATGATAATTTCCTGTTACTTTAGGTGCTTTCCAGTTTAACCACCATGGCCAACGTTTCTCCAGTTCTATTAGTCCCAATCAACCTTTGAAACCACCTGATGAGATGTTTATCTTCCAAAATCCCAGTTCAGTGACACTTCCTCTGTGAAGCCTTCTCTGGCCTCCC
Source organism: Callorhinus ursinus (assembly GCF_003265705.2). Classification (NCBI taxonomy): domain Eukaryota; kingdom Metazoa; phylum Chordata; class Mammalia; order Carnivora; family Otariidae; genus Callorhinus; species Callorhinus ursinus. The sequence continues at coordinate 16,331,711 of NW_027397091.1, forward strand.
TTCACTAGCCTTGCCCAGCAGAATGAACCCTCTATGTCCAGAATCAGATAGGGAGGGGCGGCTGGATGGCTCAGTAGGTTAAGCGTCCACCTCTTGATTTCAACTCAGGTCATGATCTCAGGGTCATGAGATCAAGCCCTGTGTCAGGCTCTGCTCTCAGCATGGAGTTTGCTTGTTCCTCTCCCTCTGCTCCCCCGCGCCACCACTTGAGCTGTCTCTCAAATAAATAAATAAATAAATAAATAAATAAATAAATAAATAAAATCTTAAAAAAAAGAAAAGAATCAGATAGGGAGGTACATGGCTGCAAGTGTGGAAACCTAATGGCCATTGAAGCAAATGGGGGTTCATTTTTCATTTTCTCACATAATAAGAAGTACAGATGGAGATGGTTTCTGGCATTAGAGCAGCTGGTGAATGGTCATCCTTAGGGGCCCACCATCCTTTGCATGTTGGTGTGTATCTCTTGCTTGTTGTCTCATGGTCATATGACAGCTGCTGCCACTCAGACATTACGTTCAAGTGCAGAGCTAGAAATAAAGGGTCACTTTAGTTCCATCTGTCCCTTATTCTCATTGGCCCAAACTGCATCATATGATCATGGCTAGTTCCAGGGAGACTAGAAAAGCTGAGGATATTGTCAGTCAGAACTTGGAAGTTACTTCTCATTATTGTTTTCACTGTGGCTGTATCATCTTGGCTGTATCTGTTGCCTGTTGCCATAATAATGCCGTATAAAAAATGGGCTCAAAACCTCAGTGACATACAACAGTTAACATTTATTTAGCTTGTGGGTCTTTGGGGTTCAGCTGAACTTTGGGGATCAGTTGACCCACGTCTGGGGGTTAGCTGCTTGTCAACTGATCTCTGGCAGTCTCAGCTGGGACCAGGGCAATTTGGCTGTGCTCCGTGTGTCTCTTGTCCTCCAGCAGGCTAGCTGGGGCACGTCCTCATAGTATTATTGTTGCTGTGTGAGGTGCCTGGCCACACCCAAGCCCTTTTGCTCTTCCGTTTCCATGTACTCCCCATGGTAGCCTCATACGCTAACTTGAGAGCATGGTGTGATTGGTCTCGTGTTGAAGGCTAAGGGAGGCAGGGAGAGTCACTCAAGGTCACAATGTGGGATTTGATGTGAGGTCCTTGACCCCATCCTGGGCTTCCTCCAAGGCTCCAGGCTGCCTCTCCTTCTGCAGCTGCTGTGCTAGTCAATGCTACGCAGGCATTTCCCTTGATGGCTTCCAAAGGTGACACCGTACTCTGAGGGCACAGCCCTGCTTGGATGCATTCATTTCATATAAACAGGGCCCTCATTCTGTGCAAGCCTGTCCTAAGACGGGGTGTGAACGTGGGAAGAGCACAGCTGCTGCCCTCTTCAAGAGAAGAGAAGCCAGGTACATGAACTTAAAACAGGGCTCACGGTCCAGGCAGCACGCAGTCAGTGCCAAAGTACAGATGCCTACAGTGAGGGCCCAGATGAGTTCCCAGGGAAGTGAGGAACCCTGTGATCATGAGCTTGAAGTTGAAGCTGAAATGGACCCCTCCTCTCCTCTCCTCTGCACACACCCCCCACTCATCATTTCCAGAAAGCATCCCACACATGCTTGTTCTGGTTGTAGCCAACCCACAGGCTCAGATTCCAGGGGGCGTGGCCACACATCTGTCGCCCCAGGGTATTGGCTCACCTCAAACATTTTTGAGGGTTTAAGTCTGTCTTGTATTTTTTAGCGCACCTTGTAAAAATAATAATATTAAAAAAGAACATCACCCAACAGTTCCAGCATCTGGAAGTTTATTCTAGAAATGCAAAAGGATGTATGTTTAAAGATGTTAATTGCAGCAGGGTGGATAGTCCATTTATTTATAGAGGAAAACAGGAAGCTGCTACAAATAAAGAGGTAACTAAGGTTTACTCCTGTTCGTGCTGATCACATTGGTACATTTATGTAAATGGTATATTTGTATGTGAGTATGTAATCAAAATTAAGCTTATAAAATAAAAACAAATAAGAAAGAGCATCAGTGATTCCAACAACCAGCCCCCAGAAGTGGATGGCTCGGATTCCAAAACCATCCCTCCCTTTGTGTAGTTGGAGAGGTCAGCTTATTCGTAGGCCAACTGAAAATAGAAGGTGTCAATTGGGCAGCAGTTCAGGAATGGCCTCTGTTGGGGGAGGCAGCTGGCCTCAGTGAGAAGACTCAGAGAGTCCTGGGGTCACATCCAAGGCCTGCCATTTGCCATCCATGTGTCCTGGACAAGCTACCGTACTCTCGGAGGTATCTGGGAAATGGGGCCAGTAACTCCCTGCCTCCCCCAGGAATTAGAGAAATTACATGGACAGCCATCATAAAGTACCTGGAATGTGCCTGCCGTTCCTGACCCAACAAATCGTAGCAAATGTTAATAGTATTGCTATTAGTCATTGTCACCGTATTATTATATCCTTTGGAAATAAAGGAATGGCCAACTTAATGCAAAAGTGCCCCACTCTAAAATATTCAGACCAGTTGTATTGATGGTGCTATCAATATCATCAGGCTTTCTTCAAGGTTGAAGAAGGTTCTTCAAGGTTGTATCTTCAAGGTTGACTTTGTATGTTTGTTTTGTTCCTTTGTTCTGTTCAGTTTTATTTTTTTTTTTTTTGGTTTTTTAGTTTCTTGGTAGTAGTAGTAGTAGACCCTTTTTTAGAGCATTTTTAGGTTCACAACAAAATTGAGCGGAAGGTACTGATTTTCATATCCTTCCTACCCCCCTACCTGCACAGCATCTCCCCCATCAATACTTTGTTCTATTTTATTTGTTTTTCCAGTGGGAACCTGATTTCCAGTGGTAACATGGCAGGAATTAGAGCAGAGTTTCTTGTAAGCAAAGTGGCAGGCCGGGAGGTACTCTATGGCTGGAGAGGAGCCCCATCGCCTGGCAGGCCCCTTCAGGTGTCCAAAGGGGCATCTGATCGAGGGTGGGCATCCCCGTCTCACACTCCCCTGTGCAGGGGAATTAATGGTCATCACCCTTGAAATCACAGAGAGCCTGGAAGAACTCTTCATGTCTCAACCCAATCCAAGTATTGATTTGTGTTATGTTAGATGGAGCTTCTTGCTTCACAACAGGATCAATACATGATATTGGAACATAGTCTTAAAGAGATGATTTATAGACTTGGCTATTTCAGGGAGTTGAGTATGGCAGCTATAGACAGCTTATTTAGATCTTGTTTAATTCACGAATGTGCAATTCTGTATTCTAATTACTGCATCTGGCTATCCTTTCAAGATAATGATAAAGCCCGCATATCATTGGATCAGCCAAGTCATACAGGAAAAGGGGGGTTGAGTCCATTGCAATTTGGGAATGTATATTCTCACTCATCCACAAGCTGTAAATATAGCATTAATTTTTTTAAAGTGACATTTTCTTCCCCCAAAAGTCCACAGACAAATAATTTTGTACAGATTATGAATAGACCAATCAATAAAAGTTATTTTTAAGGCTTCTTTGCATGCCAGACATCCCAGGTTCCTTGGAGATTAGAAACATGTAAGACGGAATCCTTGTTCTAAAGTCTCCACCACCTACAAAATTCACACAAGAAATACAAATTCAAGGTGGACAAACAGAAAATATGAATAGGAATTATAAAAACAGAGTCACACCAACAGAGGGAGAAGCTATTTTGATTTATGGCCTTACAAACTCTTATGTGCAAATATACTTATGCGAGTGTGTGTGTGTGTGTGTGTGTGTATGTGCTTCTACAATAGATAATACTCAAAAAGAGATTGTACTCACTGTTTTATAATATTTTTCATTAGCAATGTATTGTAAATTCCTTTTCTTGTTGTTAGCTGTGGACTTAAATAACCTCTTTTAGCAGGATTTCATTGAATGACGAACCATAGTTTATATAACCAATCCCCTATTGTATATTTTGTTAGGTTTTATAATTTATTATAGTCAGCATTTTGGAAAGAATATCCCCAATGCATATGTTTTTGTGCACTCGTCTGATATTTCCACAGAATCAAGTGGTAAGATGCATTTTAGAATCTTACAGTCTGGTCAGAGAGCCCAAGCACATAGGTGTGAAAAGGAAAATGAGTTCATAAAGTAGGGGAGGGATGGCTAAATTAGTGCAACAACCAAGAGTCAGAGGCCAGAGAGATCATTTCATGCTTGGGTTGCTACAGAAGCCTTCATGAAGGACAGCTGCCAGTGACAGAAACTCCGCTTAAGTCATCTTAAGTGTAAAAGGCATATTATTGGCTCATGAAATTGGAAAGTCGAATTTGGCTTCAGACTGAGCTGGGTCCAGAGTTCATGTGGTGTCATTGAGCACCTGTGTGAATGTGTGTGTCTATCTGTGTAAATGTGTGTGTCTGTATGTATGTATCTGTGTGTGTGTGTGTGTGTGTGTGTTTGTGTCTGTCTGTCTGTCTACCTGTCCCATCTCCTCGATAGTCTTCTTACTATGTGAGCTGCATTCTTGGACAGCTCCAGACTTGGGTGGTGTTTATATCTCATAAAGAGAGAGTCCCTCTCTCCCAGCTTCTTTGTCAGTCCCTCCTTGGCCCCTTGCAGACCTTTTGCCCACCCACCACTGTGTGACAGAGAAGGGAGTGTCCAGGCAGCTAGCCTGGGTCATGTGCCTGTGCCCTGTGCTGAGGGAGGTTGGGAATGTGTGACTGAAGGTCTGTCTGGTGGAGCAATGCTCAAAAGGAAAAGATGTTGAGAGATGAAAACATGAAAGCGGTGTTACTGCTGAGGATACTGGAACTTGAAGGATGACCCACTGTACCCATTTGATGCTTTGGGCTGCAAGTAACAGGAAAACTCCAAACCAGACTGGCCTGAATGCCCTGTTACAAAGTCCAGAGGCAGGCGTGCTCCAGCACCACGTGCTCATTGGCTTGGTGATGCCATTAAGTTACTCAGGATTGGGCGCCTGGGTGGCTCAGTTGGTTAAGCGACTGCCTTCGGCTCAGGTCATGATCCTGGAGTCCCAGGATCGAGTCCCGCATCGGGCTCCCTGCTCACCAGGGAGTCTGCTTCTCCCTCTGGCCCTCCCCCCATCTCATGTGCTTTCTCTCTCATTCTCTCTGTCTCTCAAATAAATAAATAAAATTAAAAAAAAAAAAGTTACTCAGGGTCAACTTCATCTCATGTCCAATTTCCCTCAATATGGCCGCCAGGGGCAGTCAGGACTTCCAGCTTCCTTGTCCATAACCAGTGCCAGAAGTTGGGAAATGGCACCCACTGGCAAGGACTCTAAGACCTTTCCTGCCATCTCATTGGGCCAGCCCAGGTCATGTGTCCACCCCTGAACCATCAGTGGGAAACACTGCATACTGACTGGCCAGTCAGTAGCTACTCCTGGAGGAAGGGGTGGAGTCACCTTCCCAGGGAATATGGTGGATATTGGGATGAAACTGGGGTCCCATTAGGAAGGAGTGAAGGATGGGTGCTAGGTGGGTCAACCAACCCAAATCCCAATAAGATTTTATTAATTAGAGAAGAAACCTGGCGTTAAATAGGTAAAGAGGTAATTTATGGCCAAACAGTAGAATTCCAGGGGTTTCTCTGGTCATAGCTGACAGGAAGCAAGATTGCAGAGCCTGTCCTGCAGGGAACAGCACAGTGAACAGCCTCACTTGAAGTATTCGTTTATTTTTTCCTTCATTGCACATATATTATTAAGTGCTGGAGATAAATAAGATAAAGTCCATATTCTCATGGACTTCTAGTGAGGAAGACAGACAACAAACAAATTAATATGTCAAGAAAAACAAATCAGGATAAGGTGGATACAGAGAAATGGGAGGTAGGGGAGTCCCAGGTCCCTTGCTTAGGTTGACATTGAACCAGGGACTTGAAGGACATGATGGGGTGAGCCAAGGTCATCTGAGGGGAGTGTGATTTGGGCAGAGGGAACAGCAGGTGAAAAGGCCCTGAGGCAGGCATCCATAGTATGTTTGGTGGACAAGGGGGAGAGCGGTAGATGATGAGGTCAGAGGAGAGGTGAGATCACGGAGGGCCTCCCAGGCATTGCAGTCTTTGTACTTTGGGTAAGATGTTGTGTCCATGATGCCAGAGGGTGTTATTAAAGCAGAGGGTAGCCAGGCCCTCACCCTATGACTCTGCCTTGACTGTGACTTTAACCCCTTCTTTCCTCTCTTCCAGGCCATGTACATGTTCTATGCGCTAGCCATTGTGTGTGACGACTTCTTCGTCCCCTCCTTGGAAAAGATCTGTGAGGTAAAAGCCTTATATTCTCAGCATGTCTGGGCAGGGGGTGCAACTGTGCTGCTCCAGCCTCCTTCATGGAGGTCCTGGGGAGCCCTCCATGCCTGGGCGGGAGCACCAGACATCAGTGTGCATCTGAGCGACCGACAACAGTAGCACAAAACTCCATCGGTCCGTTCAGAACATCAGGGCTCTGACCCATAGTTGGGCTTTCACACACGTTGCCAGCTCTCCCTGCTCCATTTGACAATTCGTGGTGATATTTGTGTTCTACTTCCCTGTTCTCTTTTCCTCTTTTAAATCCCTCCACGTCCCCCACCTTCCCCTCCTCTGTTTCCTTCCGCATCCGTGACCTCCCTCGGGGGGTCCTTGCGGAGCCGGAGGTCTTCAGCCACACACCTCCACCACCCTGCCCCTCTCTGTACATGTGCAGAAATGTGCCAAGCGGAGGCCCGAGAAGCGAGACGACGAGAGAACAGGCCACAGAGAACAGGAAAGGGGCTCTCTGTTCTCACTCAGCCTGGGGAACGTCAGGTTGAAGACCGAAGGACAGCCCTTTCATCAGAAAATATTCAGCGTATTTAGAACACTTTCATTCGCTCGCCTCTTTCGTCTCCATCTGTTTTGAACTAGTTTCCTTTATCTGGAAGCTTTCCACTTTATTTTTAATTTAGAATCCTGTTCTCCAAAAGGCTCTCTCCCAGACACGCCTCCCATCTGGGACTCGTGTCCTCATGTAGTCCTTGGTCATCCTTCCCCTTGGTCATCCTTCCTCTTCCCTCCCCCCAGCCCCCACCCCCCCGAAGGTCTGATGCCTTAGTTCTTAGGGGGCAGCGGAGGACCCAAGTTGCCCAGGTGATGCTGAGGCTGTTGGTCCAGAAACCACACTTAGAGATCGTTCACTTAAGCGGTTTCTTCTACATCCTAGAAATCTGTTTGGTTTTCGTAGTTTAAATAAATAAAAGAGAATCAGACCACAGGAGCCCTGGAGGGGCCTCGGGAGGAGGTTTCTTTATCGGGCCGAAGGAGGAGAGCGATGAGGTGGCATCTGAGATGGGCACTGGACCCGTGTGGGAGCCCTTTGTCCCAAGTGATGTCACCTGAGCACAGGGTCACCTTATGTAGCAGGAGAGGAGGTGCTGAAGCACCCATAACCGGGGTCATTTGTGATCTCTCAAACACCACCACGTGGTACTCTATTCATTATGCAAAGCAAACTACTCTCTTTCCCACACAACTTTTTTTTATAGCAAATTTACGACCCTACATAGACATGTACGTATGTGTTCTTGTCAGGAGGTGTTCTACTCCGTAGAGGAAATCCACAGCACCTGTGAGCACACCCCCACCTTGGGGAGGACATGGTATGAAATAGAGCATGGTCCTTGCCATCCACGGGCCATAGGGCACAGAGCAGCTCCGGGGTGAGGCACACAGGGGGCTGGATGAAGTTCTGTATACTTGGAAAGTAGAGAGAGAGGAAAGGGGAGGCACAGCTTGATTGGGGTGGGGGTAAGGGAGGGGCTTGTGCAGGGACAGGAGTGGAGCAGCCCTTGGAGGCATTTTTCACATTTCAAGGCAACACATTTCAAGGAAGGATATTTGTGCGGAGGAGAGTCTGAGCTCCGGGACCATGGGAGAAGAACCCAGGACTGGAATTGGCCTCTGAGGAACCCTGGGGAAGGCGAGGCTAGGGCATCAGTGGTTACCAGGTCTCAGGAGGGAGCCGGGAAGGCTCTTGACAACTATGTTCTGATAGAGGCATCCAGAGGCAGGAAGACCCTACCCCTCCCTAGCTGGTGATTCGGAGCATCCAGCAAGCTGTTGCCAGGGCCCAAGTGAATTAGGGATGAGAGAGGAGGGGATGTAAGGAAACATGGGGGAAGAAGGAAACTCAGTGTTTGAAGGAGAGAGAGAGGAACTGGAGATGAGCTCAAGGTGTGGACTCTATGTCTAATGCCCATCATGGACCCTGAGCTGGAACAGACACAGCACTCCCAGGCTCACAGCTCCTGGCAAGTCTTGACTGACTACCAAAGAGTGTGAGCTCTGTGTTAGGTTACCTTCAGGGACTTCATGTCTGGGGTCTCACCTGCATCCCTCACAGCCACAGCTTTCAACTTGAGGTATCAGCACCTCCATCTTAGAGTCACATTTGAAGTTGAGCTGTTCAGTCCAGAGTGAGGGATCCCCAGGACTGCAGATCAAAGAGCTCCATTAGGGCTCCCACTGCAGCCTGTTGCTGGTCCGGGGAGCCAGTGGCCCACGCCGAGGCCATGCTGCCCCTCCATGGCTGAGCAAGGAAGTGCAGCTGCCCGTGTGCTGGGAAGAGGGACTATTGTCATTCAAGACTAGCACCTCCTGGCTGGGACCCAGCAGGGAACAGGCTAGTTACTGACAGCCAGCAGCTTACGTTCTGGGTCATGACTGAATGCAGAAAGGCTAAACACGCTAGCCAGCCTCAAATATATATATATATTTGTCTCCTCTTTTTGCAGATCACCTTTTGAGTTAACAGACAGAGTAACCTGGAGGGTTCATTGTACAGGACATCTTGACAGGGCACCTCATCCTTTCCACTCGGTCTCAACCCCACCCCCCATTCTCCCAACTGCATTAATGACGAGCAGTAGGTTTCAGGAGGGTGACCCCTCCACCCCCAAAGCTGTTGTAACCTCCTAGAATCAAGACTTGCCAACTGATTACCTCATTTAGCCTGGGATAGGCGGAGTATTGAAAAAAAATCGGGATGTTTTGCATAAAAATGTGGATTTGGCCATCTCTTAAGAAGTAAGGCTATTTGGCAACATGGAGGGAAGTGAGTGGCACACCCTTTAGAAAGGAGGCAGAAGCCCATAGTGCCTCACACCAACCCACCCCACTTCCCCCTGTCATCGGCGCAACACCCGGGGCTTCTGGGGTGGGGATTCCTAGATCTTGTCAAGAGCCTTTAACTCACAGAGATATGCAACCCTCTCCCTGATCCTGCCCCTGGGGAGGATGGCCAGAGGAGCAGTGTCCCAGCAGGGGATGGTGCAGGAAAGGCCAGTTGTGGGGGAGGGGGGAGGTTATGGGAGGCCCTGAGCTCGGGACCTCAGTAGTCATGATGGCCTCTGTTCCCAGGGGAATCCCAACTCACCTGTGCTTTGTCCTTGCTCCTCTATAGCGCCTGCACCTCAGTGAAGATGTGGCCGGGGCCACATTCATGGCAGCAGGCAGTTCGGCCCCAGAGCTGTTCACATCTGTCATAGGTAGGTGATGATCTTGGGATATCTCAGCCCTGCCCTCTCTTAAGGTCAAGGACTGTGGGGACAGACAGCCTTCCAGTGGGTTGGCTAATAGGAAATGAGACTCTCAAGAGCCCAAGGAGCAGAACACCATCTTCCCACCCCGCTGTGGTCGCTGTTACTATTTTACTCAAGTGACAGTTTCACTTTACATGAATGTGTCCCAGTTCCTGTGCCAATGCCCCCATGGAACAATAGCCCCAGTGCAGATTTTATTTTATTTTATTTTATTTTTTTAAAGATTTTTTTTTATTTATTCATTCGAGACACAGAGATACGAGAGAGAGAGAGAGAGAACATGAGCAAGGGGAGAAGCAGAGGGAGGAGGAAAAGCAGGCCCCCCGCTGTGCAGGGAGCCGGATGCGGGGCTTGATCCCAGGACCCTGGGATCATGACCTGAGCCAAAGGCAGACGCTTAACCATCTGAACCACCCAGGCACACCCCCCCCCCGCAGGGCAGATTTTAAAACTCTCTCCCGTCCTCGGCCGTTTCCCGTGGACCCTGAGAGCTGTCTGACTAACACTTGTGAAAACAACCCCACGCCCACATTAGAATGCAACTGGCCACAACAGCCAGGCTGACATTAGGTCTGTTTCAGGGGTCTTCATCACCAAGGGTGACGTGGGAGTCGGGACCATCGTGGGCTCCGCGGTGTTCAACATCCTGTGCATCATCGGTGTCTGCGGGCTCTTTGCTGGGCAGGTAAGGCCAGCGGCAGAACGTGGTGTGGGCTCGGAGGGGGCAGCACAGAGGTGGGGCAGGAGCGCCGTCAGCATGGGGGCCAATGGTCTCAGGCAGCAGTGACATGGGATCTCACGCCCCAGGAGGCTACCCACCTGGGACTGGAAAATGTCAGGCACCATTGTTTGGTGTCCATGTTGATGGCGTACAGAGCACCCGGGTCCACATAAATAATTAACCAGCCTGAAGGTGCAGGCTACGAATCTGAAGGTGTAGAGCTCATTTTGAATGTCATGATCTGAACTGAAATGACCTAGAACAATTTAAGGTATGGCTTTGACTCACTGGCGATAAAGCAAGTAAGAGAGAGAGAGGAAACGACAGATTTTTTTTCTGCTAAAAACCATTTGCAGCTGTCACAGCATAGGAGTTTTGTGACAGCCATCAAGCAATTTATTTACATGGTTACTTTAGCTTACTTTTGGTATCCTGAGGGTCTTTGCATGCCTGCATTTTGTCTATGAGGCTGTTCTACTTCCAGGGAGTGTCCTGGGGTCTGGTGTCTGTCTGGAAAGTCCTGGGAAGACACCCAGAAGTCACCTAAGTGCAAGGCTCACTGGTAGCCTGGGCGATGCTGAGGCACCCAAGGGTTTGCCGGCTCCGACGTCCTAATTCCCTCATAGGAACTTTGATCCTGAGCTCTGCCCAGACACCCAGACTTTGAATGTCTTCTAGGAAAAGCACCTTCAAAAGCCTGTTTAGGGCACTCCGCTTGCATTACTGAAAAGCCTGGGGATCCTAACCAGCTCCCTCACTGTGGAGGACACAGGGTCCTGCTAAAGGTGTTGGCTAGTTTGAAGGCTAAAGAAAGCACCATTTGAACCTCCTTCCACACCCTTTTCTGGGCCCCTGTGCTGTCCAGTCAGCCAGCCAGGGGCGCCCACCCTGCCCGTCTCTCTAACTTGAACTGGAAAGTCTCTGCAGGAGGCACCTGGGACACCGTTGCTGTTCTCCACTGCCTGTTTCTACATGCCATCATTTCATGCCCATTGATTAGTTCAGGTTGCCTGATGAGTTGGCTGCTTCTGGGTGACAGGCAGAAGGACACCTCGATCTCTCCAGGAATGGGCTCCAGAGCCCACAGGTGTATCCATACGTGGTGGCTGAGTTCTGCCCAATTTGCTACTGACATTTTATTTTTTCTCATCTTTTTGATCCATCATCTCTAGTCTTAGATTTTGTGGACCCACAATATGGTGTCTTTTTTAGACCTCTTATAAATATTGGTAGTGCCCCCCCCAAAACCAAAAACCAAAAAACGAGTCTCTGTCTTTGCCTTTGGTACACTTGCGTGGATCTCGTCTTGTGGCCGTCTTCTCACTGCCCTGCGGAGATGAATAGTCACATCCTGCAGAAGAGGCTATTGCTGTTCACACTCTCTTAATTAGCATTGTCACCATGAGCAGTATGATTATTAGCCCGGCCAATATGCGTGTTGTCATTAGTGCATTAGTCATTTGTACATGCGGCTTGATGAAAAGGCGAGCCCAAAGGGGGAGAAGTAACATAAAGAAATGAAACAAATGACAGGGAGGTATCTAGTAAATGCCAGGCAACTAATTACATATGAAGTGGCTTGCATTCATTTGTATTCATAATTTATTAGCAATGTGGTTAATCACTGGCTTGGTTAGAACACCTGCTTAAAAGGCAGATTGCTTCCTGAACTTCAGCACGTGCTGAAGTGCTCAGTCACTTTCCCCCGTCTGGAAGGTCTTTGCAAGCTCGTCTCGCAGAGAGAAGTAGCTGCCACCATGGTGTTAGAAGTTGCCCGCGTGATGACTCTGGATGCCACAGCACTTCCTTCTGGTTTTCCTTGTCTTGTGCCCACTTGGGGGTTGCTAAGGCCATCCACCTCTCTTCTTTCAGCAGTTTGTAGAATCCCGGAAACCTTTGCAGACAGAGCAAATTATGTTTTGGAAAGAACATGGGTCGGGGACTCAGACTGGCCTGGGTTTGAATCCAGACTCTGCCCTTTGCTGGCCATGAAAACTTGGAGAAGTGACTTTATCACCCCTCTGAGCCTGTTTTCCAATCTATGGAGTGGGAGGGTATAAGCCCACCTACCACCCAGCATTGCCATAAGGGTGAACCAGAGCATGTTCAGCATTAAGCAGGAGTCAGCCTACCTGGTAAATGCTCAATAAAAAATACCATTATTGGCTCTCAAAAGAATAAGGATCCATGCGGTCCTCACCTCCAAATCCCACCATAAGTCACTATGATCATTTGGCCAAGAAGTTGGTGGAACATCTCCCTGGGGCCAGGTGGGGAAGGGAATGAAGGTCAGGGAGAAGGTGTTCTAAATGAAAATAAAAAATGAGAAGATGTTGATAGAAGAGCGATCTCAGAGGACCAGGCTTCGCCTCCATGCTGTCTCCTCAGTGGGAGGGAAAGGAAAAATTGGTGAGAAATAAATCCTGCCTTATACACGGAGAAGCATTCCCAGGTGGTGGGGCCAGTGCCGTGGAACACCGCAGCAAGGGATGGATATTGGGAATTGAACTGATTAATAAATCCAGTCATGGGTCTCACTTAGCATGTGAGGGATTTACTTCTAGGCACATATTTATGTGGCTCCACACTTTCATTTGGCTGGGAGAATTCCCCGCGAGGGCCCGCGGGCCTCTTTCTAATGTATTCCGGCCTGAAGGGCTGCTCATGACCAAGTCTGTTACTCATCTGAAATCAAAGTAATTAAGCAGTAAGGTTTGAGTTCCTGTCTCAATTAGGGTTCTGATGAATTCGATGTAATTAAATGTCTGCCGTATTTGCAGTTTGCAAACATACCCAGCGCTCTGGTGTTCGCCTAAGGTGCTTTGGGGAGTTTTATGGGACAAGAAGAAAATTGCTTCTTAGAAAGTGGCTTTTAGAGCAGTTCTTGGCATCCCCACAAGACACGTACGGGGCTGTGGTCCTACAAGCTTGCTTTATTTGAAACAAAAAATAATAAGAGAGAGAACACTAAGCTCTCGATGCAACATACTAATGTATTTTGCATATTGTGTGGCAAGAACTTCATGCCAATTTTGCAAAAAAAAAATGTACTTATGAATTTAAATCCAACATCCAGCGCATGTTAGGCTTTAAAGACATAACCACCAGGAGAGAGTAAACAGTTTAAGTGCATCCCAGATTAGGACGGTCATATTCCGTTTATTACAGGCCGGCAGATGGCTCCAGTTTATAATAAAGAACTCCAGCATCAGCACTCCTGGCATTCTTGAAATGTGCCTGATGTTCCCTGGAGAGGTCCATCTAACATTGGCTGACTTCACCTTGCTCCAAATAACACCTGTCCATGCTGGCTCCTTTACACAAACCCAAGGAGTACCCAGAGGCTGCACATCTGAATTGAAGCCTGCCTTCAGTTGGGTTTCCACGGGAGAATCTAGGCAGTGATTCCAAGACAGGGAGTTGATCTGAAAGGTGATCCCAGGACATGCCAGGGAGGGAGTCAGTGAGGCCAGGAAGAGAAAATAGCCAAGGAAAGTGTGTTTAGCAAGTAAGTTACCTCTGTGGGCAGCTGGGATTTATTTCTTCTGGGGGAATGGGAGACTGTCTAGAACACAGGTCTCTAAGGTATCCAACCTAGGAGAAAGGGACCCAGGGTGTTTATCCACCAGCCTCCTCCAGTCATTGGTAAGGACTGTTCCTGCTGGACATGGGCAGGGTAGACCTTGGGAGAAAACCCCCAAGCAAAGAGACATAGAGGCTGGGCCCTGGAAGGACCCGAAATGGTAAAGGTAGAGAGATAGGAGTGCGGCCCATAACGCATTTGCTAGAAACTCAACTAAGCCTTTAAAAATAGGCCACCCGCACGGTCTCATTTTCAACTCTCCTGAATGAAACACGAGCTTCAGCACTAGGCTGGCTATTAAGAGTTCAGGGCCCGGACGTCTTGCATTTAGGGAATTTCCTCTAGTGCTAAAAATAGCAGCTACCATTCTAAGCACTTGCTGCTTCCAGTTAGGACACAGAAGACCTTGGCTCCCATGGGAACACCAAAAACTAATCTGGATAATATAAAAATCATACTTGTATATGAAACCATCAGAGAACAGTGGAGGCAGGAGAGACTTGATGTACTGACTTCCAGAGAGAGGAGCCCTCTATCAGTGACCTGAGTCCTGGCAGATCTAGATGGAAGGAGAGCAAAAGGATGTGAAGATCCAGAACTTTGCGGGGCGGAGATGAAGCCAGCCGAGCTACGGGTGGTACTGGAGATAGCTGGGGTGTCCTGGAGTCTGAAATACTATCATGTACAATAATAATATGCTCAACAGAGGACGAGAGTCCTCTCCACCCCACCCCAAATTTGCTGGGAAAAACACAAGTGAAGGCAGGACCGAGAAGCAGAAAGAGATCATTCCATCTGCACCATCTCTCACAATCTCCCAGTCCCCGAAATCGAGGAATCCCAAATTCAACCCTAAGAATTAGGAGACTAGCCCTTCCTGCAGAAGCTGGGTGGGAGAGGTGGGGCTAACCAGAGGTGATCCACGGATCAGCCCCAGTCTAATGAACACTTGCTGAAATCTGAATAATCACTTCCTCGCTTTAGCCAGCAGATGAGAGCAGAACTTGACATTTCTGGGGGGAAAAAATAATCAGTATTATTCTTCAGTTCTCACTTTTCTTCTGTATATAATTTCCAGGATGTAATAATAAAATCCAAAACCTGTGAGGAGGCGGCAATAGGACTCATAACCAAGGAAAAGCAGCAGCAGAAGCAAACCACAGATGATACAGATACAAGAATTAGCGGAAAAGAATTTAAAGTATCTATCTTAAATAGGGACCGATGGGAAAAATAAATGAATGGATGGGGAATTTCAGCAGAGAAGTGGAAAAGATAAGAAAAACCAGATCGAAATTATATTTATTATATAATTATATATATATATATAATTCGATCTGGCTTAATGTTAATGTTTTATACACACACACACACACACACACACACACACACACACACACAAAACCCTCACTCTCATTTATTAAACTTTCCCAGTGTGCAGGCACCACAATGTGCTTTATAAATATTTGTAGAAATACACCTACTGAGCTTTAAGACAGTATTATCATCATTTACAGCAAGGGAGAGGGTACCTGGTACAAGAGGGGCTACCTTGAGCTAGTGAAGCCTGAATTGGAGCCCACATCGGCTGACTGTAAAAACCATTCTCCTTCTTCCTGGGGAGCCTATGACTTAAAACTCCCCAGATGTTGTTATTGCATTATTATGGTTATCTCTAGCATTTCTGTGTTCTCCAGAAGTAGGTAGTGTGGGAGCTGGGGGCAATGCAAAGAAGGGACCTGTCCGCACAATAGTGGTGCCCTGGGATGGGTGCTGGAAGTACTCAGCCCAACCAGTGCTGGGCTAGAAGATTCTCTTGTAATCAGATGGCATCATCTACTGCTGGACTTTCACTTCCACAAAACAGATTGGAGGATTCAGGCTGATAAACACAGTAAGAGACCCACAGATCATCCCGGTTTACCCTGTCCACCTTGGTTCCTCGCTTATCATTCTCCAGACAAAACCCGACACATCACTTAACCATGTTCCAGTTCTGAGGAGCATCCAGATTCTCCAAGAGGCTGAGGGACCTAACAGGTGAGAATGAAAAACCCCACACACATCCCTGGAAACAGGGGCTAGAGGTCTGTCATTCCTCCTAGAAAGGGAGATGAAAGTATACAAGAGTGATTCGTGGAGTACTCGAGGGGCAGGTCCCTCTGAAGGCCTCACCCTGGATGCAGGATGCTTTACTATTTGATCCAGTGAGTAGGAGAGGAAAATTTGTGGTGTGGGAGGAAACAAAGGCCAGAGTCGGGTCTATCTGGAGCAGTCCCTGGATCTATCACATTCCAGTAAAATAAGAATTTCTCCTAGTGACATCAGCTGGCTACCTGCCTCAGGAAGACCTTGCTCGAAGGCAAATCTCCAGCCCTAGTTTGAGACCAACTGAACTCAGAAGAGCAGATGTACCTGCTTGAGCCCCATCTGCAGGCTCAACTCAGCTCAAATTCGTGGACCATGCTTGGCCTTGGGCAAGAGGCAGCCCTCATTGGGCAGTTGTCCCAGGCAACGTGAACTATCCCTGCTTGATGCCCCAGTCCTATAACAGGCTGTCAGCCCTCACTGTCTCCTGGTCATTTCTTTTCCCTGGCCCATTCCCAATGCCCCTACAAGGCCAGGTACTGACAGGGCCCCACACCTGATCTTCCCCCTGACACACACCTGTTCCCAGCCCCGAGTTCCATTAAAGTCACCCACCTTTGCACTGCTCCATTTTGATGGCCTCTGCATCCTCATCCCAGGTCTCTTCGTGACCTTTGACTTTGGCTTATGGCACTTGTCTCTGGCTTATTCTACCTCCTTGAAATGATCTCCTGAAATCAGATCCATTCTTGGACCCACATATAGATTAGTTAAGAGGCTTTCAGGTTCAGGTAACAAAAAAATCCTCACCTCTAACTGGCTTCCTAAATGAAGGGACTTTATCGGTGTCTCTGAAAATACAGAGGAAAATGGATATCAGGCATGGTTTGCTCAGGGCTCCAGCCCACTTTCTGTGATTATCTTATCACTAACCTTCTCTGACTCCTTCCTCAGACTATCCTTTGAGGCAAAAGATGACTGTAGTGGTTTCATGACTCACAGACACACACCACATTGACCAGAAGAGAAGAATGTCTCCCTACCCACCATACCTCTCATCCCCCACCTGGCATGATCAAACAAAAATCTGAGTGGGCCAACTTGAGTCACCTGACCATCCTGAACCAGTCATTGTGGCAAAGGAACTAGAGTAACCCAATTGGCTTAGGGTAATCAAGAACCACCTTCACGTTTTCTTCTCCCCAGAACTAAAAATGTGATCAGTTCTGTCCCAAGTGTATAGCTTTTGGTCCCTGATTATTATATAAAACAGATGAATGACTACTATGCAGTATCACATGCTGCCTCAGTGGCTGCTTCCCCTTGGCTGGTGTAACAGAGATGGTGATAAAGTGCACAGATCCGTCACAGGTCTTTGTGTGAACATAGGCTTTCATTTTGTTTGGGTGGATCACATAGGAATGGGATTTCTGGGTTGTATGGTGAGTACGTTTGTAAGAACACACCAGCCAGTTTTTCAACGTGCCAGAACCATTTTGTATTCCCCACACTATGTGAGGTTGCAGAAACTCTTCATTAGCACTGGGTGTTACTGGTTTCCTTTTGTTCCAATCTTAGCCATTCTAGTGAGTGTGGGTGGCACCTCACTGTGGTTCTAATTCACATGATCCCTGATGAGTCATGATGGTGAACATCTTTTCACGTGCTTACTTGCCATCTAGTATCTTCTTTGATGGAGACTCTGTGCAAATCTTTGTCCATTTTTTTAATTGGAGATTTTGTCCTCGACGTCACTGTTCAGACATCCTCTAACCATCACATCGGACCTCCCCTCTGAGTCCTTCTGTCCAATTCACTTCCGTTTCCAAATCAGTAGAGCCTGAGGCCATGAGAAACGATTTAAAGTGGTCTTGGCCATGTTTGGTTTCTTTCATTGCTTTCATGTGAGTTTGCAGGAGGTACTCAGAAGCGGTACTCCTCAGTTGTGTGGGAGAAAATGCAGAGGTCGCCTCTCTTCGTCCAGCCTGTGTGTGTAGCAGTCACTGAGAGCTGAGATGCACCCTTCCAGAAATGGCAGGAGGAAAGCAGGAGCCTCTGGCAGCCAGGGCCCAACATTCCTCCCATGTAATTAAGTCTCACGTTGCTCCTTGAAAGTGAGCAAAGGGGATGGGGTTTCAGGTTGCCGCCTCAGGTCAGGGCTATTCTCAGTTGGCCAAGACTTTCAAGGCACAAGGAGACCAGAACTTTACACCCATTGCAGCTGGGCACCACACCATGAAGAGAGTCCATCTTTTTGGCACAAATGACATTTCTTTTCATGATCTTGCCCAAGTGAACACAGCATCCCCCACACTGCCTCCTGGTGTAGACAAGTGGGGCTCTTAGCAGGAATCTGCCCTGTGGGCTGGTGCCAAATTGAACCAGAGCCAGGCTACCCCTTAGTGAAATCACAGAAAGAGATATGAACTGTGGGCCTCCAGGCCCTCTCCCCCACCAGCAGCTGAACCTGGGATTGATGGTAAATGCAGGGAGGAAAAAAGCCCATCCGACAGGGAGATGCATGTTTTATATAGTATTTCTCTTTAACCAGCACACTTCAAGTCCTTCACCCTGTGACAGGCACTGTTCTTATCACACTCTTTGTCCTCACAACAGCCCTGTGACTGTCGAGGACACTGGTTTTAGAAAAGAAGAAACTGAGCTCCGAGAGGCTGAGCAGTGTGTCAGTCACAGAACCAGAAAGTTGAGAGACTTTTAGGGCTGCAGGGGTCTGGCCCTGCTCAGAGAGCCAATTTCGCCTGAGCCTTACCCAGCAAGTTCCCTCCATGTGGCAGTCACCCTCACCATCCCTCGAAGGATCCTCAAATGCCCCCTTCACCCCAGAGTGGAATGTGTGTGTGGCATCTGCTGAGCTTACGTTCTTCTGGCGCATTCTGGCATCTTGGGCCTGCCACACCCACACTTGGACTCCATGAAAGCTCCAGGGGGGATCCAGGCACCCCAGCACTTGACACAGACACCCCCTCACCAAGACACTTGCCCTTTATTCATAGCCAGAGCCTGCAGACAGCACTAGGGGAGGTGAAGAGGTCTAATCATGACCTTCTAATTCCACCCCAGGCAAAAAGTCGTTGGAAAGCTCCCGGTGATAAAAGAACATGGAATGTTAACAAGTCATGAAAGTGTATCTGCAGCAGGACAAAGAAGGCCTTCTGCTGGGTGGCCACCAGAGTCCTTCCTGGTCTTAGCTCTTGTCTCCCCCCAACCCCAACACATAGGGCATTGCATGGGCTGTCAGACCAGATTTCATGCTTTGGATTCAAGCAGCTATGGTCAGAGTGTCCATGGCATGAGCCATGGCCAGTCCCCAACATGGAGAATCCCCAGTACTTACAATCCCAGGCTTGTCTGCACAATAACGTTAATTAAAGGTGGTTTGTCTCTCTGTATTGCCATCTATGAATTTAAAGCAAGGGTAATAATCCATTGATTGTGTTCTGGGAGGAAATGTTTATATTACATTTCTTCTTTGGGCAGTCACTTCATTCATTGATGCAACAAATGTTTACTGAGTACATTCTGAGCACTGAAGAGATATTAGTGAAAAAATTACATTCTAGTAGTTGGGCTGTGGGATGTTAAATACCCAACAAAGATAACAGATTGATGCATTAGATAGATGACAGATAGGCAGGCAGACAGATTGATAAAGTTTGAGATAGTGAGGGAGTGAAATGAGGACATGATGTATTATGCCAGGTGGTGGTCAATGCTATGAAGAAAATAAAGCAAAGTTAGGGTCACAGAGAGTAGACGGGAGAAGGAATACTGATTTATAAAGGGTTTCCATGAAAAGTCCCTTTATAAGTGTTGATAGTTCAATGGGGATGAGATAATACTGCTGTTTTCCATCCCATGAAGAAAATGGCACCATCTAAAATGAAGACAAGTTCTGGGCACTGTTTTGAACATTTGAGTCTCTCTGAGCAGAGAGAACATCCCCCCCCCCCGCCCCACCAAGCTCTTGCCCTGGGACAGTGTAAAAGGCTGGTCTGCTAACCTCACAGGGTAGAATAAGAATACCCCAATGCCAAGCACAGCAGGAAAGGTGTGTGCAGTGACCACCACCATCCCCGTCCACTGTGAGATGCAGGAGGAGGCTTCAGATTTGCAGGGAAGCTCTTTCCTGCTGGTAGGGAATCATGATGCATGGTGGGAGCTTCCTGAGGGCCCAGCCCAGCTCCACCTAATTCCAACATATCTGCAGCACCAAGAATACTACCCACAAATGGTAAGCACTCCATCGATCTTTGAGGAGTGACTGACTGATACACTGATGTGGGGCAGGGGGAGGATGGATATATGGATCAGAGATACAGTTTACAGTGCCCCCTAGCCTGACACAAACATGCTCAGGAACTGTTCGACAGGTGTTCGGGGCTTAGACAGATGTAGGGATGAATGTCCCAACTGGCCACCAAGTACCCCAAAGACAAGGTGGACTGAAACAGCAGAAACTCTTTGGGAAGAACTTGAGACATAGTCATAAAATCTAATTAGTGATTTTACATGGACTTCGATTCTTGGATCCATTCACTGCCTATTATGTACAGGCACAGGGCATACAGAGGTCAACAAGAGAGGAAAGGTTTCTGCCTTTCTAGAGCTCCTAGACCAGTAGGGAAACCCAGGCAAAGAACATGTAAACCAATAAATGATGAAGTAATAATACAAAACAAGAAGGTCTTGAAGACAGTGCATTGGGATATGGGATGACTGGTGTGAAAGGTAGAGGAGCAGCTTTGGCAAGGGTGGTCAGGAAAAGGGTGTCAAAGGAAGCCCAAATCATGAAGGCAACTCTGTACGCAAATCTGTGAAAGAGTAATGGGTATTCAGACATGAACAAGCGTGGCATGTTTGTGGGTCAGGAAAAGGGCCCATTTGGAGGAACCTAGTGAAGGCAGAGTGTGGCTGAGAGAGAGCTCTGGTTGGAAGCAGATCATGGTGGGATTTGGGTGAAATGGGGAGCCATTGAAGAGTTGTAGGCTATAGAGTAACGTTCCCTAATTTATACTTTGGGAAATTTACTTGAACTACCCTGGGGGGAAAGGCACCCTATGGAGATAGATGGTGGGAGGGAGACCAGTTAGGAAGTCTGTGGTGAAGCATGAGTTGAATTTGGGGCAGTAACAACTATAAGAAGTGGTTGTTAGATGTAGAATATTTTTGGAGATGGTGCCAAGATTTGCTGATGAATTGGAAATGGGGGTGACAGAATGAGATAAATTGTGGAAGATTCGGGATTATGGTCGTGACCCATGTAAACGGGTCCTGGCAATACAAACAAGTACAAATTGGTCATGAGAACTGAGGAGGGTTTGTTTTCAAAGAATAGCCAGACGCTTATCTAACGTATTCTAAAGTCTACCCTGGTGTGTCAGATCCAGAAACTTGGTAAGGGGGCCAAAATACATTGTGAGATTTTTTTTTTTTAATTCAAAGTCTGATCAGCCATCTGTTACTCACCAGCCACTTTGCTGGCCAGCTTTTGTCACTAACAGCCCTACTCAGCCTGCCCGAGCAACCTAGCCCAACTGTCTTAGAGAGCCACTGCTCCTATTGGTGTCACTTGGGGTGAAAGCCCTGATTAGCACCTTCTAGGACCTCAGATGCAGTGACACCTGAGTCCTCGATGGCACTGCCCATCTCATGTCAACCTCAGTCTTTGCGAATTTACAGCTGACACCTGGGAGCTCCACAGACCACCTTGATGGTTGTCATGATCTTGCATTTGGTGAAGTCAGATAAGAACAGTTGAAATCCCCAGCATTTACTGTGGTGTGGCTGGACCCACCATTTCCTCTATCATTTTCTTTCCCCTACATACCCTGGGTCCAGATGGAGCTGGGATATTGTATCAGATCATACTGGGCTGTGGTACCATGCACGTGTCTTTATTCCAGGTTGTCTGAATTCCCAATGAGCCCTGTCTCTACTTGCTTATTTATCAGGACTCAGTTTGCAACTTGAAAATTGGGGAAGCAGGGGGAAGCAACCAAGGAAAATTTTGTGGATCTTTTTGCCCCCCTTTTTTTTAATATGACCAAACACTTTTATAGTTCACTCTTTTCTATTCCAGGTCAATCTCCTTTTATTTATGTGAAGTAAGACATTTATGCCCTCCTGATCCAGCTGCTCTTTCCTGCAGGGGAAATATCACTCTGCATTTAAATGGAAACCTTAAGATTGGACCTGAGCCTGAATCTCCAAGTGAGAAATAAACAAATGTCATTAACCTTTCCAGATAGCATGCAGACTGTTTGGGGCAACGGGAGAGCTCATGTACCAAATGTCTGGCTTTTACAGGCAAAGTCAGATGGAGTAGAGGTTGGCCTGGGGCTTTCCTCCCCCTGACTCAACCAAAGGGCAGCTTATGTTTACACGGCAGGAAAGGGAACTCTCCTTCCCCATAGTAGATAGACATGAGCTGCCACTTTCCAGGAGATTGGGGAAGAAAATGGCTTTGGTGTGCTTTATTTGTGATTTTTTTTCCACCAAAATCAAACTGTAGCTATAGTTGGGGCATGGAAAATGAGAATTAGGGTATTTGATGCAGTAGCCCCCAATGGGGGGATTCAGGGCTAGGTCAGCTGTTAGACAGCATGAGACCTCTGGCCTTCATCATGTCAAGATCTTGGTCATTATACAGTAAACCTTATTTTTCCATTCCCTTGCTCTGTCTCTGATCACCACGACATGCAGCTTCTAAAAACATGGGTTCTAGGTTCCCCATAGCATCTTTGCCTTTTTTTCTTTTTTGTTTTTTAATTATATATAACATTCTTCTGCTTCCAGCTACCATCTATTTTTATTTTCAATTAAAGACCGTTTTAGTATTAATAACTCGTCTTTACTGGGATTTCATCTGAGTTAATACAAAATTTTATAGGTATAGATATTAACTCAGTTCATGCTTCCATCAACCCCATAGAGTAGCTGTTATTTTTCTCGTTTTACAGATGCGAAAATTGAGCCCAGAGAAGAAGCTGGGGAAACTTGCCCCAGACCACACATCCAGGAATAGGAGAGCTGGGATTCAGAACTAGGCCGTCTCGTTCTAGAATGTGTATCCTTAATCCCTGTGGAACAAAAACCAGCAGAGGAAAGCAATGTGGGGTCTCTCATGGCAGAAGGTTGTAGAAAAACACATTTTGCCACTGAAAGAAGAGGCCCTCCCGGATTGTCAGATAGCTCTTCTTTCTGGTCTCAAAGTGTCTACATGTATGGGGTTTCCTTTAAGTCCTTCTGTTTTAGAACTTTTTATAGAAAGTGCTGAGACTGGCAGCCTGGGGGACTGTCTCTGAGTGAAAAACCAGATGATGTCTCCTTTCAGCAACAGAGACTCTGTTGTGAGCTGCATTTATACATGCTCTGACTACAGCAGGTATTGAAATGTGTTGTGGGATGAAATGGACATCAAGAATCTCTAATACCACTGCTATGGTGTAGGGACCTTCCACAGCACAAAGCAGCAGAAGGTTGGCCCTCCCGCTGCCCCACATTGATTGGGGTTGCCCCTGATTGATTTGTGCAGCCCATTCTGCCCTTGGCCTATATTCTTTCTTTTAGGGGAGTCCACTCTGTTTCAGGGAAAAGGAGGAAAGGTTGAGAGTGATAGCCAGGTGGGTTATTACTTGACCCAGGAAGGCAAGGTGTGTCCCTGGTGAAATGTCGGTTTCCTTTTCAGAAACACATTTATTTTGGAGCCCTTGGGTGGCTTGGTTTTGCTTGTACCACCTGTGAAGGCCCAGGGGCCAGGTTGAAGGCCCACGGGAATCTTCCTGAGAGAAGCTTCCGTATTCTCTGCACAAAGCTGTGAACCAAATTGCTGCAGGGAACAAAGGATTCTTTGGGGCTGAAGTTCTAGGTAAAGATCTAGGACATTTCCAGACAACTTCCATGCAAGGGCCATGAGATGGGAACAAAGGGGCAACTTGGGGGAACAGAAAGGAAGGCAGTGCTTCTGGAGAGGGGGACCTGGAGGAGAGCCAGGGGTGAAGCAGGGCCGGCTCCTAAAGGTCCTAATGAGGGGTTTGGTTGCAATCAAGAGAGTGTTCTAGGGAAATACTTGGGGGCACTTTTCCTGGTGAAATGTCACAGAAATCTGCATGTTAACCTAGGTGTGTTGAGGTGTTAGATGGTTCTAAACCAGCTTAATGCCACAAGGGCAACATCTCTAATATCACCCAAGTGTGGGTCCCCACCATGTCTGCCTTTGGATGTTGGCTCAAAACCTCCAATCACTGCCTCTGAGGAATTTCCCCAAGGAGCCCCAGCCACCCTCCCTCACTTCTCACCAGCTCTGTATCCTCACATCAAGTCACCCCCTTTTTGCTCAGCCTCGATTCCATTCCTAAAAGAGTATGCAGTCCATTAGCCTTAGCCACCTTCTCCTCTTTGTCTTATTCTAAATCGTTTTATCCTTCAAATTCTCAGCATTCCCCTCTTGCTGAGACTTTTCTGATTGGCTAGTCCCAAGCCCAAGTATTTGCCTCCCCCATTCAGGGGCCCATTTCCCCTTCCTCCCTCGCCCATGTTGGAATACTTGGTCTGACCAAGGTTTATGCCAGGTGCAAGAGTTAAATTGGGAAGTCATTCGGATGCTGAAAATTTGGAATTTGCTTGGGTGGTCTGGTGGTTTATTATGAACAACAGGTTGGAATATTTGAAACCAAGACTGTCTATAGATAGGCCCCTTTGCTTGTCTGCCTCTCACAGTCTTCTCTCAGGTGTTACTTTTGAGTTGTAATTTGACAGATTTCTATTCAGGCTGAGCTTCCCCTACTTTCCAGACTCTCTCTGTGGTACTTAAACTGAGTGTACCCTGCTGTTTTAGTCTCCCCCAGATGAAAGTTGGCCTAAATCCTAGTGAAAGGGGATAGGCTTTACTGAGAGCAAGGCACAACACGTGCATTTTCTTGTTTATTCCTCATAATAACATCAGGGTATAGTTACCCCTAATTTGAGAAATGAAGACATTTGACAAATGTGGTAGCCAGCCTCCAAGATGGTGTCCCACTTCTAGTGTTCTGGCCTCTTCATTCCCTTCCCACACAGAACAAGGATAACCCGTGTAACCAGTAGTGCATTGTGGAAAAGGCAGTGTGTGGCTTTGAAGGCTGGCCATCGAAGGCATGAGAGATTCTGCCTCCCTTTCTCTCTTGGAAAACTTGTCCTGGGGGAAGAGGCAGCCATGTTGTGAGGACACTCAAGCAGCCCTGTGTTGAGGTCAATGTGGAGAGAAACTGAGGCTTCTTGCCGACAGCCCCAGTGTACCAGCCCTGTGACTGAGCCACTTTAGAAGCAGCTCCTTCTGCTCCTGTAAGTCATCAGATGACTGCGGCCCCAACAAACACCTTCCTTGCAACCTAGTGAGACCTTGAGCTAGAGTGACCCAGCTGAGCCACTTCCAAATTCTGAACCCTCAAAAACTCCATGAGATAATAACCGTTTTTTGTGTGTGTTTAGTTGCTAAGTTTGCTGGTAGTTTGTTACACATGGTAGGTAACTAATACAGTAAAATTTACCCCCATCCGGTAAATGACAAAGCAGGCTCGGAGATATCAGGGATTTGCCAGGAAATGGCAGAGCAGGCACTCGGGCCCACACCTATTTCACAGAAAAGTCCTTGCTCCCACCTCCTTGCATGACTGCCTGTGGCATCTGATTTTTGACAGGCAGATAATACCAGGTAAAAGCAACAGACCTCATTGACTTCATCTCAATCTTGCAATGGTCCTAGATTTGGAGAACCTTAAGATACTGTGGAATGGTTAAAGACCAATCTGTATGAAGTACTTGATTGATCAGATTTAGTTGAAGCTCCATACTCACCCAGTTCAACCACAGCTGTCTGATGTTTAGACCTTCACCCTGTGTTTATTTCTAGTTTTTTCTCTATGATTTTTTACATCACTTAAATCCACTGCCTAAATAGTCTGTTTCCAATTAGAACTTTTACTAAGCTTTCTCTGCAAAAAACATCTTTTCTTTTTTTCCTTTCCTTTCTTTTCTTCTTCCTTTCTCCCCCTCTTCTTTCCCTTCCTCCCTCCCTCCCTTTCCTCCTTCCTTCCTTCCCTCCTTCTTTCCTTTCTTTCTTTATTTAAAATGTAGTTTTGGTGCTAGAATGTAATAGCAACATGTGAGTTTCTGAAGCTGATGTCAACCTATTTTTAGGATTTTTAGCAATTTATATTGACTGCCATTAAGAGATGCAGGTCCAATTCCCTGAGCCTGCCATTGAAAAGATATTCTTCCCAGCACAGGCTTTCTGACATCCACCTGTGGAGTCTCTGTTTAGAGACCTGATGTTTCATCCTCTTCTCCAGCAACTCAAAACCATCAAATTGTCAAAGCTTCAGTTTTCACCACGAACCCGTCTGGTGAACTTGCCAAACCAAAAGAAAACTAGTACACCCTAATAGCTTTGAAAACGAAAAGGAAATTCTCCCTATCAGGCTGCTTTTTTCCCATCTCTTCCACTGAATGGTGGCTGGAAGCAGCAGCACAAGGTTTAGTGGGCTGTGAAGGGAAGAGGCTGCCCCTTGCCTGTTCCTGCTCTGAACAGCTGTGCCCACTCTCTGAAGCCAGTTCTGGCACCCAGTTCGAATTCCTAGCCTGGCAGTAGGTGGGGCCTCCTGACGCCCCCAGGTGGGCTTTCTGTTTGGCCCAGCAAAAGAGAGCTGGCCAAACTAGCCAGCCCCCCATTCTTTCTGTCCCTGAAATAAAAGTGGGTCTGTGACATTATACCTGGAGCTCTGTGCTCAGCAAACTCCTCCTCCCCTTGAGAGTTATTCTGGGGTGCAGATGAGGGCAGGCTGCCTGCTTGGGTTCCACGTGAACATGCTGCTCGCTGGTGTGTGTGGACTTGTCTTGTTCTAATTACTACCTGCTGAGTGCTTAGGGCTTCCAGCATAGGGGAGGGGCACTTCTGTTACTGAATAGAGCTTCTTACAGCAGGGATGATTCTGGTTGAGAATGGATCAGGCAGTGCCCACAGAAGTAAAGGCAGTGAGTATTGATCTTATTTTTTATTCCATAGCTCAGAGTGTTTAAAAAATTGTTTGGTGCTGAAATGGAGAAACACATTTCTTATAAGGTATTTCAAGTTCCAATGAAGCTCTAAGACTTCTCTATAAATTTGAATCTGAACGATTGCTTTGCAAATGGGATTCATCTGACGTCGAGTGAATTTTAGAGCCCAGGGAAGTATGCTAACTATCCTCTTCTCTGTCCATAAATATCAATAGAAGGCATTTGTATGTCCCTTATGTGTAGGAGGGAGATCAGAGGGGGCATAGGCCATGTGGGATGGAGGATGTAGAGGGAAGAAAGCCTGGGAAGGCCATGAACCACAGAAGAATGACCAGGGCAGATGGGTGGGCTGATGCTCAAAAGGGGGGAGTGGCTTGTCCACACACACAGCTAGTAACTGTCAGACTATGAACTGAACTGAACCCCACTGTTGTGCTTTGGGTCCAGCCTCCTTCGGCCATTCCAGTGCATATGTGCACAGTGTGTAACTAAGCTGTGCTTTGTACCTGGTTCACCTGTCAGTCCTGCCCTTCTGCAGCCCCTCAGGCCCCTTCATGAATTAATGAACAGATATGTGGGCATTAAGGAGAGATGGACAAGTTGAGTGGGTCCAGAGAGTTATCTTAAAGGAAGCCACCAGAAAGATGAGTCAACTCAAAGATACTCTTTGAGAACCTATAAGATATGACTCGCTTCCTTCTCCTGCCCCCACTCCCCAATACACACACACACACACACACACACACACACACACACATGCACACACTCACATATCTATAAAGTGATTTACTATAAGGAATTGACTCACATGATTTTGAAGGCTGAGAAGTCCCAAGATCTGCAGGGTGAGTCAGCAAGCTGGAGACCATAGGAAAGCTGATGGTATAGCCCAAGTCCAAAGGCCTAAGACCCATGAAAGCCATGGTGTAAGTTCCAGTCCAAGTCCAAGTCTGAAGGCAAAAGACCAATGTCCTCACCCAAAGACAGGCAGAGAGAAGAAATTCTTTCTTTCTCAGCTCATTATTCTCATCAGGCCTTCAATAGATTGGATGAGGCCCACCCACATTGGGGAGGGCAGTCTCATCCAGAAACAACCCTGCAGACATGCCTGGAAATAATGTGTAACCAAATATCTGGGCACTCTATGGCCCAGTCAAGCTGACATATAAAATTAGCCATCCCACCATCCCATCTGAGTTCTTCAGGTGCACTGAGTGTGTACCCCTTGGGTTCTGTCTCACAGTTTAAGCCTCAGCCTCATGGCAGACACTCCACATCCAATCTGTTGTTGAATCTGATTGATTCCTCCATCACAGCATTTCTCATATCTGTCCCTTCCTTTCAAGTCCATTGACAACATCCAATGCAGACCATGACTCTTGGGCAACTGGACTGCCAGGGTCCCCTCACTCCTGTCTTTTTGCCTTTTAGCTCCTCCTCCTCAAATACATTTTTCCCATCTACTAAACTTCCTGAATCTCCTCACTGATGTCATCTTTTACCTGCAAGGCCCATCTTCCATGCTCACATCCTGGTGGCCATTTCCCATTTCTGGCTGTCTCTCACCTATCCACATTTTCAGCAGAACTGAAGAGCTTATTGTCTGTTCAGTTATCTGTCCCCATTTTCTTACCTCTGGACAAGTGCCTACATATATGTTGTTCCTTCTAGCTGAAATGCCTTTCTCCTCTCTGTTCACTCCACACCATCTCCCAATTCTGAAAGTACAAGTCATTTTTGTTCTTCAGGGTTCTATTCAGTGTCACCCCTGCAAGAAGCCTTCCCTGATTTCTCTGGTGGACAAATCTCCTCTTCTTTGAACTCCTATAGCAGTTTTTCAGTTTGGTTATTGAAGTGTGCAGATGATAAGCTCTAGTAAACTCCTAAACTTGGCTGTCCAAATGGATTCTTCTGGTACTTGCTTTCTCTGGTGATGGTGATATGGGGGTGAGGGTGTAGGGGAAATACATGCACTTGTGAGTATCTATTAGCAGTGAGGCTTAAATACACCTTTAAGGCAACAAGCAATGTGAAGTTACAGGTTGATAAATGATTAACTGCCAAATGAATTGTACCGTTTTCAAGATCCCAATGCATTATTCTACAACATGAGTTAAAGTTGGTCCTTCGGTACCTGTGACATTTTCTGGTGTCTTATGTCCACACACAGTTCAATGAAGAAGTGTAACTAAGTCAATAGCTTTTCTTTGCAGATTAGCAACCCTTGCTCCATTTTTCGGGAATGCTTTTATAGTCTCTATGGAATCACCATGTAACAATAAGGCTTTTAAAAAAAAGAAGAATGGTATTTTTTAAATAGACAAAGAGAGTATAATGTATAATGGAGCCAGGGGTCCTCATTGATCTATGTACAGGATTCATTACCTGATCCCCTGCTGTTAAGCGGTTTGCATAGAGAAGCAGAGTTGTTAAAACACACAATGTTCACTAGTGAATTGAGCACTTGAAAAAAATGAGCCCCCCTCATCCACCCTTCCCTGCTTAACAATAGCATCTCTTTCCACCCCCATATCCGTCTTTTTGTCCAGTTTATGGCTATTTGTTGGACAGTGTATCATCCCACCGAAATGCAAATCTCATGAAGTTGACGTGTTGGAGAATTGTTTACACCCCACACACAAAGGTATTATTAAATGAGGATCTCACAATTGAGGACGGACATAAACAAGGATGATGACACAGGTTCTATATCCTTCCAAAAAAAAAATGATTCAACTAGTAAAGAATTAGGATTAGAGACTTGGAAAACCAGACAAAACCCTTGAATATTTTCCCCCAAACTCTCTCTATGGTTATGGGAAAGTGGACATGAAGGGGCATTATCTCATGCTTTTCTACTGCATTATGGGGAAATTACACCAAAGAACAATCAACATTTGATCCCTCCCTCATTCATTATAACAAGCAGGGCATGGTTGCTCTTAGAACATAAATTTTTAAGGAAACCTTAGGTCTCTATTTTATTTTTCAAGATAAAATATCAGTGCAGCCTTTTTTATGCAACTTTTCTTCATTTCAAGTAGTCTGCATGAAGTCATCTTTCTCCTCTTCTGGTTATCCCCATGTATATTATATTTAAATAATGGGAGACGTTTCTATCTGTGAAAAAGGACTTGGAGGTCAAAAAGCATTTGATTTGGGGGTGTCTGTATTTCTGTGAGTCAGTGGAAGAGGTAACAGTAACTGAACTTTGTGGGGTTTGCCATCTGAATAAGCATTTGTTCCTCTAGATCGTAACTGTGGATCCTTGATTTATACTCACTGAGTTAGTACGCCGGTGTTGGATTGAATACCAGGAAACTCAGGTGGAGAACTGTTTGTTCGTGTTCCTTATGAGCCAGCTGCAGTCCATCGCTCAGTTCTGATAAAATAAAACTTTTCCTGGAAGTTGGTGCTTTTTTCTTATTCTTTCTTCCCTTTTTCTTCTTTCCTTCCTCTTTTTTCCTCCTCCATTGTCCTCCTCCTTCTCCCCTTCTTTTTTTTTTCTTTTTGGGTTTTGCTCTGTTGTGTTTTTTTGTTTTTGTTTTTGTTTTTTTACCAAATATTATTTCACTTATGCAGAGATAGCTTGGGATCTTCTAGCTACTCTTTCTCTTCTTCAAGATGTAGAATGTGAATACTGAAAATAATGACCTTAGTGATGAGCTAGCCTACCCCGCTCATTTTTAAGATGAGAGAACTCTGGCTAGAGACAGAATGGTAGAGCTGGATTGGGCCCCTACCCCATCCACTCATGGCTCTAGTCCATGTCCTCTAAGCCACGCCCTGCTTCCTGGTGGGAATGGCCATGAAGGGGAATGACACAGAATATAGGGACACCAGGTCTTGGAAACTTTCCCCCTGTATACAGTTTTGTATTCCCTAGAAGTAGACCTTCAGACAAAATTTAAGAGCAAGTAATTTATTTGGGACTGGATCCCAGGAAACCCAAATGCGAAAGAGACCAAGGAGACAAAGAAGCACCCACAGGTGTGCTGTCAAGCAGGTTACTGCCCTAGACAGCTGGGACTCAATCCATGGGGGAAACTCTGGGAAATGGTACAAAACGTGCACTCGGAGGTGTGACTCCGTAGCACTTCTAGCCTGGCCCACGTGAAGGCAGAGTAGACAATGTTCTGGCAAAGATGCAGGTGCTGGAAGTTGGAAGTCCAGCCTATGTGCATGGAAATGGTTGATGCTGATGGGATATGGGCAGGAGATTAGCTATGTCTTCCACACACTGTATCACAGAAACACACCATAGAGAGGATGGGATCCTCTTTCCTGCTCTCAGGGAAGAAGATACTGGTTTTACAGATGCTAAGTTCCTTTTTCAAGAAGGATAGGAGGAAGGGGGAACTAGAACACACGACAGCCCTAAATTTTTAAGTGACTCCCTTTCAGCAGGAATCCTTTGGGGCAAGTCTCACCAACACACAAAACCCCTGCAAATTCAGTAGGTTTGTGGATAAGTTTAGGATAAAAGGCTAGTCTTAGCCAGCCTGTCTCCACTGCAAGATTCTATGCTTCTCTGCCTGTTTCTCCACCTTTAAAATGTTGGTTAATGGGGCACCTGAGTGGTTCAGTTGGTTAAGCATCTGCCTTCAGCTCAGGTCATGATCCCTCTCCCTCTGCCTGCCTGTCTGCCTACTTGTGATCTCTCTCTCTGTCAAATAAATAAATAAAATCTTAAAAAATAAAATAAAATGTTGGTTAAATCCATCACTGACCTGGTTCTTGAGACAGAAAGGAAATGAAATGGTTGCAACATGTTCAGAGATTCTTTGAAAACAGTGATCAGTCTGATCCTCACCTAGGATTCCTGATATCTCAATCAGCAACCCCCAAGCAGAATGGCCCATACACAAATGATTATTGCCATTTTCACCCATAAAGCCACTGGAGGCCAGATCAACATGGGGAAATTTACCTGACTACTGCTGAGCCTTTGTCAATGCTATACCTTCTCCAAAGCCTTTTTGGACCATTGGGAATTCAGGTAGTTTACACCTCTTCAGCCACCCTCCAAAAACCAAAACTTCTTCCTGAGTGAAAAGAATAAGAATCTAGAATCCAAGGGTTCAAAGGACACATCTCTCAGTTCAAATTTTCTCCCAATATAATATCCCTTGAATCCCACTCGAATCAGGCGTGTGCTCCTTCACTTCCCTATAACTACTTTCATCAAAGTCACAGTGACCTCCGGGTAGCTAAATCTGAAGCTGATTTGCAGCCTTCTCACTTGCTGTAACAGCAGTGAGTTGTTTCACTCCTGGGGAGACTTCCTCTCCTTGGCTTCCAGGCTCCACACACCCTGGCTCACCTCCCCGCCGCTCCCCCTCATCTCCTTGGTTGGTTTGTCCTCATCTCCCCCACTGGACAAAAAACAGAGTGCTCTGTCTTCTGACCGATTCTCTTTTCTCTCCACACTTATTTCCAGGCTTGTGGCATTAAACACCATCCACATGCTGATGATCCTAGACCCCTATCCCCAGTCACATATGGGACTTCTCAAATATGTTCAAACCTGGACTCCTGACTTCCTGCAAATCTGTTCCTCTCGTGGTCTTTCTTAGAAGTAAATGGTGTCTCCATCTTTGCAGAGGCTGAAAGAAATCTTGGAGTCATCCTTGGTGACTCCAGACCCCATAATCCATGTCCAGACTATCAGGAAATCCTCTTGGCTGTGCCTTCAGAATACATCCAGAATCCGACCACCTCCACAGCTGCGGTTCTGGGCGTGCAACCGTCATCCCTCCTCAGGATTGCTGCATAGGCCCTTGGGTGGTCTCCTTGTTTTTTTCCTCATCCTTTCCAGCTCTGTGCCCCACAGAGTAGCCAGAATGACATTTGAAGTTCTAAGGGGGAGCATATCACCACTCAGCTTAAGCTCTCCATTAGGCTCCTGTCACACTCAGAATGAAAGCCAAATAATATCCTCCAGGGCCCTCTGACCTCCTCTCCTAGAACTTGCCCCCTCCCTTTTTCTCTCTGGCCTCCCCACTGTTTCACAAACTCACCCAATGCCCTTGCCCTTGCACCTGCTCTTCCTCCCTTCAGGAACACTCCTGCCGCAGACATCTGCACACTCACTCTCCCATGTCCCTCACACATTATTCAAATGTCACCTCTTGTTAGATCTTCCTTGGTCATCATGCTGAAAACTTCACATGTCCCCACCCAGAACTCTCAATCCCCTTTCTCTGCCTCATTTTTCTCCATATCATCATTAACATGCTATATAATTTACTATATATTTATTTATCGTACACCTTCCTCGCATGGGATGCAAGTATCACCAGAGTCAGGCAGGTTCATTGATGTTGCTTCCTGCTCTATCCCCATTGCCTAAACAGTGCTGGATATGTCTGGCAACTGACTGATGAAAGAAAAGACATCACAGTCAAGTGTCCATCCATTCCCAATGGATTGTCATTTAGTGATACAGAGCTTATAATTTTGCAAAGTGCTCCACTATGAATTTTTGGAAGATTTCTTCCTTATAGTATTAAGTTCAAATGTCCCTCCCAGAACATGTGACAGCTGGTCCCATTTCTCTGCCTTATCTGCCAAAGCAAAAGAGATCTTTTCCCTCCTTAATCAATAATGAAAGCCAGATCTCAGATGAACCCTTCAGATGGACCCTCAGGCTTCAGTTCAGAATGGGAACTCCTCCCTGGCTTTCTCAATTCACCTAATTGCTCTTCTGGAACTTGGTCTCAAGACACCTGTCCCACTTCTGGATATTAACCATAGTCAATGTCTCCACCCCAGAGTGGGATCCAGACCTGGGGTATACTGTTCACTAAGCGTGTAATGACCAGTGCTGAGCACAGGAAGATACCACCTCCTGCTCAGCATACGAAATGTCCCTTCAGGCAGCTGGAGCCTGTGTTGGTCTGTGTGGCAATAGGCTCTCACTCTTTTTTTCTTTTAAAGATTTATTTATTTATTTGAGAAAGAGAGAGCCTGGAGGTGGGGGAGGAGGAGCAAAGGGAGAGAAAATCCCAAGCAGACTCTGCGCTGAGCGTAGAGTCCAACACAGGTCTCGATCTCATGATCCTGAGATCATGACCCTAGCCAAAACCAAGAGTTAGATGCTCAACTGACTGAGCCACCCAGGCGTCCTGGATCCCACTCTTGGTTCATGGGAACTTTTGAGCTGCTCAGTCTCCAGGTATTTTTCCCATGCACCACCCTGTCCTATATTTAGGTATGAGATTCTTTGCATTCATTCCTCCCACACCACCCTTGTTTGTCTTGGCACAGGCTGCTAACATCTTTTTAAATCATGATTCTCCACTGTAGTGCATTCCCGTCTCCTGGGTGTGCATGTCCACAGATCTGATAAAAAATTTCAATAGTGTGATGAGGGTGGAGGCAGTTCGCCTCTGGTGAGTTTCCAGGGAAGATTGGTCTTCCTCCAGCTCGTAGATATGAGTGCTGATGAGAACAGAGCTGGAGCAGGTGGCTCAGCACTGCCCACCATGAATGTTGATCATCTTTGGGTAGGTGACAGCCTTGAGAATGGGCCTCTCCGATTCCCGACTGCGGGAGAGTAATTGACTGATCTCCCTGGCTGCTGTGTTCTGAAATCCATCACTGCATTTAGGCCAGGGCAGTGCTCCCACGGCCTGCTCCCAGGGATATTAAGTAGTTTTGGGAGACCCAGGACTCCTCCGACCCATGAGCCAAACTCTCTTAAATGCCCTCTAAGACTCTTGTACAACCCAAACTGTCTGCATCCTCCTTTGAGTCCAGTAACCCACTGGGGTTTTATATTCTTTGCCATTTCTGTAGACCTGTAGGGGTTGGCTGGAGTGGCGTCTTGAAAAGATTGAGAGTATGATTAAGGGCTTGGAATTTGGAGTCGCACTGTGGGGACTGAGTCCATTTCTGCCACCTGCTACCCGTGACATTGAGCAAATTATTTAAATCTTCTGTGCCTTAGTTTCCTTACCTGTAAAGTGGGTTAATAATAATAGTAGTACCTTGTGGGGTCATTGTAATAGTTGCATGAATTAATACACATAAAGTACCTAGAATGGCACCAAGTATATAGTAAATATTCGGTAAAAATGATCCTGCTAGTATACTCATGCCCATGCAGTATCTTTCTACTAGAAGGCCCTTCCTGCAGGGCCTGGCCCAAGCCCTTTCTCTCTGGGCCAGCTCTCAGTGCCGCAGGCCCATCGACGCTCCTTCATGCAGACATCAGTGTTTACCACAAAACCTTGCTCTTGATCCCATTCTGCTTTTCTTACCCTCTGTGCACGTGTCATTCAGGGTCACCACGCTGCCCTGTGGGCACTGGGAGAGCAAGCACTATCACACATACTTCCCTTTCCCATCCAGTGCACAGTACACATCAGGCTCTTATTAACCAAAGACCCAGTGCAAATTGTGGACTCAGAGAAGTGCAGTCATGCTCCAAGGCCCCTCTGGATACCATGTGGATTCTGATTAAAATGCCACCATCTCTGCAGCTGCCTGTGACCTTGCTTCTGTTGACCCACATAGATCCCTGACTTGGATCACTCTGCTAAGAACATAAAGACTGGTCCTGAATAGCGAGCCTGAGTTAGTAGGACTGTTCAAGGAAGATCAGATGAGCCACTAGGGTAGCATCTCACAACCCAAATTGAAATTTGCTGGTGGTATGTGTGTGTGTATGTGTGTTTTGAGTAGTGAACCTTTCGCTGTTTGCTCATCATCCAAGCCATAATCCCTTTTTTTAAGCTATAATCTTTTAAGCTTTAATTTCACTGACTATGAGGTCTTTAGCTTCATCCTCACAGACCTTTATGGGATAGATCATTCTCACCAAATGGTTTAATCCCTTTTCCAGTTGGTTTTCTTGTTGTTGGGTTCAGTTTGGCTTAGGTTTCTTTTTTGTCCTATTTTAAAATCAGGGCAAGACCAATCAGAGCCTAGACATTTTAAAATGAATTAATTAGCTGCTGCTGCCCATTGGATTTTCCGTAGGCAGACACTGAGACAGAGTTTTGGGTGCAAGCTGTTTTTAGGGATTAATACCTGTGAAGGGAAGAGAGAGGAAGATGAAGTCAGGCTGTGATGCAAGCTCTCCAAAGCTAAGCAGGAAGAGTTCTGGAACAAATATGGCCCATATTGGGCCCAAACTTCCCAGCCTATGTGCCACTGTCTCTCTCAGTCAGTGGATGAGTGCCACCCAGGCTGGATGTGACCTCATGCAAGGCTGCTGTCTGCAAAGCCAGGCCAGGGGAGGTGACAGCTGGAAGCCGCTTGACCACACTCCTGCAGCTGGGCAGCAAGTCCTTCCCTGAAAGGAGTTTGAGCATCATCTCTCTGTGCCTCACACCTGTACTTCAGCCGAGCTGTCCAAGACCTCTGAGCATTCATGTGCACCCAGTCAGGAAAGTATGTTGGGGAAGTACGGTGGGTTCTCAACCACATTTTAGCAAGTGCTCTGACCTCCCAGTTCCCAGGCACTCTGTCTGTCTTGAAGACAGCTGTCCTAGACCCGCCCACCAATGCCAAGTCCACACAAACAGTGGGCACCTGAAGAAAGGAAGCTTCTGTGTTCAAATGGCCCTGAGGGAAATGGGTCCCAGGGAGGGTCTGGTTACCCAGAGGGCATTGGAAGGCCTAGAAGCCATTTAGGAATGTTGATCAATTGATGCTGAGCCACATCCATAAGGACATCAGCTCCTTTCCAGCATTGCACTCCTCCTGATGTCCTCTTCAGCCAAGAGCCCAAGCATGGCTCTGCCCAAGGTGCTGCTTATGCAGCTGAGAACTCCTCCAGGATCTCTTTGAGGAGTGGGAAGAAGGAAAAGAGCAAACCACCTCTGCAGACGCCTCCAGCCCCCCACTGGACAGGAGACCTATGGGTCACTCACCCACTCTTCCATTCAGTATTTATTGGGTACCTACTTATGGTGAACCAGGCCAGTGAAGCCTGTGTCCATGTGGGCCTTACATTTGGGTGGAACATACAGCCTGTCAGACACCATGCTGAGCATTGCATGGCAGGTCAGATGTCCTATGGGACAAGGTTCCAAATGAAGCTGATTTCATCAGGCTCCTCTGGAGCAGACCCAGTCCTTCATCTGGACTCCAGACTCTGATGAGGTATGAGAATGGGTCATGGAGAATGCCTGGTGAGTTCCATGCCAGTGCATTTGTCCCTCCCCCCACCCCGGTAGTTAAGAAGAAAACACACCCCTAGAGCACTTGGAAGTGTTACCCGGAGATGTTGGGCAAGAAGCCCGCAGGACTATGGCAACATGAACATATGTCCATGCCCTTCTTCCCACTGCCCGCCATCACTGGCCAGCGAGGAACAGAAGCAGCCTCCCAGTCTTGAAGCAGCAGGGTATTGAGACGTCTAGTGGAGGTGACCTTGGCATTGAGGCCTTTTCTTCTCACATGGGCACAAAGGACATCAACCAAGACGTTTGTTTCAGGACAGATCTGGGAGGGTAAATGGTAGTGAAACCAAGACTTGAGTGTGGGATGGCAGTTCTAAGGTCCCCTTTCTGAGGGTTAGAGCAGGGGAAGTCTCCTGGGAGAAGTCTGCCATCCAAGGTCTGTATCCTGAACCACCCACCTGCCCACATACTCTCAGTGTCCATCGCCAGCCCCAAGCACTTTCTGCCTCTCACAGCAGCAACTGTAAAAAGAAAGATTTAATAAAAAAAAAAAAAAAAAGCAGGGGTGTCCCAGCAGGAACTTCTGATGCCTGGTTCAGCCAAGGCTGCATATTATGTAACTGTGGAGTAATGAAGTCAGGGAGGCTCTGGGGGGCTCTGTGACTTCTCTTTTTGATCTCCAACTTCCAAGCCAAATCCCAGGGAGCTTTAAAACTCTCCTCATCCTATTTTAAATATTTCATTTCAAGTGGGTTTTTTTCCCCTCACTTTGAATTGCTTTCTCCTCCCATTTCCCCTGAGTATCCACCTTGAAATTTGCAGGTGAGTAGTTCCAGCCTATCTTAAAACATATTGATTACTAATGGTGGGGAAAGTTGGGGAAGAGAATCACTGATGGAGACCCCCACTTTCCAGACCCAGGAGTAGAATGGGTGGGAATGTGGACCAGAGTCAGGGTAGCTAGGTTCAGATTCCCGTGTCACCATGTATTAGTCTGCTAGGGCTGCCTAACAAAGTTCCACACACTGGGGGGCTTAAACAACAGAAATCTCTTTGCTCACACTTGTGGAGCTGGGATTCTGAGGTCAAGGTGCCAGCTGGGTTGGTTTCTTCTGAGGTCTCTCTCCTTGGCTTGTAGATGGATATTGATCTTCTCACTGTGTGTTCATGTGGTCTTCCCTGGATGAATGTGTCCGAATCTCTCTTTATACAGACACCAGTCATATTGGATTAGGGCCCATCCATAGTACCTCTTTTTCCTTAATCATCTCTTGAAAGGCCCTATCTCCAAATTAAGTCACATTCTGAGATACTGGGGATTAGAACTAAAATATATGTATTTGGGAGACACAATTCAGCCCATAACAACCAGGTACCAACTAGGTGATCTTAAGTATTTTTTATGCCTCACGTGCCTCTGTTTCTTCATCTGAAAAATGGGCACAGTGATAATGCCTACCCCACGGAGCCATTGTGAGGATTAACTGGGTAGGTACTTCTTGGATTAAGTAATAGTTAGAACAGTGTCAGGAATTGTTATTTCAGAGGGAAGCAGAAGAGATTCTCAAACATAACCTTTTCATTCTAGTGATCTGTCAGGACAAGGCATATCTGACTCTGTCCTCAGAATCGAAAGGGTCTGTGGTCAGCTGTTTTTACTCTTTGAGAGAGCTGAATGGTTCAGATTCCCACAAACCAAAATGTAAAACTGTGGCAGGGTGGACCATCAGAGCAGACCAGAGCTCCCAGCCACCTCCCCACCATTACTTCCTGGCACCCATACATCTCCCCATGCCACTCCTGCCCAACTGTGGTAGCTTGAGACATGGCAGCAAACTCCATTACCTTTCTCCTATCCAAAAATAAAAGTCTAGCTACCTTCTCCTTGACTGTGGGATGCCTAGTGCTTCACTTCCATAAAATAGAATGAGATGGAAGTGACATTGCCTGGCTTTCCAGACTGGATCAGAAAAAGCAATAGAGCTTCCCCTGCTCTCTCTCAAGGTTCCCAGGACATGGACTTTTGGAGCCCTGAGACATCAGGAAAGAAGCCCAGCTAACCTGAGCTGCCATGCTGGAGAGACAGTACAAGGATAGAAAGAGAAGCCCAAGGAGCCCCAGATTTCTTGCCCCAGCTATTTGAATGTTTCCAGCCCAGAAGACCCAAACATGAGAATAATCAATTTTCATATGACTGCAGTCCCCAATCCCCAAGCCACACCAACCACTGGCAGCTAGAGCAGATGAGCTCTCTCCATGGATCTACAGGATATGTGAGCACGGGAATGGTTGATTTATGCAATCACATTTTGGAATAACTTGTTATGCAACTGACCTATTTGGAGCACCAACTTAGCTAACATACAACCACTTTGGGCAGCCTTTTGTGGGGTGCTTCTCTGGGCTGCAGTCCCTCCCTTTGATGCATTAGGTTACAGATATATGATAAGGAGCTCTAGGCCCCGTTTGGGTTTGGGTTTAGGTTATTGAAAACTGACAGAAGGAACTTTTTTAAATTGGCAATGACAGCTGATAGGCTTAAAAGAAGAGCAGTTCTGGCTATGGCTTGTCATGCAAGTGATGTTGTGGGTGCAGATTAAATGATGGCAAGGGAATATTTTAACTGAGAAGAAAGTTGATCGAAAAGGAAAAATGGAAGGTGGGGGATAACTATGGTTTTAGGGCACTTTGTCCTTCAGAGAGAAAAAAAGACACTTAGCACCCACCAAAAAGATCACAAAACCCCTCTGCTACTTCCCCCACACACAGCCCATCCCCACCCCACAAAGGCCCTCATTTGCATTTTCAGAGGAACTAGACCAGTTTTCCTTGGTTGACTCACTCCATAATCCCCACAGTTAATTCAGCAACTGGGAATCCCATCAAAATCTGCCTAGCCTGAGGGTCTCGCTGTGCATCCAAACTATAATCCTGCAAAGCCTCCCCACGTCACCTTGACTAGTTAAGCAGATCTTTTTATCATCAGGGCAGCTTCCAGCATGTTAGAAATAAGATTAAATGGTGATTCTTTTCCCTTTGGGATAAACGAGATGATGAATTGGGGAGTCTTAAGAGCCTATGTGCTGTCAATCTTCTTTGGGGTGAGGCTTGAAGAGATAATGATTGCACTTGAGCATCTCAAGTTCAAAGCTCTTCAAAACCAGTACATCCTGCAGTGCTCTGTCATGGGAAACCATATAGATGGTGAGAGATTAGGCATTCTTGAGAGAAAGAGACAGGAAGAATAAGAACTGACATCACCAGAACCTTGACGATGGAGCTTTGACAGCAAGGCAGAGGTTCATCTAGGGGGCAGGCAGCTGCAGCATCCATACCAGCTGTCATCTGATGTCACTGGGATACCCAGCACATTAGTGAAGGAAATTGGATGAGACCCCACCTGCTGGGACATGATTGGGTCTTCTGTCTTGTGTTTGCAGAGTGAATAGATGGATAATTCACTTGTTCCTTACCTAAGAAATGAGATATGAGCTTCTGTCCTAGCATGAGAGATCAGAAGGTAGAGCATTTGTTGAGCTGGAAAAAGCTGCAACTCTGGCCTTGTTGTGAGTCTGCCCTACATGGAGAAAGAGAAGGTTGAGCTTCCTGGCTCTCATTCATCTGCCAGAGTAAATGTTGGCAAAGCCCAAAGACATTTTTCAAGGGACCTATCATAGCATCCTGCAGAATGACAGTATCACTGGCTCTGAAAAGGTTTCTTAGCTGAAAAGTACAAGAGCTGCTGGTCTCTTTCTGGTATGGGTTTGATTTGAAAAGTGCCTATAGGATTTTCTATTCTCTTTCTTTAGCGGCCAATTCCAAGTTCATTTTCCAGACTCTTCACTTTCAATGTCTGGAGGTAATAAAAGGAGGCAAAGAACATAATTTCCTGACAACCCCCCCCAAAAGAATTCCACCAAACTTCCTGTTTTTAAGGATCCCTCTTGATGGGCATCTGCCCAGTTGTGCCTTCCTCCTTTCTAGCAGTGGTCCTGTATGGATGCTTGAGTGGATTCCCAGAGATTGACATTACCAACCCAATAGAGTCAAAGTAGGCTCATTTTCCCCTAGATCTCTTAGCTCCTTGAGTAGGTATCCCCACCCGCCCCCTCAGCAGTAGCCCTTAGCCCTTAGACCTAATTTCCTCAGCCATGTATATGGGTAAAGCTTTTTTTTTTTTTTTTTAACTAAGGATGCTTAATATTGTTCACCAAGAACTGGATTTGGCATTCTTTCTTGGAGTGTGTTTGTTCTGGTCCCTTGTGGAATAATACTGAATTCTCAAACATGCAGTGAAGTGAAGTGTTCCTTTTTATGAAGACTCACACTCCTTAGGTATATCCCAAATGTCTGTTTACTTCTAGACCACCATTTCTCAAATTTTGATGTGCAGGTGGATCACTGGGGATCTAGTTAAAATGCAGATTCTGATTCACATGGTCTGGGGCAGGGCCTGAGACTTGGCAATTTTAACCAGATCCTGAGTGACACTGCTGCTATCCTGCCCCAAACCACACTAAAGAACAAGGCTGTAGGGCATATCCAGTCTTCTGCTTTTACCATGCTGCCCAGAAGCACATGTTCCACTGCCTTTCCTTCAGAAACCCTCCTCTCAGCTGGTCTGCTCATGGCAGATCATTACCATGAAGCACCGAAGCCCAGAAATGCCAAATCACCTGGTTGCAAATGCAGACCTGTGGCTCTTAGCCCTTCTATCTAATGTCAGGCATCCACTGAGCTCCTTCTTGTGCCGACATCAAGCAAGATGCAAGGAGGTGATGGGTTCCCAGGGGCTCTCTTAGGTAGCTCCTGCAAAGTTCCTGCTGTGCACTTGCAAAGTCAAGGACACAGAAGGGGTACCAGATGAGAAAACAAGATGAGTACTGAAGCACAGGATTGCACTGTGCCAGCACCACAGCCTTCAGGAAATTGGGAAGAGCCTTTGGAGCTCAATGCAGGATGGGGCGATGGAGCTGGATGCTGAGATGTGCCAAGATGGTGACCAGAGTGAGCATACACTCATTGGAGACATGGGATGGGGCCATTAAGAGGATAGCTTTCTGGTAGCTGAAAATCAGTACAGGTTTAAAAGAATACAAAAGAGGGAAACTGAGGCAAAATGTCTGGGTAATGTCTAGAGAGTCTCTCGAATGATCTGGTACCAGTGCTTAAAGGTCATCAAACCAGCAGCCATAATTCACACCCTTTGAGGAAGAGTTTCTGATCAGAAAGAGCTGAAAAGTGAAAAATCTGTTTCAGGGGACATGGTCCAGAACATTTGCACTCTCATTCTTGAAGTCCATATAGACTTCTGAGAAGGCCTTTTTCAACACACCCCATTTTTGCCTAAACTGGGGAATAGCATATCTGAAAACAAACTTCACATTCCAACCATCCTGGATTATTTTCCAACCCTGGAGCATAAAGATGAGTTCAGATGAGTTCAGTTATAAATGTTTTCTGCTTTTTGTTTTGGTTTGGGTTGGGTTGGGTTTTTAAACAATAGGAGCCACCAAATGTTGTGACTTGAGTTCTGAGTCTCTAATCAAGCAGGAGAAGGTGGTTCCTATCAGCGGCTGCTGCATGCTCCAGAACTTGCCCAGGAGGCTTGAAAACAGTGCAGGCCCATTGTACTAGGGTCCATTTTCTTTAGATGGTGGCGACTCTTGCCATAAAAACCTTCCTCAGAATGAGTGGTTCTTGGCCCTGGAAATTTAACCTCTATCACTTTATGTGCTGACTGGCAGCACCTGGTTTGCTCAGCTCTGAAGCAGGAGCTGAAGGAGGGGCAGCAAACCTGTGGTTCTTGTTGGAAAGGCTTGGCCTTTCAATAGGCTTTGCTTTTTAATGAGTAATATTTATTAAAGTTTCATAATGTAGTGGGGTTGGCCAGCACACTGCCCTCTAGAACTGTGCTGCCCAGTTTAGCAACCACTAGCCACATTTAAAATTAAATTAAATTAAATTGTGTGAGGGCGCCTGGGTGGCTTCAGTCGGTTAAGCGACTGCCTTCGGCTCAGGTCGTGATCCCGGAGTTCCGGGATCAAGCCCCACATCGGGCTCCCTGCTCAGCGAAGAACCTGGTTCTCCCTCTGACCATCCCCCCTCTCATGTACTCTCTCTCTCTCTCATTCTCGCTCTCACAAATAAATAAATCTTTAAAAAAATAAATTGTGTGATTTTAATTAACTAAAATTTAATTTTGAAATTCAGTTCTTCAGTCACACCAGTTACATTTCAAGCACTCAGTAACCACATGTTGATAACAGTTACCATATTGGATGGTGCAGACTATAGACCATTTCCATCATCACAGAAACTTCCGTTGGATGGCAGCTGCACTTGTGGTGAGCATAGCATAACACATAGAGGTGTCAAATCACCATGTTGTACCTGAAACTAATGTAATAGTGTGCATTAACTATACTATAATACAAAAA
Organism: Callorhinus ursinus; assembly: GCF_003265705.2. Lineage (NCBI taxonomy): Eukaryota > Metazoa > Chordata > Mammalia > Carnivora > Otariidae > Callorhinus > Callorhinus ursinus. The sequence continues at coordinate 16,375,274 of NW_027397091.1, forward strand.
GTTTAAAAGAAAAATATAAAATGGTTGTTTTAAGTCACTAAGTTTTTCTATAGTTCATTACACAGCAATAGATAACTGATACTATCCAGAACTCATCCACAAAGTTAGAACTCAATGAGTGTGAGCTGTATGACTGATTAACCAGCTCATTTTCTCTTCTCAAGATCTGGATAAGTGGTCTAGCAGTGTCTCAGACTGAATTATTGGCTCTGATATTTATTTATTTATTCTGGGTCCCAGATTGAGACAGCAACAGCTACTAAAGGGAAGGTCTTCTTGTGGTGATGGTAAAAATATAATAGAGTGAGTAAAATATGCCAGACCTCTTCATTCTAGGCTTAGAACTGATGAACCCTCACTTCTGCTCTCATTCCAGCATCCAAAGAAAATGCATTCTACCTTTTATAAGAAGAATTGCAAAGTTATGTGGAATAGAGTGTAGATCCAGAGTGAAGAATCAGAGCCAATAATTCGGTCTGAGTAAAAGTGCAGGTAGAATTCAGAGAAGAATGTGTCTCTTTCCTCAATTTCTCCGCATGTAGTGGGGTATCATTGCATGCCCTATCTTACTTGATGAGATAACATTAAAAGCATGTTGACATTATATGATGTATTATGATAGCAGCCAGTTATTAATCCAACACCACACCAGCAATTCCCTGGGTCTGAATTTACCAAGACAATCCCCATGGATGTCCATCCTCAGCCAATACCACCTGTCAAGTTTTTTCTAGGAGATGGAGTTGCAACTGTTAATAACAGCTGTCAACAACAGCTGTAACAACACTAAACCCCAAGTTTCTATAATTTCATTCTTTCTGGGACCCAGAGTGACTACAAGCATATATTGTGTCATTGATCCCTACCCTACAGGAACAGTTGGCCACAAGTGAATGCAAGTAGTAAATCCTTAAAATATATATCTTTTCCATGGAGTCCTAGTTTTCTGCTTCATCCCACCAAGAGTTTTAATGAAACACTCTCCCGCTTCAGACATTTTTTATCTATTCATCTGTGTGCAATTTCTTTTGGACTGCCCCTTCTCTATTTTTACTGAATTCTATCTTTCTTCCCATTTATCTTTGGGAATAATTTGTTCATTTTCCATCACTTTAGTCCACCTGCCCATAGCTTTGTATGGTGTTAGTGAATCTGTTTTAGTAATAGTTACTATTTTTTAATATTACTTGGATTTATAAAATATTTCAACTTAGTCACTTACTCCACTAAAAATCTTCCAGAATTCAGAATGAAAGGGAAATTAACATTTATTGAATACCACCTATATCCAAGCTCTATAGTAAGACTTACCATTATCTTGCTCATCCTCCCATGTTTTTCCTCTACCCCTTGTGTAAGGGGTAGATTATTATTTTCGTGTTTCAGCTAAGAAAGCTGAGGCTCAGAGCAGTGAAGCACCTGGCCTAAGTCCTAGGATGAAAGTGAAGAAAAGCAAGAATATTATTCATGTCACTTTTCCTGATAACAAAGCTGTGACATAAGTTACATATAAAGTCAGAAATTTTTGTACTTTGTTCATAGTAGGAGACAAAAAAATGGTGTTTAATTGAACAGAATAAAAATCCATCTTTAGGGTAACAATGCAGCTTATTTCAAGAGTAAGTGATTATTTCTTTGTTCTATCCGTCTGGTTCTGAGTAGGTCTTCCCAGGGAAACATAAGAAATATTAAACTTAAGGAATTAGTTCTTCCTTGTAAATGGTTATTCCTCAATTCCAGCACTCTGTATACACCACAACCTAAAAACTTTACATAAAATTACTCTGGGACTCTTGCTCCACCCCATGAGTAGTCTAACCACCAGGCATTAGGAGTAAGGATAAATAATGTTGATGTAGAGGAAAAATATTCATTTTCATGGCCCAAGTCCCCCAATTCTGAGATGGCCTTGACTATTTCAGTTACTAGCAATATGTCTGTTTGATCATCTCCCCTGTCTTTTTCAAAATAAATATGGACTGTCATGGAGAGCCAATTGATTCCTGGGAAAAGATCAGATAGAAAGTTTTAGGGGAGATCATGGACAAGAATCTAGATCCCCCAACTGCTAATTGAGGACTCTTCCAACAAGGTCATATAACCAAAAAATACCTGACTTAGTGGAGATCTACAGATCGACCAGGAGTAAAGCCCATTAGAGCTCTTCAAACTCCCTTGTTAACTGCAAGGCAAAGGTGAACCAGTTTAGTGTCAGAGTCAGAGTGTGAGTGCAAAAGGCACTTAAGAAAGTTCTAAGGAAATGAAGGCACTCATTTGGGGGATTCATTCTATTGCCTACTACAAGGATGCAATTACCCCTCTGTGTTCTTTCTGAAGAGTGACACAGTTGCACAGAAGCCATTATTCCCAGTCACTATCTCCCCATTTTTACATGTAAAAATATTGTTATTGTTATTCCATTATGTCTGGATTTTCCATTTTCTTGAATATTTCTCCCACTGTTACTATAGTATCCCCACCATGCAAGATTTGGGGTTTTTGGAGAGGAGGGAATTCCTTTACTTAGTTTCAGCACTCATAAACTTAACATGATTCTTGAGCATTCTGCTTTTATGAACCCTAAAACCACTTATACCTTCTATGGACATAAAGGACTCCTGACTCTTGTGTTTACTTGGCAGATGGGTTGAAGATGGATAAAAAGGCACAGGATGAAAACTATTAAATGTTCTTGGGGAGAGAGGATTATGATAAAACAGATAAGGGAGCAACAAACTGTAAGATTCAAGAAAGGAAAGAATAAGGTATGCCTGACCAACATTATTTTAATTGTTCCACTATATTATTTAGCAGAGAAAGGAACACCATGTTGCCTTCCCTTAAGAAGAATGTTCAGTTGAGGGATTTGTGAAATATTTACCTGTCACATTTGTTGAACAATTATAAACACTGAGCAGTGATGAGTGACAAGGATTTCATAAGAAGACATGTATTAGCACAGGTAGAAGCAAATTTGAATTAACTTTAAGGAAAATTATAATCAGCTGCCAAGATGAACAGATACCTTAAAGAAAAACCTACAAAAGTGCAAGTGCTCATATCACTAATGAATACAGAGAGAAACAGTGACATTAGCAAGAGGGTGGAATAGGAAGCCCCAGACAGTCCTTCCCCATGGAGAAACTGATTTAACAATAATATGGACCAGATATATAAGCCATATAATTGCCTTTGTAAGAACATCAAAGGCCAGTTGAGAGGTTACAGCACCCCCAGATGAGTGCAAGGCCAAAAAGGAGATGCATTGGAGTGGGTAGGAAAGTCCATAGCATTTACCCACTAAACTCCATTTCATTCCCAGCATATGCAGCATGATTAGAAGAAAACTCCCAACCCACTCTCTCTCCCTTGGTTGGGAAAAGAAAGATGGAACACGTGTCTAATGTTCTGGCTTTTCAGGGTGCTTCCAAAGAGTGGTTTCTATCTTACCTGACTCAGAGCACTGACAAGAAAGGTGGTAATACACCTTGGATGCCTGGGGGACACTGAGAACAAAGGTGAGCCTCTTGACTTGCCACAGCATCAGAGAGATTGCAGACTGCACACAGACACCAAGGGAAGTTGGTGAGTAGAAACAGGCACATTTTTTCAGCTGGGAAATTATACACACAAGCCTAGAGAAGACACAACCCAGAAAAGGTTGGAGAGGCCTACTGAATCTCTAGCTGGGCTGATTGGTGAAGATTTTCCCCTGCATGAAGATAATCCATAAAGATGAAGAAGTGGCTGTTCTTTTCAAATATCCAAATCTCAACAAAAGATCACAATGCATACAAAGAAAGAGGAAAACATGGCCAAATCAAAGGACCAAGATAAGTCTCTGGAAACAAACCCTAAAGAAATAGAGATCTATGAGTTATCTGACAGAGAATTCAAAATAACCATCATAGAGATGCTCAATGAGCTAAAAGAGAACACAACTAAATGAAATCAAGTAAATGATGTATGAACAAAGTGAGAATATCAACAAAGAGAGAGAAACTATAAAAAAGAACCACACAAACTCTGCAGCTGAGGAAAACAGTAACTGAATTGAAAAATTCACTAGAGAAGCTTAACAGCAGACTCACTATCGAGCAGAAGAATCAGCAAACTTGAAGGCAAGCCATTTGAAATGATCCAGTCAGAGCAAGAAAGAAGGAGAAGAAGAGGGAGAAGAGGAAGAACAAGAAGAAAGAAAACTGAATAGAGCCTAAGGGACTCATGGGATACCATCAAGTAGACCAATATAAGCATTCTGGGAGTCTCAGAAAGAGATTATGGAGAGGGGCAGTGGGTGGTGTGGGAGTGAGCAGAAAGCCTATTTGAAGAAATCATGGCTAAAAACTTCCCAAATTCAAGGACGTACAAATTCAAGAAGCTAAAAGAACTCCAACCATAGTTAACCCAAAGAGACCAACACTAAGACACATTTACTCAAACTATCAAAAGGCAAAGGCAAAGAGAGAGTCTTACGAGTCGTAAGGGAAAAACAACTCATCATGTACAATGAAACTCTCATAGAATTACCCACAAAAATTTTGCAGGCCAGAAGGAAGTGGAACAACATTCAAAGTTCTGAAACAAAAGAAGTAAATAAATAAAACTGCCAACCAAGAATACTGTATCTAGCAAAACTATTTTTCAAAAAATAAAAGAGAAAACAAGACTCTCAGATAAACAAAAGCTGAGAGAGTTCATCATCACTAGACCTGCCCTATAAGAAATGGTAAAAGGAGTCCCTCAAGTTTAAATGAAAGGGTGCTTGATAGCAATATGAAACTGTATGAAAATATAAAGCTCTTTGGTAATGGTAAATACACAGACAAATATGGAATCCTATAGTATTGTAAAGTTGGTGCATAATCACTTTTAGCTCTGGTATAGAATTTAGAAGACAAAAGCATAAAAATGACTATAAATTATTGATGAGTAGAGAGAACTAATCTCAGAAGCTCCATGTACATGAGACCCTATGGAAAGCCACTTTGATTTATACTCAGAAAAGTTTCATTTTGAGTAAAGTTGTCCAGCTGGAGATGAGGGAAACAGTCAGAGGTAAAAGCATTAGATAAAGTCACATGATAAAAGTCAGATGGTGTGTGACTTTGAAGAAATGTCTGTTCAGTAACAATATTAATAACAGGTTTTGTGACAAGAAGAAGCTACCTGAATACTCATGAGGACCCTCCATGTTTGACTTGAATGATCTGGGTTGACTTGTGATATATGACATAAGTTTGCTCAGTTTCCAGAATTCTCAGGTCATTTGCTGCTTATGCTGACTAGGTAACTCTGGCTATGTTTTGAAAGCCATTCTGATGATGAAAATAAATAACAGGTTATGGTCAAGGAGACCATTTGAGAAAGAAAATGACCCCAATTCTTGTTCTGGAACAGAATCCCAGAAGGATAACAAAATATAACTGTCCTGAAATATTCTCTAGATAAAAGCTGTTTTTTTCTACAATGGGATGCAGTTTTCCCTTTTTTTTTCTTTCCAACTCAGCAATATTTAGCCTCATTTTCTTATTTACCTTATTTTTTATATCTATGACAAAAGCCAAACTCCATTAAACCAAAAACATTTTTTAAGTATCTAATCAGGCTACAGTGGAAAAAGACTGACTTGCTACATAAGGCTAGCCAGCTACTATTCCCCAGAGTGAAAATGTGCCACAGAACCAGAAGAGCAAGGAGGGATAGGTCTTTATGGACGCACTTGAAAATGGCTTCATGGACCTCTAGGTCCACTCCTCACCCACAGCCTCAGGTGCAGGGCTCTGGGGCCCCAGTTGGCCTAAGGAAAGCCAGATATTTTTTATCTCAGGAAAACAATCTGCCAAGGACTGTGGGGGAGGACCTCTAAGAGCTAATTAATTGTGCAGATGGAATGTGTTAGCTACTTAGAAGTAAAAACTAATTACATTAACAGTTATGTTGAACATAGTCACCATGACCTTGTCACTGTGTGTGTGGAATATGGATTTTTAAGTATTTTTTATAAAAAACATTGTGAGTGATGAACTAAATATTGCGTTGTTTTACAAAATAATGTAAGCACATATCCATCATGGAATGATCAACATAAAGTCAAAATAGACCAACTCTTCCTTTTTATTATTTTTTTAAGTCTGTAGAGTACTAACACCTCTTGCTTCTCCCTCTGTCACGTTTCAGACCATCAGGAAGAGCAAAGGAAATTAATAGTGGGAACATCATTCTGTGTGACATCTGTGTTTGTATAGAAGGAGGGTAGGTGGAAATTATGAGCTTGAAGGATTTTGCAGTTATCTTTCATTCTCTTGTAATTAGTAAGCCTCTCTGTGGGCAGTGCAGGGACTGTTGGACCACACTTTTAGGCTCAAAATTGAGTGTTAAAATATTCTTTATGACCAAGAATGAGTCCCAGGTTCTTCTGTAAACTTGGGCTGTGGGTGCTGAGTCACTCCACAGGGCCTCCATCCTGAGCCATGCCAAAGCTTCCCTGTGGGTAGCTGGAAATGATGCCACGGTTAAAAGTGTGGGCTTCAAACATGGATGAACCTTGCAAACATTCTTCTGAGTGCAAAAAGCCAGACACAAAACGACAACCACCATAGGATGACACTTATATGGGGTACACAGAGTAGTTGAATTCATAGAGAGAGAAAGTAGGATGTGGTTGCCAAGGACTGTGGGGGAGGAATGGGAATTTATAGTTAATGGGTACAGAGCAGAGTTTGCTGTGCTTGTACAACAGAGTGAATGTACTCAGTGCTGCTGATGTGTACACTTAAAAATAGTTAAGATGATAATTCTTATGTTGTATATATTTTACCACAATAAAAAAAGTTAAAAACAACAACGACAACAACAACAATGTGGGCTTCAGGCTCTGGCAAATGGGGATCTGGACCTGACCCTGCCACTCTTAGCTGTGGTGAGTCTCTCCACTGTTCTAAGCCACCATTTACCTCTCTATAAAATGGGACCAACCACATGGGCCTGCATAGGATTGTAGGAAGAGTTAGAGGCTGTGGCAGATTCATTAAAGACACACTACTCCTCACCCACAGCCTCAGGTGCAGGGCTCTGGGGCCCCAGTTGGCCTAAGGAAAGCCAGACATTTTTTATCTCAGGAAAACAATCTGAACTATACTCTAATTCAAACACTTGCCAGCCAAGGGATTGGTGGAGGTTAGCAGCACCTTACACGTGGACACAGATGTATTCATTTCCTATTGCCACTCTTAACGAACGTAATGGCTTAAAACAACACAAACTGATTTTCTTATAATTCTGGGAGTGAGAAGTCTAAAGTTAGATTGGCCATAAGGCTGTGTTCCTTCTGGAAGCTTCAGGGAGAGAATCTGATTCCTCTTGTCTTTTTCATTCCTGGGCTGGGGCCCCTTCCTTACATCACTCTAAACCCTTGCCCCCATCACCACATCTTCTATTCTCTCTGACCCTCCTTCCTCCCTCTTGTAAAGACCATTGTGATTACATTGGGCCCACCCAGGAATGCGGGATAACCTCCCCATCTCAAGATCCATAATTTAATCACATCTGCAAAGTCCCTCTTTTCACATAAGCTAACATATCCCCAGGGTCCAGAGATCAGAATGTGGACATCTCTGAGGGGCCATTATTCAGCCAACCATACCAGGCAGTCTGGTTTGTTTGTCTGTTCTTTTCAGGAGTCTATCAAACTGCCCCTTTATGTTGCCCCTGAGCCCAGCTCAAGGGTTGAAGAGCAGTTGTGCTGTGGTTTAGATCAGATTTAGGCATACAGCCCTAGACTAGTCTTTTAAAAAATGTTCAGCCTGGCCCTACAACTCCTTGGGCTGTTCAGACTTGACAGCGGGGCCATGTAGACCCATTGCAGAAGTTTGTCTTCACAGTGAGTTGTAAGTTCCTGAAAAATAGGGACCTGCCTTCAATTTTATATTTATTACTTGAGAAAAATAGTTTTTTATATATATAATGCTTATAAGCATGGGCTTTTGAGTCAGTCAGCTGGCTCCATTACTGGACATACAAAGCTTGTTAGCGAATTTTGCTGATCCTTGGTTTTCCATGTCAGTAAAATGGAGACATTATGTAGCACAGCAGTAGTCAGCTGGGGTTATCCTAATAAAGTATCACAGCCTGGGGGGCGTAAACAACAGAAATTTATTTCCTCACACCTCTGGAGGCTGGATGTCTGAGATTAAGGCATTGGCAGGGTTGGTTCCTTCTGAGTCCTCTCTCTTTGGCTTGTAGATTGCCACCTTCTCCCTGTGTCCTCACGTGCCTTCCCTCCGTTTGTGCCCGAATTTCCTCTTCTGTAGAGACACCACACATAGTGCATTGGAGCCCACCCTTGTGACCTCATTTTTTAACATAATTACCACTTTCAAAACCCCTCTCTCCAAATACAGTTGCATTTTGAGATTCCGGGAGTTAAGACTGAAACCTATAAATGTTGGGGGGGGTCACAAATCAGCCTATAACAAACAATCCATCTCAATGAATTATATGACAAATTAATTAAAGCATGTAGAGAAAATCTGTTAGGATGGTACCTGGCACTCATAAATATTCCATAAAATGCCACTGTTGTTGCTGCTATTGTTTTTATTTATTTATTTATTTTTTGGATTTAGAATTCTAGAATTTTTATTTTTTTTATTTTTTATTGTTATGTTAATCACCATATATTACATCATTAGTTTTTGATGTAGTGTTCCATGATTCATTGTTTGTTCATAACACCCAGTGCTCCACGCAGAATGTGCCCTCTTTAATACCCATCACCAGGCTAACCCATCCCCCTACCCACCTCCCCTCTAGAACCCTCAGTTTGTTTTTCAGTGTCCATTGTCTCTCATGGTTCATCTCCCCCTCTGACTTACTCCCCTTCATTCTTCCTCTCCTGCTATCTTCTTCTTTTTCTTTTTTCTTAAAATATGTTGCATTATTTGTTTCAGAAGTACAGATCTGTGATTCAACAGTCTTGCACAATTCACAGTGCTCACCATAGCACATACCCTCCCCAATGTCTATCACCCAGCCACCCCATCCCTCCCACCCCAACCACTCCAGCAACACTCAGTTTGTTTCCTGAGATTAAGAATTCCTCATATCAGTGAGGTCATATGATACATGTCTTTCTCTGATTGACTTATTTCACTCAGCATTAACACCCTCAATGAGATACCACCTCACACCAGTCAGAATGGCTAAAATTAACAAGTCAGGAAACGACAGATGTTGGCAGGGATGTGGAGAAAGGGGAACCCTCCTACACTGTTGGTGGGAATGCAAGCTGGTGCAACCCCTCTGGAAAACAGTATGGAGGTTCCTCAAACAGTTGAAATTAGAGCTACCATTCGATCCAGCAATTGCACTACTGGGTATTTACCACAAAGATACAAATGTAGGGACCCGAAGGGGTATGTGCACCCCAATGTTTATAGCAGCAATGTCCACAATAGCCAAACTGTGGAAGGAGCCAAGATGTCCATCGACAGATGAATGGATAAAGAAGATGTGGTATATATACACAATGGAATATTATGCAGTCATCAAAAGGAATGAGATCTTGCCATTTGCAACGACGTGGATGGAGCTGCTATTGTTTTTAAAGGAAGTTGGCCAACACTCCCTTCCACCCCTTTCTATATCTGTTATAAAATAGTTCACATGTTTATAAATTCTTTTTAAAAACTTCCTGTGTCTTCCATTTCCTTTTGGGTTCCCTACTTATTTTTATATACGTGGCCATTCCTAAACACTAAGACAGTATTGCCACTGAAAAGGGATGCATTTTCAGGCTTTTTGCAGTGGCACTTATATGTTATTTAAAGGGAAGCTGCTTATCTCTTTGAAATGCTTATGACCAAGGTATACCTGAGTCAACTTTTTCAGTGTGGTAGTTCTGGCTTTGATTTTCACAGACCACTTTTGATTTGGTTCACTTACTCCCTGTAATTCCTGGGATCCAGAGTTTTATCATTCATAGAAAAACTGAGAAAACAAGTTGTTCATTTATGGATCCCAGTAACCCAGCTGTCACCAGGAACTCTGTCAGGGAAACTCTACTTCCTCTAAGGAAGAAACGAAGGGCTTACAATATGTGGATCTAGAAGATTTATCTAGTGTCCATCAAGAGACTTGTGCCAAAAGGGCGAGAGAAACTTTAATCACAGTACCTCAGAACCAGTAACATCCTAAATATCCATCAACAGGTCAATGAGTAAACAAAAGGGATGCTGCTCAACAATAAAAAGGAGCAAATTATCATTACACACAACAACATAGGCGAGCCCAAGAAGCAGATGCAAAGGTGAACATACTGTGTGATTCCATTTACATGAGGCTCTAGAACAATGAAAACTAATCTATGGTGATAGAAATCAGATGAGTAGTTGACCAGGTGGGGATAGATGATGTGAATGACAGGAAGGAAATGGGGACACTTTCATGGATGATAGAAATGTGCTATATCTTGACTGGGGTGGTGGTTAGGTTACATGGACATACAAATTTGTTTATAACTCACTGAGCTATACATTTAAAACGTATGCATTTAATTGCCTATAAATTAAGCTTTCAAATTTATTTAAAAACCAATCAATAAATAAAATAACATCCTGCTCAATGCAGTCTTCTCCAAATTAGAATTTGAGGTTATATTAACACAGCCCTGAAGCCAACTGGCCTTTTTGGCTCTCATTATATTCTTGTGTGCTTTACCCACAAAGGGCCAGATTGGAAATAAGAAAGTGAGGCTGAAAGCTCTTGAACAGAGAGCCATGGAACATTACATATTGGAGTAATGCATAAGCGACCAGGATGCCTGGAACAAATAACTTTTTGCTGATCCACTGTGAAAATTCAGCAAACTCAAAAGCCCTCTAAATTCATTTCATTCCTGAAGACTAAAATAGGTTCTCATACTTATTTGCTGACTAACATTCAGTCCAGAGCCTTTTAAGAAAGAATTCTTATAAATTATCAGCAAATGTTCTGCCTGAGTTTCAGTGCTTTAGATAGTAAGCATTGCAATTTGTTGGTAGATACTGTGCAACAGAGAGTATTAACTTCTGCCATTCCCTGTTCAATATTCAGAAAAATTGGGCACTGTTTAATACAATATCTGCTATGTATTTACAAAGGGACCATAAATGATATGACTAGAAAATGGATCCAAATTTATCATCTGGATATGTGAGATAATATCACCTTCTTTTGCCTACCTCGTGGAGTTTTTGGTGAAGAATAAGAAGTTGGAATAACTTGGAAAGATGAGAATCATAGTATTATGTCACACTTGCTTTCATGTAGGTCCATGAATGTCTACCTGAACATCAGTGAAATTCCTGATTTATCTCTTCTCTATTTGGTATGACTTCTGTACTCTTAAAGGAAACCATTTTGGACTGGTATTCTCTCTCTTTATCTCTCCCATTAATATAAATTCTGTGTACTCCCACCCCATTCTTGCTTTGACCCCAAAGGAATTTTTCTTATCTTTTCATATTTTAGAAGACTTTGTTCATGACAGAGTAGGAAAAGAGGAGTTTAATTGGAAGAAAGAGCTGGATACCTGCCAGACACCTCGAGCTGGTTTTGGTTCTCAGTGGAGAAAGGGAATTGAGAGGTAAAATGTAATAGAAGCAATCCTTAAAGATATGAAAATTCTGAGGATATGCACAACTGACTGTCCCAGGAAACAAAGTATGTTGCATAATCAGGAAGACCCTACTTCCTAACTCTGAATGAAACCCAACACTATGCTGACACTCAGTACTTTTGGTAAATCTAAAGACAGAAACTATGGCATGCACACTGACTTTTTTTTAAGCACATAGTCTCAGTAAGCTTTTTTCTAAGAGGATTTGCAAAAAAAAAAAAAAAAAAAAAAAAACAAAAAAAAACAGATGTAGAAACTGGGAAAAGACAGGAAAAACAGGGTGCAAGTTGTATGGCAATTATGGGTTAACAAGTGGGCCAGTACCACCCCTGCCAACATCTTTGGGGTACTCTTAGCTTTGTAGGGGCACTTGGGTGAGGGGATGAGAGCCAGCTCTAATTGAGTTTATCCAGTCAGTACACATGAGACTATCTCTTTGACGGCTCTATCCTTCTCCTTCTCTTTCTCCTTCTCCCATTCTCTCTCTCTTCCTTGTTCTCTTTTTAAAGGTTCATTATGGTTGGCTATATGTTTGAGCTATTTCCAGATTCACTTAACATTCTGGCTTCTCATCTGGTAAATGAGGAGTCAGGGTCATATCATGTACAAGAGTCCTTCCACAATCACCAAACTGATTTTCTCAATAGAATGGCAGAGAACATAGTTTGTGAAAGTGTACCACATAGTTGCCCAAGGTGGGGCTTATATCATCCCCTGCACCTGCTTACCAGGGAGAATCTTTAAACCTGGTGGGTTGGGGAAGAATGTGAAAACTGGAATCTTCCATTCCCTTCCGTATGTAAAACCATAGGTTGGGTTCTGGTGAGTATTTCTTCTAACTTCCATTCTGACAGGAGGTGACATGAAGGAGTAATGAAGGGCATGGAACCCAAGCAAGATTTGTTTGAAATCCAGTCCCCCCCCCTCCAGTTACTAGTGTTGTGGCCTTGACAGTTAATCAACTTCATTATGCTCTCATTCTCAACTATAAAATGGGGATGGTTACAATATGACCTAAGTCAGAAATTTGTAGCAAAGAGTAAATGAATTTCCATAAATGTCTGAAAGAATCTCTGGTACATAATTTATACATTATATAATTTATTTATTTATACAGTATAAATACAATATAATTTAATTTATACAATATAAAATTTATACAATATTTTAAAAGCTACAAATTAGAGCATATGTCACATTGAAATCATTGTCTGATTATATTTCTAATGTTCCTTATTAAGTCTGCGCATCCCATGAAGACTAGACCAAATAGTACATGATAATAAATATTTGATTAATTTGGGCAAATTTTAAAAATCTAACCAAGATAAAAGAAAATTAATGTAGTCAATTTCAAAGCCTGTGTGATTAGGAAAAAAGGACATTTGTGCCTTTGTTGCCTCATAGACACAGCCTGTTTCTAATTCATTACTGGCTATGAAATGTGCCCATTTTTGAATGGAGGATCTATCTCTTCACCTGAACTACCTCACAGTTGGTTCTCAGGAGGGACATTTACCTGACACCCCCACCCCCACATCTACAAGCTTGTTGAAATAACAGTTGTGACACACAGAGGGAATGAATCCATTATTATTTCCCAAAGACCAGGAAAGCATGACAAGAGTGTCTAGACACTTTCATGAATTTCTAGAGGACAGAAATCAGATGTGATTGTTCTGATCCAGAGCAGGGAGTCTCAATCTGGAGCACATGTAGGAAAGAGTTAAAGTAGAATTGGCTCCACTTGAGCTCAGAGCTCTGAGCACATAATCAGAAGGTGTGGTGTGTGCAGAGGTTGGTGAAGAAGGAATAATTAGGGTAATTAATTAAATAACTGTACTTGTGCTTCAGAGATCTACTGCTATGTAACTAGCCACCCCAAACTTGGTCATGTAAAACAACAACCTTTTAAATCTGTGCTCTGAGAATTTGGCCAGAGCATAGCAGGGATGATTTATCTCTGTTCCACAATGTGTAGGGAAATACTGGAAATATTAGGAAATACTAAGAAAATACAACGTCACTGGAAATTCTGGACTGGCTAGAAGTGACTTGATTGGCTAAGGCTGGGATCGTCTGGAAATTTCTTCACTCACATTTAACCCTGGACTGGGGTGAGGTGAAGCTGGGCTCAGCTGGGACTGTTATCTAGAATACCTACATGTGGCTTGGGCCTCCTCATATATGGCAGCCTTGGGCTGTGTCAAATGACTTTCATGGTAGCTCCAGGATCTCAGGGTTAGTGTTCCAGAAAATGAGGCAGACATTGTGTGGCCTCTTATGACCTAGCCTCCGAAGTCATATACTGCCACTTCTGTCACACTGTATTGAAAAGCCCACCTGGATTCAAGAGGAGAGGACATAGATCTCTAATTCTTTTTTTAAATTTTTTATTGTTATGATAATCACCATACATTACATCATTAGTTTTTGATGTAGTGTTCCATGATTAATTGTTTGTGAATAATACTCAGTGCTCCATGCAGAGCATGCCCTCTTTAATACCCATCACCAGGCTAACCCATCCTCCCACACCCCTCCCTTCTAGAACCCTCAGTTTGTTTTTCAGAGTCCATCGTCTCTCATGGTTCATGTCCCCCTCCAATTTCCCCACTTTCACTCTTCCCCTCCCGCTATCTTCTTCTTTTTTTTTCTTAACATGTATTGCATTATTTGTTTCAGAGGTACAGATCTGTGATTCAACAGTCCTACACAATTCACAGTGCTCACCATAACACATATCCTCCCCAATGTCTATCACCCAGCCATCCCATCCCTCCCACGCCCACCCCCAGCAACCCTCAGTTTGTTTCCTGAGATTAAGAATTCCTCATATCAGTGAAGTCATATGATACATGTCTTTCTCTGATTGACTTCTTTCGCTCAGCATAACACCCTCTAGTTCTATCCACGTCATTGCAAATGGAAAGATCTCATTCCTTTTGATGGCTACATAATATTCCATTCTATATATATACCACTTCTTCTTTATCCATTCATCTGTTGTTGGACATCTTGGCTCTTTCAGCAGTTTGGCTATTGTGGACATTGCTGCTATAAACATTGGGGTGCACGTACCCCTTCGGATCCCTACATTTGCATCTTTGGGGTAAATACCCAATAGTGCAATTGCTGGATCGTATGGTAGCTCTATTTTCAACTTTTTGAGGAACCTCCATACTGTTTTCCAGAGGGGTTGCACCAGCTTGCATTCCCACCAACAGTGTAGGAGGGTTCCCCTTTCTCCGCATCCCCGCCAACATCTGTCGTTTCCTGACATTAATTTCAGCCATTCTGACTGGTGTGAGGTGGTATCTCATTGAGGTTTTGATTTGGATTTCCCTGATGCCGAGCGATGTTGAGCACTTTTTCATGTGCCTGTTGGCCATCTGGATGTCTTCTTTGGAGAAATGTCTGTTCATGTCTTCTGCCCATTTCTTGATTACATTATTTGTTCTTTGGGTGTTGAGTTTGATAAGTTCTTTTTTTTTTATTTTTTTATTGTTATGTTAATCACCATATATTACATCATTAGTTTTTGGTGCAGTGTTCCATGATTCATTGTTTGTTCATAACACCCAGTGCTCCATGCAGAACGTGCCCTCCTCAATACCCATCACCAGGCTAACACATCCCCCTACCCCCCTCCCCTCTAGAACCCTCAGTTTCTTTTTCAGAGTCCATCATCTCTCATGATTCGTCTCCCCCTCTGACATACTCCCCTTTTCTTCCTCTCCTGTTATCTTCTTCTTTTTCTTTTTTCTTAAAATATGTTGCGTTATTTGTTTCAGAAGTACAGATCTGTGATTCAACAGTCTTGCACAATTCACAGCGCTCACCATAGCACATACCCTCCCCAGTGTCTATCACCCAGCCACCCCATCCCTCCCACCCCCAACCACTCCAGTAACACTCAGTTTCTTTCCTGAGATTAAGAATTCCTCATATCAGTGAGGTCATGTGATACATGTCTTTCTCTGTTTGACTTATTTCACTCAGCATAACACCCTCCAGTTCCATCCACGTCGTTGCAAATGGCAAGATCTCATTCCTTTTGATGGCTGCATAATATTCCATTGTGTATATATACCACCTCTTCTTTATCCATTCATCTGTCGATGGACATCTTGGCTCTTTCCACAGTTTGGCTATGGTGGACATTGCTGCTATAAACATTGGGGTGCACGTACCCCTTCGGGTCCCTACATTTGTATCTTTGGGGTAAATACCCAGTAGTGCAATTGCTGGATCGAACGGTAGCTCTAATTTCAACTGTTTGAGGAACCTCCATACTGTTTTCCAGAGTGGTTGCACCAGCTTGCATTCCCACCAACAGTGTAGGAGGGTTCCCCTTTCTCCACATCCCCGCCAACATCTGTCGTTCCCTGACTTGTTAATTTTAGCCATTCTGAGGGGTGTGAGGTGGTATCTCATGGAGGTTTTGATTTGGATTTCCCTGATGCCGAGCGATGTTGAGCACTTTTTCATGTGCCTGTTGACCATTTGGATGTCTTCTTTGGAGAAATGTCTGTTCATGTCTTCTGCCCATTTCTTGATTAGATTATTTGTTCTTTGGGTGTTGAGTTTGATAAGTTCTTTATAGATTTTGGATACTAGCCCTTTATCTGATATGTAATTTGCAAATCTTTTCTCCCATTCTGTCGGTTGTCTTTTGGTTTTGTGGACTGTTTCTTTTGCTGTGCAAAAGCTTTTTATCTTGGTGAAGTCCCAATAGTTCATTTTTGCCCTTGCTTCCCTTGCCTTTGACGATGTTTCTAGGAAGAAGTTGCTGCGGCTGAGGTTGAAGAGGTTGCTGCCTGTGTTCTCCTTAAGGATTTGGATGGACTCCTGTCTCACATTTAGCTCTTTCAACCATTTGGAGTCTATTTTTGTGTGTGGTGTAAGGAAATGGTCTACTTTCATTCTTCTGCATGTGGCTGTCCAATTTGCCCAGCACCATTTGTTGAAGAGACTGTCGATTTTCCATTGGCCTTCTTTCCTGCTTTCAAAGATGAGTTGACCATAGAGTTGAGGGTCCATTTCTGGGCTCTCTATTCTGTTCCATTGATCTATGTGTCTGTTTTTGTGCCAGTACCATACTGTCTTGATGATGACAGCTTTGTAATAGAGCTGGAAGTCCGGAATTGTGGTGCCACCAGCTTTGCTTTTCAACATTCCTCTGGCTATTCGGGGTCTTTTCTGGTTCCATACAAATTTTAGGATTATTTGTTCCATTTCTTTGAAAAAAGTGGATGGTATTTTGATGGGGATTGCATTGAATGTGTAGATTGCTCTAGGTAGCATTGACATCTTCACAATGTTTATTCTTCCAATTGATGAGCATGGAACATTTTTCCAATTCTTTGTGTCTTCCTCAGTTTCTTTCACGAGTATTTTATAGTTTTCTGAGTACAGATCCTTTGCCTCTTTGATTAGATATACCCCTAAATATCTTATGGTTTTGGGTGTAATTGTAAATGGGATCGATTCCTTAATTTCTCTTTCTTCTGTCTTGTTGTTGGCGTATAGGAATGCCACAGATTTCTGTGCATTGATTTTCTATCCTGCCACTTGACTGAATTCCTGTATGAGTTCTAGCAGTTTTGGGGTGGAGTCTTTTGGGTTTTCCACATAAAGTATCATATCATCTGCAAAGAGTGAGTTTGACTTCTTCTTTGCTGATTGGGATGCCTTTTATTTCTTTTTGTTGTCTGATTGCTGTGGCTAGGACTTCTAATACTATGTTGAATAGTAGTGGTGATAGTGGACATCCCTGCCGCATTCCTGACCTTAAGGGGAAAGCTCTCAGTTTTTCCCCATTGAGAAGGTTATTCGCTGTAGGTTTTTCATAGATGGCTTTTATGATACTGAGGTATGTACCCTCTATCCCTATACTCTGAAGAGTTTTGATCAAGAAAGGATGCTGTACTTTGTCAAATGCTTTTTCTGCATCTATTGAGAGGATCATATGATTCTTGTTCTTTCTTTTGTTAATGTATTGTATCACATTGATTGATTTGTGGATGTTGAACCAACCTTGCAGCCCAGGGATAAATCCCACTTGGTCGTAGTGAATAATCCTTTTAATGTACTGTTGGATCCTATTGGCTGGTATTTTGGTGAGAATTTTTGCATCCATGTTCATCAAGGATATTGGTCTGTAATTCTCCTTTTTGATGGGGTCTTTTTCTGGTTTGGGGATCAAGGTAATGGTGGCCTCATAAAACGAGTTTGGAAGTTTTCCTTCCATTTCTATTTTTTGGAACACTTTCAGAAGAATAGATATTAATTCTTTAAATATTTGGTAGAATTCCCCTGGGAAGCCATCTGGCCCTGAGCTTTCGTTTGTTGGGAGATTTTTGATGACTGCTTCAATTTCCTTAGTGGTTATAAGTCTGTTCTGGTTTTCTATTTCTTGCTGGTTCAGTTTTGGTAGTTGATACATCTCTAGGAATGCATCCATTTATTCCAAGTTATCTAATTTGCTGGCATAGAGTTGCTCATAAAATGTTCTAATAATTGTGTTTCTTTGGTGTTGGTTGTGATCACTCCTCTTTCATTCATGATTTTGTTGATTTGGGTCATTTCTCTTTTCTTTTTGATAAGTCTGGCCAGGATTTATCAATCTTGTTAATTCTTTCAAAGAACCAGCTCCTAGTTTCGTTGATCTGTTCTACTATTCTTTTGGTTTCTATTTCATTGATTTCTGCTCTGATCTTTATTATTTCTGTTCTCCTGCTGGGTTTAGGCTTTATTTGCTGTTTTTTCTCTAGCTCCTTTAGGTGTAGGGTTAGGTTGTGTATTTGAGACCTTTCTTGTTTCTTGAGAAAGGCTTGTATTGCTATATACTTTCCTCTTAGGACTGCCTTTGCTGCATCCCAAAGATTTTGAACAGTTGTGTTTTCATTTTCATGGGTTTCCATGAATTTTTTTAATTCTTCTTTAATTTCCTGGTTGACCCAGTCATTCTTTAGTAGGATGCTCTTTAGCTTCCATGTATTTGAATTCTTTCCGACTTTCCTCTGTGATTGAGTTCTAGTTTCGAAGCATTGTGATCCGAAAATATGCAGGGAATGATCCCAATCTTTTGGTACTGGTGGAGACCTGATTTGTGACCTAGGATGTGATCTATTCTGGAGAATGTTCCATGGGCACTAGAGAATAATGTGTATTCCGTTGCTTTGGGATGGAATGTTCTGAATACATCTATGATGACCATTTGGTCCAGTGTGTCATTTAAAGTCTTTATTTCCTTATTGATCTTTTGCTTAGATGATCTGTCCATGTCAGTGAGGGGGATGTTAAATCCCCCACTATTATTGTACTGTTGTCAATGTGTTTCTTTGCTTTTGTTATTAATTGCCTTATATAATTGGCTGCTCCCATGTTAGGGGCACAGATATTTATAATTGTTAGATCTTCTTGTTGGATAGACCCTTTAAGTAGGATATAGTGTCCTTCCTCATCTCTTATTACAGTCTTTGGTTTAAAATCTAATTTGTCTGATAGAAGGATTGCCACCCCAGCTTTCTTTTGGTGTCCATTCGCATGGTAAATGGTTTCTCCCCCCTCACTTTCAATCTGGGGGTGTCTTTGGGTCTAAAATGAGTCTCTTGCAGACAGCATATCGATGGGTCTTGTTTTTTAATCCAATCTGATAGCCTGTGTCTTTTGATTGGGGCATTTAGTCCATTTACATTCAGGGTAACTATTGAAAGATATGAATTTAGTGCCATTGTATTGCCTGGAAGGTGACTGTTACTGTATATTGTCTCTGTTCCTTTCTGGTCTGTGTTACTTTTAGGCTCTCTCTTTGCTTAGAGCACCCCTTTCAATATTTCTTGTAGGGCTGGTTTCGTGTTTGCAAATCCCTTTAGTTTTTGTTTGTTCTGGAAGCTTTTTATCTCTCTTTCTATTTTCAATGACAGCCTAGCTGGATATAGTATTCTTGGCTGCATATTTTTCTCATTTAGTGCTCTGAAGATATGATGCCAGTCCTTTCTGGCCTGCCAGGTCTCTGTGGATAAGTCTGTTGTCAGTCTAATGTTTCTACCATTGTAGGTTAGATATCTCTTCTCCCGAGCTGCTTTCAGGATTTTCTCTTTGTCTCTGAGACTCGTAAGTTTTACTATTAGATGTCGGGGTGTTGACCTATTTTTATTGATTTTGAGAGGAGTTCTCTGTGCCTCCTGGATTTTGATGCCTGTTTCCTTCCCCACATTAGGGAAGTTCTCTGCTATAATTTGCTCCAATATACCTTCTGCCCCCCTCTCTCTTTCTTCTTCTTCTGGGATCCCAATTATTCTAATGTTGTTTCGTCTTATGGTATCGCTTATCTCTTGAATTCTGCCCTCATGATCCAGTAGTTGTTTATCTCTCTTTTTCTCAGCTTCTTTATTTTCCATCATTTGATCTTCTATATCGCTGATTCTCTCTTCTGCCTCATTTATCCTAGCAGTTAGTGCCCCCATTTTTGATTGCACCTCATTTATAGCCTTTTTGATTTCAACTTGGTTAGATTTTAGTTCTTTTATTTCTCCAGAAAGGGTTTCTCTAATAACTTCCATGCTTTTTTTAAGCCCAGCTACTATCTTTAAAGTCATAATTCTGAACTCTAGGTCCAAATTGTACTAATGTCTGTATTCAGTACGTCCCTGGCAGTCAGTACTACCTCTTGTTCTTTTTGTTGAGGTGATTTTTTCCATCTTGTCATTTTGTCCAGAGGAGAATAGATGAATGAGAGAACAAAATGCTAACAGGGTGACAATGTTCCCAGAAAATATACTCTAAACAAATCAGAAAAGTCCTGAAGCCAGGGGAAAAGAAAGGGAAAGAAAGAAAAAAGATAAAGTTAAAGATAAAAGCAAACAAAAACAGAACAAAACAAAAAAAACAGAATATGATCAAATATGATCAGGCTGGTGCATAGATCAGTGCCACACACTAGATTTTGGGTGTATTTTGGTCTGTTAGAAGAAAGTGCCTCCCAAAATTTTAAAGAAAAACAAACTTATATATGTACAAAAATAAGGGTTGATATGATGAAGGGATGGAATATGACTGTAAAGATGAAAATTATAAAAAATTTTATAAAAGGAATTTGTAAGTTGTTTGAAAAAAAGAAAGAAGAGGATTTAAAAAAAGAATAAAAAAGGGAGAGAATATGATCAGGCAGGAAACTAGAACAAAGCCATACACTAGAGATTTAGGGTATATTTTGATCTGTTAGAAGAAACTGTATCTCAAAATTTTAAAGAGAGAACAACTTACATATATATGCCAAAAATAAGGATAACTACTATGAAGGGATAGAATATGACTCTAAAAAATGTTTTTTAAAAAAGGGATTGATAAGATGTTGGTTAAAAAAGGGGAAAAGAAAAATTCAAAAGAAAAAGTTAAAAAATAATTAACTTTGAAAGACTAAATAATCATGAGAAAAAAGCCATGAATTCTATGTGCAGTATTCCCCTAGCGCTGGAGTTCTGCGGTTCTCATTAATTGGTAAACTTGTTCTTGGCTGGCGGTTCTTGCTGATCTTCTGGGGGAGAGGCCTATTGCTGTGGTTCCCAAATGTCTTTGCCGGAGGCGGAATTGCCCCGCTTTTGTCGGGGCTGGGCTAAATAATCTGCTGGGGTTTGCTCTTGGGAGTTTGTTCCCTGCAAGCTTTCCATACAGCTTTGGAGGACGAGAATGAAAATGGCAGCTTCCCAATCTCCATCCCAGAGGAGCTGAGAACTTGGGGCCCCACTCCTCAGTGCGCCCCCAGAGAAAAGCAGTCAATCACTCCCGTCTCCCTGGTCTCCAACCACACTCCGTGCTCACCCGGCCTGTGACCGAGCGTTTCTATCTCTGGCATCTGACTCGGTGTGGAGTCTCCAAACCCAGCAGATCCCTGCGGTGCGCTCCCATGCCCCTCCTCCCGGGGGGAGGAAGGGGAGTCTCCCTGGATCTGCCGCTTTTTGGGTCCCTGCTGGAGGAGCAGTGGCCCGACTGTGCCGCAGATCACAGTTTATGGCAACCCCCTGCTGAGAGCCCGCGCCTCTGCTCCGTCTCTGCAGCCGGCTTCCCTGCTCAGATACCTGGGAGCTCTGCTGCACTCAGGCACCCCCAGTCTTTCTGTGACCCCAAGGGTCCTGAGACTACACTGTCCCGCAAGGGTTGCAGCCCCCACTTAGCCACTGGAGTGACGTCCCTTAGTGGAGGCGACTTCTAAAAGTTCCGATTTTGTGCTCTGCGGCTCTATCACTTGCCAAAAGTGGCCGACGGAGGCCCCCTTCCCCACCGTCTACCCTTCAGAATATCACCTCGGATTCACCTCTCTGCACGTCCTACCTTCCAGAAAGTGGTGGCTTTTCTGTTCAGAGAGTTGCTGCTATTCTTTTCTTCGATCTCCTGTTGAGTTCTTAGGTGTTCAGAATGGTTTGATCCCTATCCAGCTGAATTCCTGAGACCAGACGAAATCCAGGTCTCCTCCTCCGCCATCTTGCTCTACCCCCTAGATCTCCAATTCTTGATGACAGGAGTGTCAGAGAGGTGTGACCATGTTGGAAAACCACCCTGCTTTAGAATAAGTGAATCAGCTGGTTCTTTCTTATCTCCATCAGTTGACCAGTGTCTTTCCCAAGTCAGGACCAAAAAAATGGTCTTTAAAACAAGTGAATATCTGTCTAAGATGGCTTATAACTTCTGCTAGAGAAGAAAGAAAAGTCTGAGCTATCTCTGGACCTTTATAATGTCTAACATTGTAGAGGGACTCAACAGAAAAGTAGGCAAAAAAATCACATTCAAGTATTGTATCTCCTCTTTATTTTGCCTTTTGGAGACCCTACAACAATGACCACATACCTTCACTCGAAGCTTGCCTGTCTGTACACACCCTACATACCTTCAGAGAGCCAGCAATCAGCTCTCTTATTTAGAGTACTCTGGGGAAGCAGACCTATACACCTGTAAAGAAAATTCATGCTGGTTGCCATATTACTCTAGTTTCTATGTATGAGTGTGCTTCCAAAGACTGTCAGGCATTTGAGAAAACTTACCAATGAAAGGACCAAAATGGGTAAACAGAAGAGCTCTCCACCAAGTAGCCAATAATTCAGGTGATAGAAATAAACTTTAAAAAAATTTTAATTTGTATTCTCAAGGGTTCCACAAGTATATTAAAGACATAAAATCAGAACAGGTTGCTCTAAAATAAAAAAAAAAAAGGAAGGGAGGTGGGAGTTGAGGGAATAATCAGTAAAAAAAGAAATTGTTTAAAAAAATTTATAATGTGACTTCCAAAATGTAAAAAATATGAAAAGGACTTTAATAATAGAATTGATATGGTAATGACCAAAACAAAGACTTTAGAGACATAAGAGTAGTGGCATTTAGAGCAGAAAGAAAACATGATGTTTCCATCATGTTAAGAAATCTGGAAGATCAAATGGGGGCTCCAATATGAAATTTAGCTAGAGTTCCAGAAGAAAGTATAGAAATTAGAGGAAAAGTCAACAAATATATAATAATAGGAAATGTCCTCTAGCAGAAGGAAAACAAAAGTCTACATATTGAGAGTTGACACAGTGGTGAACAAAGAGAATGAAAATACATCTATACCTAGAAACATCTGCATGAAATGTTGAAACATCGAGGCTAGAGATCCTAAAATTTTCAGAAAGGAAACAGGTCATGTACAAAGGAATAGAATTGGACTAACACTGGATGCTAGAGAAGACAACAGAAATATACTTCATTAGGAAAGATAATAAATTTAGACCCAGAAAGATAATAAATTTAGACCCAGAATTCTATAGTTAGCTAAACTGGCAATCAAATGGGAGGTAAGATAAAAATGTATTTCAACAAAATAAAGCTCTGAAATTTTACCTCTTACCTAACCTTTTTTTTTAGGAAGCTACTTAAGAATGTGCTCCAGCAAAATGAGGGTAAAACCTAAAAAAAGAGGTTGGCAAAATTAACACAGAAGTCCAATAAAAAGAAATCCCAAAAAACAAGCTGAACAAGCAGGTCTAAAAAGAAAATGGTTCAGATTTTCAAAGAGAGAGAGTTCTAAGGTCCCCAAGAAGAAAAATGGAATTAATTGAAAGTCATATATTTAAAAAAAAATGTGTGTTAGGGCACCTGGGTGGCTCAGTTGGTTGAGCATCTGACTCTTGATTTAGGCTTAGGTCATGATCTCAGGGTCCAGGGATCAAGCCCCACATTGGGCTCTGTGCTGAGTGTGGAGTCAACTTGAGATTCTCTCTCTCTCTCAAAAAAAATTTTTTAAAAAATGTATCTGCACATGTCGGTAATATGAGGAAGAAGGTACACATCAAGTCTCCCAACAAGGAAAGGAAAAGGTAGTTTCAAACCTCAAGACAAAAATCTATGCAAGAAAAGTACTGCAAATATATAATGCAAACTAAAATGCAGAATCTCTTTTTTAAGGATGATGTTTAAGATGATAAACTATTTTATCTTGACATAAGAACATTATCTTTTGAATAACAAGTGGGTGGTGACATTGAACCTGTAAGAAAAGATTACATTTTTAGCATGCTATTTGGCTCTACAATGAGCAATATTCACTTTCCAGTCGTTCTAATATAACTGCTATTTATTTTTTTCTACATTTACACTCAACCTTCAGATAAAACGTGGACAACTAAAAAGATGGTGATAGAATATAAATTATTTCATATTGACAATGTAAAAGTCAAGTTATATTTGAGAGAAGTTTAAATTAGAAGGTGGGATAAGAAGGTGGCTTGAGACAGGAATGTGAGCACTCTTCTCCTACCTAATATGGAATCAAGACATATTTCCAAAAGCTAAAGGAATGTGAGATGGAGGAGGAAAAGTTCAAAGATTTATTAGCCCTGATAATAATAATATAACTTTCAAACATTAGGAGTGTAAGATGTAGGGAATAATGTAAATGAGCTAAATCTTCATTTTTCAAATGATGATGTCTAAAGTGGGTAAATCTAGAAAGAATTACTATGATCCCTTTATTTGGGATAAGAACTAAGAACTAAAAGAACCAAAAAGGAAAATGACTAAAATTGTATACTGCCAGGAGGTGGGAGGGATGAGGCAGGGATGATTGTTTTTCATTAATAAGACCCTGTAAGTACTACTTAGTTTTTGTAATACGTGCTATTTAATTTCCTTAATAGGAGTATAAAGTCATTAACATAACTCCCAGAAGAATTAATTCAAGGCTCAGGGGAGGGGGAAGGGAAGGTAGGAGAGAAGTCTATTATATAGACTTTAATATTGTGCCAGGTGGAATTCTAAACCTGGTGCATGTATCAGCACATTTAATCTGGGTAATAAGCTTTGACGGGGGGTGCTATTATCATCTCCAGTTTGAAGATGAGGAACAGAAGCAGAGACTTGAAGTAAGAGCTTGCCCAGGGCTGTGTAACCAGTAACTGCTGGAGCTGGGATTCGAACTCAGGGATGCTGGCCCAGGGTCCTTGCTCTTCACCATTCTGCTCTATGCTGTTATAATTCCTGTGGGATTGTTTCCTCGCCTTTCCTTTTTTTTTTTTTTTTTAAGATTTATTTAGTTAGTTTAGAGAGAAAAAGGGAGGGGCAGAGGGAGAGAGAGAATGCCAAGCTACTCCCCACTGAGCACAGAGCCCACTGCAGGGCTCAATCTCATGTCCTGAGATCATGACCTGAGCTGAAACCAAGAGTCCGATGCTTAACTGACTGAGCCACCCAGGCGCCCCTTCCTCGCCTTTCCTAATGAGAGGTCAGGAGCAATGAACATATGGAGGTAGAAGCAAACTATTTCATGGTAGCTTTGTGACACCTAAAATTACTAAAAGCAGAAATGTTAAGAATGGATACTTCTGGTGAGTGAGAGGGGGTGGGGAGGTGGAAGGCACGGGGAGGCAGAAAACTTTTACTTACCTTCATGCTCAGTCTACCGCTTGATTTTTTTTAATCATAATCATCAATTTTGTGTTTTAAAGTTTGTGTTACCCAAAACTTAAAAATTTCAGTGGACTTTTATTTTAAAATCAGATAGGAGTGAGAAGACATTTATGAAAACTCAAATTTATGTTTCTTCTGTCTCCCAAGATCAGAGATAATTTGTATAAATGTGTGTGATTTATGCATACAAATGCACCCTTTGGAAATTGATTTAAACATTTTATTACTTTAAGTGTTTGTTTCATTTGAAGGGAAATATATTAAAATTTTCTTGCCAATGCTTCTATCCAACTTAAAGCTCTAGACAAAGATTAGTCTTGTGACTGTAAAATAAAGCTGTGTGATCCCTGAGGCCAGGTCCTGAAATGCTATAGAGCTTCTGCTTATTCTCTTGGGACACTTGCATTCAGAACCCTGAGCCCCCACAGAAGTGTCTGACTGCCCTGAGGCTGCTATCCTGTGAGGAAGCCTCGGCCACATGGAGAGGCGATGTGTAAGTTCCGCCAGTAGCCCCTGCCGAGATCCCAGTCCATGGCCAACAGGAGCCATCGGTCATGCAAGCGAGCCAACCTGCCAATGACTCCAGCCCCTATGACTATAGCCCCTGGCCTTTGCGTCTTTCTGGCTATAAAGTTAAATCCAGCAATTCTACACTTTTTGTTTTACACTGACATGACTCACAAAGTGAATTTTTATTATAAATCCCAAAAAGATATTAAAACAAATCTACTTTATAAGCAGAGTGATGTATGGCAAACACTTCTCGTGTGTAGACTATGAAATATTCATAAGGAATATATAAAATTCGTTATCATTTCTCATAACCTCATACACAGAGAATGGGGTTTTCGTCCATGTTGTGTGGGACTGGGAAGTGCCGGGCACTTCGTTTCTCATTATCTGGGCATCTGTCAGACTAACAGGTCATGGCAGGAGGGGACAGGGGTGTCAACCCCAGCTGCTCAAGGTAAAATCACCTAAGAATGAAAAATTCCAGTAGCCAAACCACAGCCCAGCTCAGCTGACTCACCATCTCTGAGGGTGGGACCCAAGCATGAGTGTTTCATACGGCTTCCAGATGGTTCCACCAAGCAGCCAAGGTTGAGAACCAGGCCTCCCTGAGTCTGATTCAGAAGTTCTGGGGTGAGCCCAGAAATCTGTATTTATCGAACAGACCCAGGTCATTCTTATGACCAGGTAAGTTGAATAATCACCTGTAAGGGGCTGACCATGTGGGCTCTGCGGGACTGACACCTGGCTCAATCACTTTCAAACTGTGAGCCCTGGGTAATTATGTAACCTCACTAAGCCTTAGTTGACTCATCTCTAAAATGGGAGTATTGAAAAACTGGAGGGAAAAAAGCATATAAGGTGTTTGGCATAGTGTTTGGTGCAGAAGAACCAATTTTAAGACATTGGCTATTATAAGCATGGGCTCCACTGCTGACCAAGGCCTCTTGGGAAACAGCCCTAATACTGGTCCCTGAAGGTTCCAAATTATTCAAAGAGACATTTTCTTGCCTACACATGAGATAGGATGCTCCAGATAAAGCCACAGCTTGCAAGTACTGCACACATGCCCAAGATCCCTTTCACCTCCAAATTAGAGGATTTTCTCAGACATGGTTGAATGGATCCTTGCAAGTTGCTGAGGGTCAGGTGTGGGTAAATATTATCATTCCCGGTAGAGAACTGAAATGCGGAAGAGCATAGGCCATGCCCCGATCACAGGGCACCATAAGGGTGAAGCCGGGGAGAAGTCTCTGGAAAGTGGGGAGAATGAGAGCCAGGGAGGAGGCTGTAGATGGAGGGGCGGGGCCCCATCCCCAGTCCTGGCAGACACCTGGAGACCACCCCTTGCCTCTGCTTTCTCTGCACGGCATGAACACGTCTCCCTACTTTGTCCTTACAACACTGCACTTTGATGACTTTTCCGAGTCCAAGAACAGCAAAGGTACTAACTGCTCTCCACTTACATGGTCATCTGCAAGGTGAGAAAACTTACCTAACTACTTAGATAACCTCTCACCATGTTTTTGGTTAAGAACTATTTCTTGGCTCTTTGGGGAAGAGGTTTTGGTTGGTCGGCTGGTGTTACTGGCTGTCCCCCCCCACCCACCTCCCCACCACTCCATTCCCTCAGCTCTCTGCTTTATTGCCTAACGCAGAAGAAGCCAGAGTGTTATTGATGTTACCACATTTTAATTCTCGGTTTCTTTAACTCGGGGAGAAAGTATCTTCCAAGCACTCATTAAAGAAATGTTCTTGTGTTCAATTTGCCCTGGCTTCAGAATCGATTCATGAACATCACCTGCTGTCCCTACCCTGAATCACAGAAATTGCTTAAAATAGATTGCCTGACAGATCAGCTGGAGCCAGATGAGCCACACAGACGTGGCAACCAGTATTTTTTTAGTATGAAAATATCACTGCACTGCATCCACTCAGGAGTAGGGGACAGGTGCTTCCTTTGCAACCTACAGCCCCCACAGGTGGTGGTCTCCCACATTTCCTTTGAACACATACTCCATTATAAGTCAGATTAACTCCTGATATTGTGGAAGTCCTATTTGTCAAACAGTGGGGATAAATCTTAATTTTTAAAGCACAGGCTCCATGTTGCCTCTCCTCAATAACTTGAGGAAGCCAGGGAAACATGGATCCTTCCAGGGATGAAAGGGACACGTCTAAATCCATACCCAAGCCTGTGGGCTGAAAAAAAGCTGGCTCTCCTGTTTTTCTGTCCTCTTTGTCTTGAGCATTTTAATATTCAGAGACTAGAGGGAAATGGTGTGTCTGTCCCCCATGATTCTACCACCGGCTTCTCTGTGTGGCGGTATTATAGACACTAAACACTCATGTAATAAATAATGTGTATAATTTTAGCCAGGGTCTTACTTCCAGAAGCCTAATTAAAATACTTGGTCATAGCTGTCTAATTTCTGAACTCACATGATATGTGTTAATTTCCTTTTTCATCAACACTTCAAATGCAGAGAAGCCCCACAGCATTTGGGGGACCCTACTACCTCTAATGATGTGTCACAGATCAGGACACTGAGATGATCCCTCAAGCTTGAGATTGTCCTTCTAGGTTTCATAATCCATGAAATGAAGAAATATTTGTCTCCTATGTATATTTGGCTACTACTCCCAAATGGTATAAATTTAAAAATAAATTTAGTGCCACTCTGATTTGGATTCTTTATACCATCTTTTCAGCAGACAGAGTAGGAGAGTGTACAAGGGAGCCGGAATTTCCCTGGCATGGTTCTACAAAGGGACTGGACAAGGGGTGATCCCCCAGCATCTTCAGCAGGACAAAGTAGGAAACACCATACATAGAAGCTTTAGGGTGCTTCTAATTTGCAGCTACAGCTCAAACACATCCAGTTGCTCTTTAATGCAAAGATCCAGCATTGTGTCCAGCCCCACTGCCCAGGGTGAAGGCCAAGAGCCACCCCACCAGCCTCCTGCTCATTACATTTCAGTTCTGCAGGTGTGACCCAGACTCCGAAATTCACTGTCCTCTGGGCCAGCACTTCTCACACTGTAACGTGCACATGGTCACGTCACCTGGTGGTCTTGTTAAAATGCAGATTCTGATTCAGCAGATCTAGACTGGGGCCCAAGAGTTGCACTTCTAACAAGCTGTTCCAGACCACACTTGGGGTAAATAGCAGGAGGTGTGCAGCAGGCTGTGGCGAGAGCATCTCTTCAGCCAGAGGACTGACACCCATTCTGCATTTCCTGGGCTGAGGTAGGAGAATGAATGTTTGTGAGCCACTTCAGTTCTTCCTGGAAAATGATATAAATATAGACAGATTTCTCTCCACGATAATGGATGAAACAGAAAGCACACATAATTGAAATCATCAGAGAGCCCCAAATAGTGCTTTTGCCATTAGTTTCAAGCCCCTCCATCCAAGTGCTTAAATCAGCATACCCAGAAGGGACTGAGAGGCACCTCACCTCCCGCCACCTTTCTGACAGAGGGGCAATTAAGTAAATGATGAAAAGCCAGGAACCAAGAAAGAGTAGACCCTCAAGACTTCCTTTTCCAAAAACTAGATTAGAGGCGCCTGTGAACTTGAGTGAGAAAAAAAATTACGTCTTTACTTTTACTGACCAATTAGGTTTAACATTTCATTATTCATGAGGCACCAAAACAGCAGTAGCTACTCGTGACTTTGTCTCCAGCAGAAATACAAGATATTTTCATGCTACATTACAGCTATTGCAGATTATCTGGGATTGCTCTCCTTACTCATCAATACATTGAATGACTAACTCTTCTTACAATAAGGAAACTTCCTGGCTCTTGTTAATAAAGAAGCACATAGATCACTAATATCTCCATTTCTCCATGTTTTGATAACCAGATTTCAGTAAATCAGTTTCTTTGTCATTCTTTGTTATTTATATCTTTTACTACGCAGTTCTGAAAAGGGGTCCATAACGTATGAAGGCGTGCATCGCACAAAATGTTTAAGACCTCCCTCCCCCAGCACAATGTTGGGCTGTAAAGAAACGGCAGCCGGTGCATTCGGCATGGTCAACACTAGTTCAAATAATTCTTTTAGGTCAGGGATCGTAAGTGCATATTCCTGTAGAGCCCAGGTATATAGGAAAATGAGTGAAGTGGTCCAGTCTAAAAGAAACCACAGCAGAGAAAAAGTTATATATGGCAGCTGACTCTTGCCTTTGGAGTTGGGGACAGTGGAGTTGAGGGGACTGTGGCAAGCTGAAGAATGTCGTCCTGTCTAAAGAGGGCATGTCTGAGGGCTCCACAGTGACATGAGGACACCCCCAGGTTGCCAGGACTTCAGATTTTTCCGAGAGAAGCCAAAAGTCTTGGTGTTGTGGAAATCCTCCCCATCAGACACACAATATGGTAATGTATATCTTGGCAATGACTGCAATTAACAAGAAACAGAGAGGAAAAGATATGCTGAGCAGGCCAAACAACCAGAACAAAAGAGCAGTCAATATCCAGCATGAGATAAATAGACAAGATAGAAAAAATTCGGCTTTCCCTTTGCCTTAAGAATATTTCAAAATCACTAAACCTCCAGTTTTGTACTTAAAGAAAGGAAAAATTGTTGTCTTAACCAACACCTAAAATTTTGTAAGGAGGGCTATCAGATTTAGCAAATAAAAATAGAGGGCACCCAGTTAAATTTCAATTTCAGATAAGCAAAAAATATATTTTTAATATATTCCCCAGGTGATATTTGAAGTCATACTTACATTTTTAAAAATTACTTATTGTTACCTGAAATCCGTATTTAACTGGGTGTCTTGTATCTTAT
Source organism: Callorhinus ursinus (assembly GCF_003265705.2). Lineage (NCBI taxonomy): Eukaryota > Metazoa > Chordata > Mammalia > Carnivora > Otariidae > Callorhinus > Callorhinus ursinus. Next base: position 16,406,186 of record NW_027397091.1, read on the forward strand.
CTGGCAACTTTACTTATAAGCCAACTCCCAGTGTGATGGAGTAGTTACTACTAAAACTAATATGTAATATTGACAACCAGAACAGCAATTGCATTTTTCTTTTGGTCGGGTAGCATTTTTATTGGAGGACCACATGCATTCAGGAAAGTGCACATATCATCCCTACAGCTCCGTGACTTTTCACACCCAAGCACACGCAGTAACCAGTACCCTGATCCTGATCAAAAAAGAGAACAGTCCTGGCCTGCAGGAGCACCTCATGCCCTTTCAGGCTCTATCCCTGGCCCAAGGGGAATACCATTCCAGACTTAAAAGAGCATAAGTTTGGGGTGTCTGGCTAGCTCAGTCAGTAGAGCATGCCACTCTTGATCTCTAGGGTGGTGAGTAGAGATTACTTAAAAATAAATAAATAAACTAAAATAAAATGGCATAAGTTAATATGCTCTGCTTTCAAACCTTATGTAAATGGGATTGGGTTGTATTTTTAAGCTTACAAAACTGTGTATGTATGGGATGCCTGGATGGTTCAGTTGGTTGAGCGTCTAACTTCAGTTCAGGTCATGATCTTGGGGTCCTGAGATTGGACCCCATGTCGGGCTCTGCGATCAGCCCAGAGTCTGCTTCTCCCTTGCCTCTGACCATCTTCCCACTAGTGTTCTCTCACTCTCTCTTCCTCAAATAAGTAAATAAAATATTTAAAAAAACCGTGTGTGTGTGTGTGCATGTGTGAGAGAATGCTTACTCTGATTATTGGATTATTGTATATAAATCTATGTTTTGGGGTACAGAAGACACTGCTGGTGCTCTGCCCATGATCCCTTGCCCTTGCCATTTCAGTTCCCACCAGCCTGACTTCCAACTACCAATACCTGCATTTCTCTTTCTGAAGGCTCTCCTTGGTCACTGCCCCTGGGCAGGGAGTGCCAAGCATTAGCAGTCCTGGGTACAGCCCTCAACCAGTGACTGATGGGAGTGGGTGGATAAATACCCCAGCTCTCTCTTCCCTTGGGTGAGACAATGGAGGAGGCACATTCTCCCTGGTCTCACAGAACTCCCCATCAGGAATCAGGATTGTACCCCAGTTGCATCTGCTGTAACTTGCTTCTTGTCTTCCTTCCATCACCTGCCTCACTTCCCCCAGACCCCAGCACTGTTTCCTAGAACCACCTCCCACATAACCTTGGTGCACTCAAATCCTTGCCTCGGGCTCTATTTCTGGGTGGAGCCAAGCTCACACATCCAGTGACATGAAATTACCCTCAGTACCCTGCATTTATTCAACCAACTCGTACCTGGTGCTGGTACCTAGTGCGGCCAGATACAGTGGTGAGTGCAGACTCTACACCTTGTCTTAGCATGGGCAGAGGGCTCCAGCAGCACAGCAGGCCACAGTCCTGTGGCCACAAGTCCGGGATTTCTTCCCTAAGGCAGAGCTAGCTGACTCCTTGTGAATTCTGCTGTGTGTAAGCACAGTCAGAGCTACCATATTTTGAAGGCCTACCAGGCAATAACTTGTATTTAATGTGAAAACAACTGCAGGTAACATTTTGGATAATTGAGAAGGCACTCCAGAGTCCTGGGTGCTCCAGGTCATGATGAGCATCCATGGTTATTGTTCAGTACAATCAATGAAGAACGAGCGTTCAAGAGATTACCGTCTGTCTGCACCGTCCTGATGCGGCCTCATTTTTATTTAAATATATCTCCAATAGCAGCTTGTTTACTTGTCATTTGCTTTCCCCACATACATCTCAAAATGAGATTTCTTAGGAAAAAAAATAAAATTAAACATACAAATGTTTGCAAAGATTAATAAGCAAAGGTTCACTGTATTTTGCAGAAGCATGGTCTTTGTACATGGCCTGATTGTTATGGTCCATTTCTGACAATAAACCAGAATGCAGGAGACTTTTATATAAAAGGGTTTTTTTCCCGGGATCGAAGGATTTAAAAAGTGTACTTGAATAATGCACAGACAGCAGCGCCAAGCCTTCCCCATGGGAGGAAGACCCAGGTCAGGCCCTCACCGGTTCTCAGCACCACTGGGTGTGCTCAGACTGGGTGGGGAATGCCCCAGAGCCCCATTCTTGCTCCACATCGTGTGGTTGCCTTTCCTGAGATAAGAATTGGCGGTAGAAATTGTGTCAGCTCAAAAGCTTGGAACAAAACTCATGTTATGATTTTTCAAATCCCTTTTCCGTGAAATCTGTGTGAAATAACAGTATTTCTGAGACGATAGTTGTATGTTTTATGTCATGTAACTATTATGCTGTTCTGACTGCTTCAATAGTTTTTCAAAAAGGCAAAGCGCTTACAAGTCGAGGGTATTTGTGCCTTTTAAAATGTGTCTGCAATGTCAGATTCTGCTGTTCATCGAGAAAAATCATCATATGTATTACATTATATATATTTACACTATATATTTGTGTATATGCTATGTGTGTATATTATCATATATATAAATAACTGTATATAGATTTGCAGTATATATCCAGGAATATACAGAAAACATACCATTTTATCATAAACAATTACTTTTAACCTCCTAGAAGGAGCCAGAATTCCAGAAGATTATCAGTCAACATTTGAATAAAGGAGAATGTGTTTTTCCTCTGTTTTAGAAGGGTTTTTTTTTTCTTTTGGCATCATGCCACTCTGAAACCAAATGAAATCATAAAAAGGAAACTAAAGCTGCATATTTAATAGAAAAAGTGTAAAATGCACTCTAGAAATAGAAAAGATGATCAAGAAATATCAAGATGAAATTTCAGTTGGGAGGGATTCCTAGAGCTAGGTGGGAAATAGAGTGTCTGCCTTTAATTTACGGGGGGAGTTTGCCAGCAATGGCCTTCTGTAATCTGCACCATCTGCATTATTGATTAATGAGGTCAAGGGCAGAATTACTCACTGTTGGTTTCCTCCCAGGAGCCCTGTTCTGGTCTCTTTGCCAGAGTGACTTCTTGGTCTTCCTTGCAGCCAATTTGCAAAGTGCTAAGGAGGTACTGTCCTCCCATAAGTGCCCCCCCCACCGAGTTGGGTGACACCTGCCAACAGATGACAAAGAGGCTCCCGTTTTGATGAAGAGGTGCTAATAAATGTGTTCACGACCAGAGTCTGATGGTTGCTGGCCTCCATCTAGAGATAAAACACCCTTCACCGAGAAGCAAAGGGAACCACTTAGACCCCATGCACCCCAATTTGTGGAAAAGTGAAACATTCAATCACCAAACAATGAGCTGTATTGGTATTTGTTTGTTTGCTTTAACTAAACTAGCTAGAGTAGTTTCCAGTTTATTTCGAGGACTCTCTCCCTCCTGGAATACATCCATACTGTATCCATATCTGTGGTCCTTATGGTAACACCTTTCTGCTTGGATTACTTGGCCTGAATCTCTTTAAAGCAGTATATATTTTAAATTGAGCTGTGGTCACTGCTTTTTTTGTCTCTCACCTGCAATTTTTCCCTCCTTTGTCTACCGTCTCCAAAGTCAAAGAGAAAAGATGATCTCTGTGGGAGGCAATCACAAATGGGTGTCTGCTTTTCATCCCTGCCTGCAGTGAGGCATCTGCCATGGTGTGAGGAGACAGGGGCTTGAGACCCCGGTTTCCTCCTGGTTGAGATCCCAACCCTTCCCACCAGATTGCTGGTCAGCAAGGGTGACAGTGCCCACCTTATTTGGTCACTATAGGATTGAATGAGATAACCCTTCCTGATCCCTGGATTTGCAGAAAGTGTCATGTAAATATTTGCTGTTGTGATGAGTGGCGGTCACAGAAGCGTAAGGTAGAGGTAGACAGGAGGTCATGGTCAGAGCTCCTCAGTGGTGCTTTAATTCCTTCTAGAGTGTGGAAAGTAATTATTCTCTGGTTTGTCTCCTTGTTACTTATCTTCCAGTTCATTGCTTCTATAGAAAAAAGTTGGTTTTGCTCAAGTGTGGGCTCTGAATCTAAAGCTAAATTTGATGATGGTCCAGCGACTGAAAGCTATTCCGGAGGATAAAATAATCACTACTCATCCAGAGTTGGCATGTAGGCTTAATGCAAGGTGTATTTCTTGCAGCAGTAAATCTAAGTGGATAATTTGTATTATACTTTCTTATTTTTTAATTTAATTATACTTTAATTAATTTTTAATATGCACAGAGCTTAAAGAGGAAACCGGTTCTAAAAAGCTTATTATGAAAGACAGCTCTCTACCAGTCCACCAGCACCGTTTCCCATTCTTTTGACGCAATTGTGTTTTTTAAATGACGTGTAGTTGATGCACGATGTTACGTTAGTTTCAGGTGTCCAGCATCAGGATTGGTGGGGCATGTCCTCCAGTAGCTTTTTGAGAAAGGATACATAGGAAGTAAAGGTTTTGAGACAGTTACACTTTTATTTTTATTCTTCTCTCACTCTTAATGAATAGTTTGGTTGGGCACAGAATTTCAGGCTGAAATCATTTTCCTCTCTAATTTTGAAGGTGTCTCTCCATTGTCTTCTAGTTTCCAGCACTTTTGTTCAGAAGTGAAATGTCATTCTGGTTTTGATCCTTTGTATGTAATTCCATTTCTCTCTTTCTGGTCGTTTCTAAGACCTTTTTCTCTGTGCCAGTATTCTGAAAATTCATAATGATATGCTTCAGTGTATATATATATATATATTTTTTTTTTTTGGTCCATTGTGCTGAACACTCAGGAGGCTGTTTTACTCAGAAAAATGCACATCCTTAACTTCTGGGAATTTTTTAAAAATTATTTATTCGACTATTTTCTCTTTCCTGTTTGCTGGAACTTCTGTCTATAAGTGCCAGGTTTCCTGTTTCTGTTAAGGTGAGGGAGGTACAGTCACTGGTCTGCTTGAAGTGAGGGAGATAATTTGTGGATTACATTTTCAAATACTGTTTCAGTGATCCTGTCTTCAGACCCTCCTTCACCCCCACTTCTAGAGCTTTGCCCACTGCCAGCTGAGTGGACCACTGTTCTGCTTTCCAGCATCTGGGATGCCTGGGTGGTTCAGCTGGTTATGCGTCTGCCTTCGGCTCAGATCATGATCCCGGGGTCCTGGGATCAAGTCCCATGTCAAGCTCCTTGCTCAGCAGGGAGTCTGCTTCTCCCTCTGCAGGCCGCTCCCCCTGCTTGTGCTCGCTCATGCACACGCTCTCTCTCCCTCTCTGACAAATAAATAAATAAGATCTTTGATCAGCTCATACATTCTCTTTTCCTTGGGGGTTTATGCCTTGTTAAAAAAAAAAAAGAACCCCTTTACTATTATCTTCTTCTGGTATAACAAGAAAGAGCAAAGGTCATGGTATGTTTCCAGTCTGTTATGTTTAACCAAAAGCCCAAGTGATTTTTTTAAGGAAATTCAGAATTGATGTTTGCCACATGTTTTAAGTCCATTTTCCTAATCATCAGACACTGAATAAATATTCACAACCTTTTATGACCTGCTGGAAAATGGACAGTTCCGGTCCAATGTAAGCTATTCCATAGATAACCACGGATTCTAAGAGCATACAGTACAAGGAGAGAGAATGATAAGAGGGCAAAGAAGACATTCGTCGTGGGGGCGCCTGGGTGGCTCAGTCGTTAAGCGTCTGCCTTCGGCTCAGGTCATGAGCCCAGCGTCCTGGGATTGAGCCCCGCATCGGGCTCCCTGCTCGGCGGGAAGCCTGCTTCTCCCTCTCCCTCTGTTTGCCTCTCTGCCTACTTGTGCTCTCCCTCTCTCTCTCTTTGTCAAATAAATAAATAAATAAAATCTTTAAAAAACAATAATAATACATTCGTTCTAAAGTGATTTCTGTGGCTTGAGCTCTCTTCTTGACAACCCCATCATCCATAACTTAGATCTGCAAATACAAGACCTAATAAGGCAAAATCAGCAACAGAAAAATACCTAAGTGTCCCTATAACAAGTGGAAGAATGTGTTCATAGAAGGAGACCTCATTACTCATTTATGGTTCTATTTAAGTCCTATCTTTCATGTTATTTGAATCCAGAAAGCCTTTTCTGGTTTGACTTTGCCTGATCTTTTCTTTATAGACGGACACAGTCATCAGGGAGAAAAAGGCTCCAAATGTTGTCCTGTCCCCAAATCCCTTTTTCCTATTGTCTTTGGTGCAGCATGTGGCTGTCATTGGCCCAGCCGACAGCTGACATTTGCTGTGTCCTTCACTTATGAGGCCAAGGGCAAAGGCAACTAGGCAGGTCCTGTGGCCGAGGGGTGGTTGACACTTGTCTTGGGAGGCGGGAGGGAGTTGTGGGTGACAGCCAGGAAGCACTTCTGACCCTGTTCTGCAGACTCTTTCACCCTTCTTTTTGAGAGTCTGCCAAAATGGACCCACTCCACAAAGCAAAGAAAAAATAGCAGGTATCCCTCAAAAGGAGATTTGGGAGGGCTTACCAAGGAGAAATGACTTTTCCTCCAGAACAGGGATCTTAACCTGGCGTCTGCAGCTCCCCGCTTGCCAGCTGCCTTTCCTCCCCATGCCCCAACCCTGCTCGTTGCCCTCCTTTGTCTCACCCAGGGGCCTCCTTCTCCTGCAGGAAGTCTGGACACAGCAGGCCAGGGCTGTCATAGCCTCCGGCCGTGTGCCTCCTGGCCTCATCATAGCAGAGCCATCATATCCTTAAAGGGACATTGCCCAACTGCTAAGAATAACATTTTCTCCAGATAAATATGCAAATCAATATTTTAAAAATTCTGACGAAACAAGGAGCCAGTTGCCGACAAGGACAGCCATGTAATAGAGGGGAGAGAAGGGGGCAGCAGACTGGGCTTGTCCCAGCCCCTTGTGAAGGGCAGCGGCTGCCCAGCCCTGGGGCTCATTCCATGAGCTGGAGCTGCAGCAGACGTGAGAGCCTTGACAAGGACACAGGGTAGGTCGCTCCTCCATCCCCTTGGCATGAGGGATGCTAAGGCTGGTAGGTTCCTGGGAGACACAGGTCTTTGATTCCACTTTGCTGAGCCTTCCTCGTGCTGCCCAACAGCCTGGGACATGTCCACCCGAACTTCTATCCCTCCTTCATAGGGGTCAAACCCAAGGTGCAGTTGGGTGGCACTCCTACCTTCCCCCCTGGCTCCCTCCCCGTTTCCTCTCATGAGTGTCTTCCCCTCACAAAACTGTTGCAGGTTTAATCCCATCTTGGAATCTGCCTTTCTCAGAAGATCCGGACTAATATGCCCAAAGACCTTCAGTAAATTCATATTGGCGGGCAGATTGACCGGGACCAGCACAGGAGACAGAAATACTAAGTTGTGTTCTCGGTTTATCATTGGCCAGAGCCATCAGGAGCCATGCTTTCTCCTTTGCACCATCAAATATCCTGTTTCTCACTGTCTTTTGCCCTTTTCCTTCAGGTTGTGGCTCTTTCCTCCTGGTGCCTGCTGAGGGATTCGATCTACTACACGCTGTCTGTGGTGGCGCTCATCGTGGTAAGTGTGTGACGCACCCCTCACTTGAGTCCCCTTGCCATTTGACTCTTAACTCCTCCTTCTCGCCCCTCGGGATTATGTGCAGCTTCTCTGCATGGAGCAAGTTCAAGGTCTCTGGTGACGAATGAGAGAACGGATATCTATGCACGGAGGTGGCTTCTCTTCCAGCTGCTTTGATCACCCAGAACCCCAGAGTGATAGTTTGGTGCTCAGAACAGGAGGGTTGACTCTGGTTAGCTGGTTCCATGAGAGTCATCTGCTGTTTTCCTGTGACCCCCTGACCATTCCCTCGCACTTTCTCACAGGCTCCTCTGGAACTCTCTTCAGCATCAGTGTCTCCGGGTTTGGACCTTACTTCCCCCTCTCCACATGCTCTCCCAGGACAGCGCCCATGGCCATTACCACCTTTGTGGTGGACACATCCATACTGTATTCTTGGCAATGGCATCCCCCTGAGCTCCAGTCACAGAGAAGCCCCTCTCTACTGGACATCTTCCTATCCCAAACTCAGTGTGTCTCTAAACTTACTGTGACTTCCCCAAGACTGGACCCTCTTTCTGTATTTCAACCCCCATTTCTCTCCTAGCCACCCAACCTGCGGATGATATTAAGTTGACCTTTCCCCCAATTCCACTGTCCCAATTTGGCTTCATTGTAGATTTTCATCTTGTAAAAATCTCCCCAGTGTGTCCCTTCATAGCCCATTTTAGTTGAGGCTTTTTATGTCTTTGACCTGAGCTGACACAGTCTGTTGTGGGTCAGTATGACGATGAGAAGCATTGCTGCCACCCATCCCCCCCCTTTTACCCCCAGGTGAGTCCTCAGAGTTGTCCAAGTGGTAGCTCTACAAAGAACATGCTTGTGGCTCCATGTCACCTGTGGGGACGATTCCAAACCCCTCAGCTTGGCAAGCCGAGTCATCCAGGAGAAGGGTGGTGAATCGGAAAGACACTGAAATGGGAGTTAGGACATCTGACTCCTAATCATGGCCCCCTCCCTTCTGGCTAGCTCTAATGACCTTGGAAAAATCAGTCTCCTCAAGTCATAGTTTTCTCACCTACAAAACAGGAATAGATCCACTAAAGTGTTTACTCCCCTATTTACCAAGTACTTGCCTGTTGGTTATTTAATTGTCAATATCTATACAAATAAGTTGAAAGTGATGTTTAATACAAGACTTTCTACAAGGAACCTGTAGATACTTCAGCCAACAGCAGTTCCTGGCAGTGAAGATCTTGGGTGTACAACCACAGTCCCCTCATTCCAGGGGCCATTGATAATCAGAAGGTCAAGACCTGCCCAAGCAGCAGAGCATTCAGATCCACCATGTTGGAACTGAAGACATGCCTCCTCTGTCGAACTTCCGGTTGGTAGACTTAAGAACATGCCTGAATTCTATGTTCTCATTCTCAATTACTACCTGTAGGTATGGTAATGGGTAAGGTATGATCACCCCAAATCTAGAAGACTCTTCTGTTCACAAAGAATTCTCAAACACTTGTTGCAGCGAGCTTTGTCCTGTGATGTGGGAGCCCACGTTGATCACATGCACCATCTGCTCTCCTGCCTTTGGGGTAATTTAGGATGGCTTTGGAAGTTACTGTTTCAAAAGGCATGGCTTAGGGATGGCATAAATGGATGCAACTCTCTGTTTTGCCGAATTCTGGAATGAGATGACCATTCCCAGAAAGAAGAGGTGATGAGGTGGAAGGCAGAGATCTCCCCGGAGCATGGACTCAGCATGTTCACTCCCAACAGTGAATTGCCCACACTGGTTTCTTTCTCTGTTTTCAGCACAGATGCCTCTTGGACTCTGTGTGAAATAACTTGTCTTGGGTCAGATTTATCTGAATATGCCCAGGATTTAAAAAAAAAATGTAATTGTTGCTAATGATGTGTGAGGAAGTAAAGAGTTTTGTTTCTTTGGGCTGCAGGTGATGCTCACCCAAGTGGGGTCTTAGGCAAAGCTGTCCTCTGCCCCATGTGTGGCCCGTGAATCACAGAGCTGAGCCAGCCAGACACCCAGGCTGCCACAGCTCTGTATTTCCCTCAGATGGCAACAAGATGCAAAAGCCAGTGACTCTTTGCTGTTACTTGCAGATTTGGACTGTGTATTTACAGCCTAGCTGTGAAGGCTGGAGTTTTCTGATTTTGAGAAAAATTACATTTCTCCACTGTTAGGAAGTAATGGCAGAGATAAAGCTTGAGTCCTCAGGGTTTGGTCTTGGGTCTTCTTATTTTTACCCATGTTCCGCCAACTTCTGTACGCCCTGGAAACACCCAGCATGCTTATCTAAAAAGTGCAACCCAGAGATCTTAATCCAGTAAGTTCTGGGGTAGGATGCACGAAGTTCCACTTTGGCCAGATCTGCCCTGCCCCTCAGGGGATTCCGATGCACCACACTCACTTCCAGAAACTCAACTGCAAATACAGTTGTACACCATTTCCTTGGGATAGTCACCTGCTGTGTGGTGATGATCGCTTCTGGAGGAAATGTTGAGATTCTCCAACACAAGGCATCATGGCAGCTTGTTTGTCTGGATTGCTGACTGCTATTCATTCTCAGGGTCATTTTCACATGATACCTGAAACCGGGGTGAGGAGTAGAACAGTGTTCCACACAGAAGCACAACATTTAGCGAAGTGCATTTTTCAACGTCCCCAGATCTCAGCATCCCCAGGCTGCTGCTTGTTTTTGTCAGGGTGTTCTATTCTTCTCCTTCTGCATTTTCCCCAAATGTTAAGAAAATCACTTTTCTTCTGGCCTTCCTTATAGAATATTAGGCTTCTTTAATAGGACCCTGCAGTGGGCACTTAAAATTCCTGTATTTAAACACCTTCTTCCTATCCACAAATAATTACTAACCATCCGTACAATTTATTTTAACTATTAGGGTTTTTTTTTTTTTACCCTTTTGCCCCTTTTATGGTTCTGAAATGTTTAGAAGACAGAATTGCCAGTCTCCAGAGGTGATGCAGTAAAGAGCTCATTCACCTAGAGGGCAAGTCCGGACTAAGTGGGTGCATGAGAATCACCTAAGTGGGACCAGATGTCGCTTCTTTGTATATCCCTGTGAGAGCCCCTACAGCCCCTTCAACCCCATGCAGAGGAGCCCCAAGAATGAACCATGGGGCCGGGGGACCCAGAGAACAGGGGAGAGAGCTATGGGAGGGATGCTTATACTGCTGGGCCAGGAGAGTGCGGACAGTCACAATTACCTGGGTCTGAAGCAGGTTTGAGCTGGAGAAGACCGGAGGGCAAACACACACTGAAAACAACAGAGCTTAAGACTGTTAACTTAGAGACAAGAGACTTGTTCCCTTGGGCATTTGGGTTTTACCTACCTTGGCTCTGTTCTATTTTCTGGTGGGTTTGGTGTTATCTTTCAGGGAGAAAGCAGAAGAAATTAGGAACGTGTTACTGTCAAAAGCAGTTAGGATATCAAAAACATGCAGTGTGTGTCTCTCTGCCCTGCCTGCCCCATCAGGCGTCCCCCCTTTAGCCCTGGTGACATCCTGTACAGCGAAGCCTCGGGCCCTGGGGAAGCTGGACGAGGCCCAGCAGACTCACCCCATGACTGGAGTCTCTCTCTGCAAGACAAGTGTCACATTTTAGGTCCTGAAAGCATTCTGGGTTCTTTGCAGGATGTCCTTGTGTGCATCTATCCAGCAGATAGTCTGCACATCCTTACAGACCCTCTTGCTACTTCTCTCCCATTCAAGTGACCCACCCCCGACCGATGTCCACCACCACAGGCAGCTCTGCCTAGCCCTACCCTTTCTCCAAATTCCAGCAGGCCCCACAGCCTCTTTTATTGAAATGTTACTATAATTTACATAATCATGTAATTTACATAAATGCAAATGATTCATTACATCCTCCGTCTAACAGCTGCCCTAAAAAGGAATACTTTATTTTTACTCTCCATCTCTGCTTTGAGATCCGGGATTGAGAGCAGTAAGAGAAGGGAAACCTCCTGGGGGGAGTGGATAGGCCTCGGAGACAGGTTCGGATCGCTGAACTGGCTCACAGATCCAGAGTCAGGAATGCTGCCTACCCCGAGAGGGGCCAGGTGGGCCACTGGCACCAGTTGGGGGCCCTCGGGGCCCCCTGAGCACAGGCACAGTGGCAAGGCCCCTCCGAGGTAACGCTTCCCTCTCTTCCTCCAGGGGGCTGATCGCAGTCCCCCCTCTTGAGTGATTTTGCGGGGACAGAGAGAGACAACTTAGCTGGCCCAGCCACCAGAGGTGGCCTGGGCGACACCATCCAGTTGTGTAGCCACTGGGCACATGTGGCTATTGAGCTCTTGAAATGCAGGGAATGAAACCAAGGAACTGAATTTTAATTTAATTGAAATTTATGTAACCACGTGCAGCTAGTGCACACCATACCAGATAGCACGGTTGTAGACAGCAGATCCATCCAGAGAAAATATATGCACATTCTCACAGGCATCCCCGAGTTTTAACCAGCATAGACTCGGTACTTACTACAGGCCTGGGTACGATCCTGGGTCTGTCCATGAAGAACTTCCAGTTCAATACTCACGACTCTGCCAGCTACCTAATTACATGAGTCCCATTTTATAGATGGCAAAACTGAGGCCCCAGAAATTCAGGGATTTGCCCAGGGTCAGGGAGCCGCAATAGCTCAGGTTTGCCAGAGCAGGTATCTAAAATGGTACATCTCCACCCTCCCCCACCCCCCGGCCCTGGCAAAGAATTCGGATTTTCCCTCCAGTAAAATCTGCCGCTTCATCTTTGAAATCATCCTGATTTACCCTCGCCTGCTGTGCAGTCCACCAGTAGAGAGGCATGCCTCCTGCACTTAACTTCCCATGGTCAGACTGAAGGGAATAGCTTCTGCCTTCCCCCTCCTGATTCCGCTTTCCTTAAGACCGCTGATTGTAAATGATCCAGAATCTTCTCATGTCACCCTATCCATGAGAGAAAGACATCTCACAGTAGTTGATGACTGTCCTTCCCCACCCCCCCACCTTCACGCTGGCCTCCATCCAGGGCCCTGCCCCTCTGGCTCACCACCCTCCCTTCTTGGACCCCTTCCTTGCAGGGAGTTAGCCTCTTCTCTCTGATTCAGCGACATTCATGGTACCCCTTTGTTACATCTCAGCTCTCCTTCTGGGAAAGCGAGAACTAACCACGGTAGCTAGAAGAGTCTCAGAGGGAATGAAGGTGAGAATTTTTTAAGTTCCTTGAACAAGTCAGCTGTGGTCATACAAAGGGTCGCCTGTGTCCTTATCCCTGCCACTCAGAGAAAGAAGGCCGTGCCCTAAAGGCTGCTGGGGTGTACCAGGAAGCTGGGCCTTCCTTGCGCTTGGTCCTGGAGCAGGGACGTGGGTCAGGCAGACGGAGGGATGCACAGAGGACCCTCTTCTCTCTCACAAGGAAAATGACTTGGAAGTTTCAGTTATATGCCTGTGTTTGGTTTCGCACTGCTCAGCAAATATAGCCCTTTGGGTTTGGCAGCTATCCCCCCCTGTACCCTAAATCCATCCCCTTATCTGCTTTCCTTCATCCCGTAACCTGCCTCTTCATATTTATGTGAGGTGACCAGCTCTGCTCAAGCCCTGCTTTGAGGTAGTCCTTATCTCCTACCCTCCTGCAGCCCGCACCACTGTCGTGGGCCGGCTAGAGATCCCAAGGTCGAAATTCCTGTCTAACTTTCAAGTGTAAACCACATTGGTGCTTAACAGCAGCTTTCCAGTGCATTCCATTGGATTCCTCTCCTCAGAAGGAACGCCATCTGCACCCCCAGTCCCCAGAGCTGAGGAAGTCAGAACTCCCATTTGGGCACATCTCATGAGGGAGCCTCCATGCTGTTGAGTGAGAAGTCGGGGGGATGGGGAGGGGGGAGTGCAGTTTCCTTTTCCAGCTAGGGAGGGACGATTTTTGAGGATTTTAGTGTCTTGAAAGAGAATGGTGGTGTTGATTGTCTCCTATTACTTTCGCTGCTTAAAATTCTAATGGTGCCAGTGATTATAACACAAGCTATGGAAATCATAGGTTCTTCAATGCGCCTGCTTCTGCTCCATGGTTGCAGCGTAGAGTAAGCCACTCCATGGACTGACACGCAATGTGGGGACAGCCACCTGCCTCCCTGCTCAGAAGCCAGCCCGGCTGTCTGCTGCCCACACACCAGGGCAACTGCTGGACCGTGTTTTCCCTGCTCTTCCGTCTTGAGCAGGCCACTTCCTTAACAGTTCCCTGGGACGCTTGGGCATCCAGGGATTCACCTGCCTGATGTAAGCCTGTCTCTCTTAGGAGAATTCTAGAGGAGACACCAGGGCTGAAAGCTGGTTTCCATGGTACCCAACTGTTTCTCTGAGGCCTGAAGGAAAAGAGTGGTTTGTTGTTGTTGTTGTTGTTGTATTCAAATTCGCTCCTGTATGTTCACATTTAGCTTGTCTGTGGAACACGTGGAAAGCTTAAGGGTGAAGCCAGAGGGGTAGCTTTGGATGAACCATATTGGAGTCAGAGAGCAGGTCCCCTGACCAGTTGTGTGCAGCAAATCTGGGGCCCAGATACCAGTTAGCACCACCAGCATGTGGTCACAGGGGGCAGCACCAAACACAACCAGCAAAGCCAAAGAGCTACCTTCCCAAGCAAGACTTGTTTTCAGAAACCCAACTGAGATAAGGGCGAGTCAGTTCCAAAGGCCACACAGGAGGTCCCTCAACTGCAGCATGTCCTGGGGTTTGAGTGGTGGCATGAGTTGAGGGACCTGCCTGTCCCCAACTCAGAACGTGTCCTGCCTCCAGAACGTGGGCTGAAGACTCCGTTAGGAAGCCCTATGTCTTGAGGTGTTTACCCTCTTCCCAGGAGGTTTAATGGAGCCTTGAAATGGACTTGATCTGACTTCCTTCCAATCGCCCTCACAGCCTTGGCAGAGTGGACAGGCGGAGGGTAGGACGTGAGCACCACCTAGTGGTTATCAGGTGGAAGTGGGGGCCCAATTTCTTGTTTCTGACAAGTAACTATATAAATGATTTCCGGGGGTTTTCTACCCTATTAAGGCTGCTGTAAGGAGTGGGACAGTTGTTTCGTCTTCTTTTACCCACAGATAGAACATGTAAATAAAGAAGGATATGCAACATTTGTCATAAAATAAAATAAAATAATATCTTAGCAAAGTAACAGATCCGTTCCCTGAAACCATCAGCAACATCAAGTGAGAAAGTCGCCTGTCCTTGTCATTTTAGGACTTTTCAGACCGAGTGATCCCAGCATTCCGTCAGGGTGGTCCAGGAACTAGAAGGAACATTCTGTGAGCAGTGTCGGTTTGCTCATTTTCGGTCTTCTGAGTGGGGGATGATCAGTGGCTCGGCCTCATGCAGGTGCCACCAGCAAGGCCCAGACGCATTCATAACTCACCATCCCCTCCTTTCATGTAGATTTCCTTAAAGGCCTGACTTCTAGTTCCTTTTCTCTATTTCACTGTTCTTCTTTTGAGTCCTCTCATTTTTCCTCCCAGTCCTCTAGAAGAAGAAGTCAGGTAAATTCCAGGCGGTATTTGCTTATTAGCCACCGGGCAGCTGAGGGCTTCTGACTCTGAGTGGTCAGTGAGGGAGCGCCCCTGCGTCAGTTATGTGGAGGCTTCCAGATCATCTGCATTTGTTAAGACTTGTAGGGAGACCATGGGCAGTTGTCTTTGCCCGCCTCCCTCAACACTATTCCCACCCCCGACTTCCCTGGCCACCGCCTCTACCTAAGCTTCAGACTCATGATGTTCTGTCCTTAATTGTGTATCTAGTCCAGACCCCACTATTTCCTGATTTATTGTGTCCTCTGTAAATTCCATTCTCATTTTGGGATCCTTTGCACAGTTCAGCCTATGCTGATTTTTCCCCATTGATATGATCAGTGAAATAATCGCTAAAGACCCATTGATCTGTGCCCCCACCTGTCACTCAGATGGCATAGAATAAGGGCTTCCTGAAAGCTGCTTTTATATTATAGGGTATCACCTGCCTTCCCTGATAGACGAAAATTAAATTGGCGCTTTAATAAAGTCTTTACCAGTATCTCGTGTTCTCTTAAGCGGCCATGAATTGATTGCTCCAGCACGATGCTCAAGACTGATGCTAAATTAACTTCTATTAATAGAAACGTTTTCCACCTTAAATCATTTGTTCTGTTCCCTGATTTCTTGACGATTTTTTTTTAAGCTGGGGATGGTACAAAAGGATCCGTGAATGCCTCCCGGGTGGACTGCATACCATCCAACCTGGATCGTGGGACGGTTTCCTTTATTTCTTTAATTATCTTCCCATTCTGACTTGACATTTTCATCCAAATGTCAACCTGTTGAATCTGATAACAAGAGTCACAAAGCTGCTGAAGCCAACGTCTTCTTCAATGTCTTGTCAGGAAGTGTGAGCTACAAATAAGTGGGTCCCCTTTCCTCTCATCTTCTCTTTGCGGCTTTGGGATAATTGGAGAGAGGTCCTTTCTGGTGCCTTCAGAGCCACACCTGCTCAGCTGTGCGGCTTTCTCGCCATGTCTCACAGCTGCTGCTTATTATCATCTCCAGGGACTGAAGCAATGCCCACGTCTTTGGTTGAGTTTACAATCTCCATGCCATAATGACCCCTTGCACCCAGAGGTTTTTGCCTTGGAGTCTCCAGAGGGCCACGGGCCCCAAAAGAAAAGCGCTAAGAGCTTGTCGTACCCAGAGCAGTCATATCCCATGAAGGAGGAAAGAGCGAGCTATGAAGCAACCCTCAGCTTTCACTTGTTTTCAACAGCGTGCCATCGATGTGTCATGGAAAGAAGACTTAAGAGCCAGGCCTGAGTTCTAGAACCAACTCTGCAGCTAAATGAGCACCCTCAGGAAAATTCCTCATGTTCTCTGTGGCTCCATTTCCCCGTATAAATCAAAGGGCCAGGATGACACCACTTTCCCCCCGAAAGTGAGAAGGGATTTGGGCTCTGGCTTAAGTGGGCAGGGAATGTCAGTTTGGCACTGTTCCGTCTTTCCAGCAGCCTCTGACCCTTGCGAATCTCCTTGAACAAAAGGGCAGGTCTGTGGCCCAGGGCATGGGCAGCCCGCGGTGCCCCGCTGGGGTGTGCAATCACTGTCATCACTGCATTGACTTCCCACCCTCTGCAGAGGGCGGCAAGCGGAGTGGAGTCTCTGATTCTGGGTGTGATGCAGAGTTTTCTTTGAAAGTCAATTCTTTTAAGGAAACAAATAGGTCAACCGAAAGAAAAATATTGAGTACATAGAAATCCGAGGGCTTGCCTAAAAGCTTGAAGGTGCTGTAGAGTGCCCAGAGACATGCAGACGTCTTACAGGTGGCCCCCAAGTGGCTAATGTTTGGAAGCACCTGCCAGGCTCCCCTATCCCCTTCCAGATCTAAAATTCGACAGCGCATCGTGCTCTGCACAGAGGGGTGGTGGTGCTTCTCTGCCCCTCCACCGTTGGACAGAAGTTGCAGAAAGGAAGGGATGACCCTGTGCTTCTCCCCTCCACAGCGTGCCGCCCCAGCCTGCCAACAGCACCTCCTTCCACTAACATTAGCCAGAAACAGAACCAGCACAGAAGGAAGTTTATCTGCAGATTCTTCATGTTGCAGGCCAGCCGCAGCCTGATTCTCGCCAAGCAGGCTATGTTGGGGGGGGACAACGTGCAGTCGTAAAGTGTGTGTGTGTGTGTGTGTGTGCGCGCGCGCGGACCTTGCGTGCACGTGTGTGCGCGTGTCTAATAGTCTGTCCTTTTTATTTTTTCTACAGTTCATTTATGACGAACAAGTTTCCTGGTAAGTGCCTCTTTTTCCCTTCCAGTTTCCCCTGGCTGTGTTGTGGAGCCGAATATATGGAAGACCAGTCAGGGTTTAGAAAGAAAGGGGAATGTCAGGGCAGCTTGGAACAACCAGCACCTCTTGGGACCCCTCTGTGGACCTCAACAAAGACATTAGATTAGCTTTCACAGAGCAGAGACCTTTTCCCCTGGGCTGGGGTGGTGGCCTTCCTTTGGGAGGCTAATATCCCACTGTCTTTGTCACCCAGGTTAGTGACAAACTTAGCTGGCCTCCTGCAGTCAGTCATTTGCTGGGTCCTGGTTAGGATTTGACTGGTCTTTACAAATCGTATCCAGACCGTGTTGGCATATTCCAAATATGCCATGTATGTCTCGGGAACCAGAGATGGAGGCACTTCCGTTATCCTTAACCCATTAAAGTTCTGCCTGACATTTACGACGATCTTAGATCTCTGAAAAATCAGTGACTTTTTTTTTTTTGATAGATACAAAACTTTAGCCAGGTTACGTCTATGGGAACATTTGTGTTTGGGCCAACTATCCAAATCCCCATTTCTCAGGTGGGTTTTGAGCAAGTCAGATATCTTTGGAATAGAAATAGAAATTGGGTGCATTGTGCATTCTTGCTTCGTTTTTCTCAAATATTTGATCTGTAGATATAGAGAAATATGAAATAGCATCTTAGGGATAGTGTGGCAGTGTAGCTAGGTAAGTAGACCAACTTTCGTGGTATTATTTAAAGCTAAGAGTGAGCCTTTGGCAAAATGCGCACTAGCCCTTTGTGGGAGTGACAGCTCTTTGTCTTAGGATCTCTGATTTTCAGAATTTGGGCATGGTAGAGGAACTTGCCCCATTGATGGTAAGTGTAATTCACCATGCCAAGGTATTAAAGTGTAGTTTTGCCAACTCTCTCTCCTCTGTCCAGGAGGGGCAAGGAGGCCACTAGGAGAACTTGCTTTAAGAATCATCATCCATGGGGTGCCTGGGTGGTTCAGTCGTTAAGCATCTGCCTTCGGCTCAGGTCATGATCCCAGGGTCCTGGGATCGAGCCCCGCATCGGGCTCCCTGCTCCGCGGGAAGCCTGCTTCTCCCTCTTCCACTCCCCCTGCTTGTGTTCCCTCTCTCGCTATGTCTCTCTCTGCCAAATAAATTAATTAAAAAAAAAAGAATCATCATCCATATATCAACCCATTAAAAAACAAGAAGGTCTTCTTTGGGAAGCCTGGACCAGCAGGCTAAAAGGGATTAAGATGTCAGGTCAGAGGTCAGGGAGAACCTCTTCATGGGATCTGCCTGGACAAGGTCGCCAAGCAGAGTGGTGACATCTTCCCACCATGTCCTTAGGGATGAAGTGCAGCACAAGAAAACTTACAAAACTGTTCTCACTCCAAATGATGGCATGCCACTGTGTTGCTCAGTGTTGCTGCTCTTAGCTCACAACACTGCCATAAAGACAAGTTATGATTGCAGTCGATCTTGGAAATTTTTCTGCTGTTTTTGCACAGAAAACCTTAAGAAGGGATAGCTATGGTGGTTTACTGTTGGTTTTTCTTAGAGCTCTCTCTTTTCTCTACCTCCCTGGCTTTGCTGATGAAAGCAGGCCTATTTCAGTCCTCAAAATGTCTTTTAGGATCTTTCAGATGGTGTGGATCAAGAAAGGGAGAGACTGTTTCCTCTGCATTCCAAAGGCCAAATCTCCTGTGGATGTTACGAGGTTAGAACCCTGGGTTCTGGGTTAGAACCCTGGGCCTGCACTGAAGGGCTCAGAGTCTGAGGTCCTTGGGCCCTTAGCCTGAGCACTGAGGCTCCCACATGGAGAAGGAGACAGGAAGGCCATGAATGAATGAGTTGCAGATTCCCAAGTATGTTTCATTCCAGCCTGGGCTGGGTTAGAATCCTAACTCATGCACAGGAGTAGCTGCAGGGAAGAACAAGGGGGAGGCTTCAGGGCACCAGGACATCATTCCCAGACTGCTGGCCTGTTATGTAATTATTGTTATTATGTGGATGTGCTGACGGAGGACATTCTTCACATGAGTGAGGCCGAGAGATTAAAGTCTGCACCACTGGCCCATAACTGCTCTGGGACTTCCAGGGATCTCAGCTCCTCATTTAAATGCAAAATATATTGAACTTTAAGGTATTTTTCACTGTCCACCGAAAATACTGGGTATTTTTCATACTCCGCCAACCACAAGCATTTGTTTTGCTGAAAGGGTGTGTCTAGGAGCTGACTTCTCTGATTTCTCCCTTTAACGCCAGATTCTTCAACCTGTGCAATTAAAACACAGCAATACTTCACAAATACCTTTAACAGTGAATTCCATTCCTTGTTGTAGAACATTCCATCATGTCTTAGCGATTTCAAGGGCGGTAACCAAGTCATCCCAAATCCTCAAAAGCAAACTAATTCACTTGTGTATCTTTTGAAACGAGAGTACTCTGTAGGACTAAAGGAGCCTTGTCGAGTACAATACACAGGGGCAAGACTTCCCCATCATCCACAGCTCAGATGCCTTTACCACTCCTGAATCAGCATTCTGCAGCAGATCTCAAGCATCCAGGGAAGGGCAGGCAAAAGGCTTTTACAGCAGAAAACCAGCTCCAGTGGGTTAAAGAAACAGTGGTTTATTTTTCTTACATAACAAGTACCCCAGCTGTTGGTGGTATGATGGCTCCGCATTTCTCTTGGCCTCTCCCTCATGGTCCCAGGAGGCCTGCTGCAGTCCCAAGCATCAAGTTTGGATTGAAGGCAGGAAGGGTGAAACAGGAAGAACACCTTTCCACCTTATATCTCCTTGGTCCCCACCATGGCCAGGTGGGATAGAATTACAACTCTAGACCGATCATTATTTATCCTGGAGATGGACCCACCCTCCTTCAGATCCAGCAGTCCTCATTTGCTGTCTCAACCTTGTAGGCTTCTATTAGCAAACAAAAGGCAGGTGAATATATGTTTGGTGCTTTTCAGTTAGATAACTACCCTAAAGACATTTAAAATAGAAAGCATCAGAGATCCACCAAGTATGAAGGATGTTCAACCTGAATCCATAATGACAGCTCAGCAAGGCCCACAATATTGCCAGAAGGAATTTAGACTATATCTTCAGTGAGTCTGAAGCCCTGACAAGAAAACAAAAGGATCCAGGTTGATATTCTTGTTTCTTCTTTGAACCTCAAGCTGTAACTTTGGGAGAGAAAAGAGAGCCTGGGGACGTGACCTGCAGAATATTTACCTGTGTGGCACTTGGAACCAGCATTGAGTGTTCTGGACCACAGTTAGGAAAGCAGAGCCATGCCCTTTGGGTGAGAATGGGGAGGAACAGGAAATAAGCCTCCCAATACAGGAAAGAACAATCTTTGGCAGGAGAACCAGGGGCCAGTTGAAGGTGGTTTCAAATGGAAGTTTGTGGGAAGGGAAAGAACAAACCCAGATCATGCCACAAGACCAGATCCTTGGAGGACAGTGGATGAGCTGTGGTCAGGAGAGGCAGGTGGAGAAGTGTCCCTGGGTCACAGGGGGAGAGAAGGGGGACAAGAGCTGTATGACTTTAGAGGTCTGCATGTGGAATCTGTCCAGTTCCACCACTGTTTCCTAAACACCTCCTGAATGTGAGGCTCTGTTCCAGAACCAGAAATAGAACACAGAACCAAACTCGGCCCTCACCTTGGGGCTCTCTGGGACTAGAGAGGAGGCAGACAGTAGACATGTAATCACGGGGTCATTTGGAGACACTTATGGCACGGGGAGGGCGGGGGCGGGGGGGCATCCCCGGGACTCTGAAGAGCATTAAGCCAAGACTGGATCAAACACTCAGGCCCTAAAGCAGAGAGGACAGCAGCTGGCTAGTATCAAGGCCTCACAGAGCCTCATGTATTTCCTCTGGAGGAAGCACTGGGTGAGCCCTGAGTCTGGGCGCCCACCAAGCAAACCTGAAATGTCAGCAGAAGCAGAGAACACCCATCTCACAGGCATCCCTGAAATCTAACAAAAGAGAACTTGAACACTGCAATAGAAGGGCTTGTTTTGAGGGGGAAAACAAACAAACAAACAAAAAGGCCTAAAGGAATTAGAGAGTATCCATCTACCTGTTTACAAAGTGCTGGACTTCATTCAGCCTAGCTGAAATATTTCATGATGTGGGTCTGTTTGCTGGTGACCCCTTCCTGAGTCTGTTAAAATGCATCCAAGTTACATGGCATCCCTTTGGATCTCGAGTATCTCTGTCTTCAAAATGAACACTGAATAAGCCTCATTTTTCCCAATTAACTTCATGCCACACATACACTGGTTTCAATAAGGACCATGTTCAAGAGTTGTTTTGCAACTGAAAATGGATTTCTTTTAAAGATTTTATTTATTTATTTATTTATTTATTTATTTATTTATTTGAGAGAGAGCAAGAGAGAGAGTGAGAAACAGCATGAGAGGGGAGAGGGTCAGACGGGGAAGCAGGCTTCCCGCTGAGCAAGGAGCCTGATGTGGGACTCAACCCCGAACTCCGGGATCATGACCTGAGCCGAAGGCAGTCACTGAACCAACTGAGCCACCCAGGCGCCCCTGAAAATGGATTTTAAAGGAAGTCTCACCCTGTGCAGATGAGCTGAGGGCTGCTCTGTGCTGTGGGGAGAGGAGAATAGTGGGCCCCCAGGGAGGGAAGATGAATCAGCTGTCAGGGGATCTGTTCTAAGTCTCTGGAAAATGAGAAATGGGATAGCTGAGGTGGGCGTCAAGTATGAGGAGTGCTGTCAAGTGACTGCCTGAAACAGGCATTAGTAAGCAATGAAAAAATAAATAAACAAGGAGAGCACAGACTGGCCAGCGGTTTAAAGAACATACACAAGGTCATGTGATAGAAAGTGAAGGAGTAGGCAGGGAAGATGTCTTGGAGGAGGTGGCATTTCCACGGGCATTTGCAGGATAAAAGGGGCCAGCCAGGGAGTGAAGGGAAGAGTATTCTTGGCAGGAGGAATAGTGAGTGCAAAGACCCTGTGGAGAAGGAAAGAGCTTCTGGTGTGTGAAAAAGAAGGGAGGCCAGTGTGGTGAAACACAGAGGGGGCACAGACAATTGGACGAAGCGAAAGAACTGGGTTTTACAGAGACAGGGCACCTTTTGTTTTTTCTCCTCAAGTATGTTGGGAAGCAGCTGGAGAGCTTGAAACAGAAGAATGACATGATCCAGTAGCCTCGCGGACACCAGTTCAGAGCTGCCATTCAGGTGGCCTAGTGGGTAGCAGTGGGGAGGGCAGAAGCCAACAATTCAGGAAATATTTTGGACGTGGGGTTCTGAGGGATGTGAGGTGAGGGTCAAGGAGGGCTCCCGACTGATTTCCAGATTTGGAGCTTGACTGGGCAGGGAGTGGTACAGTTGGCTGAGCATGAAGCCGGGAAGTAGGAATTCTGGTTTCTGCTCTGACGTGCATTTAGATGCCACGTGGAGAGACCATGTTGACCTTGGGTATAAGCCCCTGCGCTGGGGAGAGGTGCAGGGTGGAGGTGTCAGCTGGTGTTTACGGCAGGATGATGAGATGACGTCATCTAGGTAAAAAGAGAAGAGGGTCTCATATTTGGAGTTTCACCTGAGGAAACGGAGGAGGCGGAAGGAAGGAGAAGGTAGGGGATGACAGAAGGAAAAGCAGCCGTGCAGCCTCTCAGAAGTCGGGGGAAGAACATGTTGCATGCAGGAGGACAGGTGGTCAGCCTGCAGATGCTGCAGGGAAGTTGAACAGGGTGGCCGAGAACCATCCCTGGGCACGTGCACATGGAGGTGGCTAGTGCCCTGGACCAGTGTGTCAGGGGATGGATGGCTGTGGACGTTAGACTCAAGGAATTTGCCAAGTGAGTGGGAAGTGCTGCGGGGCAGTGCACGCAATGCTTTGAGAAGGTTTGCTGAGAGAGGAGCCAAGAAATGTGGTGGAGGTGGAGAGATTTGGAGCCCCTGACCTCTCTTAGTAGCAGCAAGAGCACTTGTATACCAGATACGCACACACACACAGTTTGCATAGTGATTCTGAACCGATGTGCGGGACTGACTTACTGTGACAGGTGGACCCAGCCTTCCCTCCTACAGCTGTCTCACTGCTTTCCAGCACTTCGGGGTTATAAACACCACTGCAACAAAACCCCTGTGTGCGGCCTTTTTAAATTTGACCACATATTTCCCCAAGGGTCAATTTTTAGACACAGAACTTGAGAAGAAAACAGGAAGGGAAGGCATAACCTAGAATTTCTTCATAGACCATTCTCCAGTAACCTTTTCTCAAAACCAGAATTACTCCCTCAATTCTATAGCTAAAAGGGGAGCTTAAAAAATAAATTCCTTGGTTTTTGAAACTGGAAGTTACTAAAATGAATAAAATAGAAGTATTCAAATTATCCGAAGTTCAAGGTACATTCCAGTGGGTTTATTTTTTACTTTCTCTTGACCATTTTCCACTTGACCATTCTTATCCTTCCTGCTGGCACCTTCCCTGCCCAGGTGTCCTTTCTTCCTCCTTCCCTACCTCTCCCTCCCTCCCTTCCCCTCCCTCTCTATCTCCCCCCTCTCCCTTCCTGTCTCCCTCTCTCTCTCCCTCCCTCTTCCCCCCTTCCTCTCCCAACCTCCTCCTTCCCTCCTTCTCCCTCCGCCCTGCCCCTCCCTCTCTCTGTATGCCTTGTTCCTCCTATCCAGCAATCCGTGGGTCACCCCTGTGAATTCCTCTAGTTTGCTCTTTGTAAATATATCTGAATAGTTTTGCTGAACGATTAAATTGTGGATGGATTCATAAATACAGGCCTATAATCAGCAATATTATGGTAGACTTGTGCTCTCACAGAACTTCTGGGTGAGTGAATAATGGAAGGGAAGGAGCATTTTCCTTTTGGGTAGAAAAGGAAAATAAAGCCCATTGAAAGCTGTGTCTACAGACCAGGAAATACTTGTAACCAGTCTGCACATGTGCCTTGTCCTCGCCCTGCTTACCAGGTGTAGCTGCCCGTCACGTGGTATGGATGTTTAGAGATCGACTGGTATATTGCCCATCTGCCTGTGGTGACTTTCTGTAACTAGCCATTCTTGGTTTTACCCAGGTGGGAGTCTTTAGTCCTCGTACTGATGTATCTCATCTATATCGTCATCATGAAGTAAGTAAAATGCCTTCTCGGTTTTCTTTGCCAAAACTCTTCCTACATCGAGAATGATGGGATAATGTGGAAAGAGGAATGGGGGCAGGGCAGGTAGTGGGCTGGCTTTCAGTGCTGATGATCACAGACTCCTGGGTTCCCTCAGCAACCTGCTGTGCAGCACTGTAAGTTCTGATTCGAAGCAACAGCAAAGACCCTTCAAAACCTCATGTGATAATGGAATCAAAGCTTTAAGGGTTTAATTGGAGAAATCTCTCAAACCCTTGTACCCTTTTTAATACCTAGCAACCAAGCTTTGGGCTGTTTTCACTCTCTTTCGTAACAGGAAAGGAGGTAAAATTCACTAAGTCATGCTTCTATATAGGGTGACAAAGATGGGACCAGAGCTAATTAAGAGATGACTAAAACCATGATCAAATACCTGCAGACTTGCATTAGTCATATCATATTCGTCACCTACCACTGTGTAACAAATGAGCCCAAATGTAGTGTCTTAAAACTACAAGCATGTGTTATCTCATTACAGCTTCTGAGTCAGGCATCCAGGAGCACATAACCAGAGAGTTCTAGCTCGGGGTCTTCCTTGAGATCGTAGTTAAGAGGTTGGCCAGGGTGGCTGTCATCTACTTAACTGGGGCTGCAAAATGACCCATTTGTGCTGTTGGCGAGCTGATGCTGGCTGTTGGCCGGAGCCCTCAGTTTCTCAGCACGTGGGCCTCTCCTTAGGGCTAGTTGAGTGTCTCCACAGCACGAGAGCAAGTGAGTCAAGAGAGAGCACAAGAAGGACCCCCAGTGCCTTTTCTAATCTGGTCTCACAAGTCACATGCTGTCACTTCTGCCATATTCTGTTAATTAGAAGTAAGTCTAGCCCACACTCGTGGGATCTGCTTCACCATTTGAAGGGAGGAGTGTCAAAGAATTTGTGGATATATTTGAAAACCACCACTTCATAGGTTCTTTCCCCCGCCCCCAAGAGTCTGGGAGGCTTACTGTTTGTATCAAGAATTTTATTAGCCAGTATTTCCCATACCCTAAGGCAAAAAGTAAGCACCATGGCTATGAACCTGCTGGTTCATCTTTTTGCCAAGTACCATTGAGATGAGGAGCTTATAAATAATGTAGAGCCATTCCGTGCTGCAGCTGCTGGACCCCATGGGCACTGTTTCTTTCATTCTGAATTAACCCGTACTTTCCCCAGCATTTGTGACTACCTTCTCAGGGGGCAAGAAAGTACCACACAGTCAGAAATTGCCAGTTAGACACATCAGGTAGCAGTCTGGAATTTGACATGTCAAATTGTCTTTGCTGTTAATGACAAAAAATAATTCTGGCCACTAGTGTCTGAGAGACCTATTTTGAGAAATCAGCATGGCCATCAGCAAACATTACACCAACAGTAAAGGTAGGAGCTGGTTCAGCTGATGTCCACTGTGGGCTGTAAGCAGGCTGTGGCCAGTCCACTCAAAATGGCATCCAGCCTTCACCTCAGGAGCTGTCCAATGGTCAGTGTGGACTTGTTACTGGAAGAGGGTATTTCTAGAGTATCCTGGTGTGGGGTTACCATGGGATAACTGATGAAGAAATCAGGTGCTTTTACCACTACTCACCTTCCCTTTAAAAATACCAATTGATGGGCTCCCATGAAAACCAGAGTTGGCCCAAAGGCCTTCCAGAATTTCTACACTCCTAAGGAAAAGCCTTTGAAGGCATGTTGCTCCTCCTTCTCTCAAATAGCAAAACCATTAGGGAATCAGTGCCACTATAGGAAGGTCTCAATAATACATACATCTTCTTTCAGTGTGTTTTAAATTTGATTATTTCAACTTTTTTTTTTGTAATATGTTGAGACCCTAAGTTTGAGTTCCCCAAAAGTCAAGAGCCCTTTTCTTCCCCTTTGAAAGGGTGAATCGGTCAGTTATTCCGGAAGAGTTGACTGAGTGTCTGCTCTATACTCAACACTGGTCTTCGGTTTTGAATCCAAATTTAGAGGAGAGCATGGCCCATAGTGCATTCACTGGGAGCTTCACAGAATAAGGAGGGCTTACACCAGAGTTGGTCCAAAGGGAAGGAAGGTTGAGGAATTTTGCTAGTATGCATCTTGTGACCAATGCACCCCTCTACCAAGCCATCATAAAGCCCATGAGTTGCTGGCAGGGCATGTGGATATTAAGATAACACAGTGAACAATTTCTCTCCTCTCCCCCAAACTATGCCCAACGTGAAAGCTAATGAAGTGTGTTTCTGCTGATGCCTCAACTTTCCCAGCCTTCCAGCTGTTCAAACCAGCAGGATACAAATAAAACAGGGAATGGCAGCTACTGTGCTCACAGAATTTTCTGCATAAATTCTGGTCCCAAGTTCTAAATTGAAATCTCTGCTCTTTAGCCATCCCTGTCCACAATCAGAGGCTTTAATCATGGGGTTTTATAAAATCTGATTTATAAAATTGCATGCTTCACAATAAAAGAGCTTCAGGGTGCAAGCACAAAATTTAAAACATTCAATTAAAAATATAAAACTGAGTAGCAGCAGTTAAAACCCGCATATATTAGAGTTGTCAGCTGCCTCCTGGGTGGATGACTTTAAACATTCTGTCTGAAGGTCAAAAAGCAATTTCAGTTTGGCCAAGTAGATAGAAATCTTAAGGGAACATGAGGCTTACCTGGCCTTGGTGAGGATTGATTTCTGTACGTCTGAGTCCCTTCTTTGGGAGTTAGTCCCCAGGTGAGGCAGTGTAGTCTGGTGGTTGAGATCAAGAGTTGCACGTTCAGCCCTGCCTGGTCACACCTTACAGTCTGCCACTTGCCAACAGTAAGACCTTGTGCCCAGTTATTCTGCCATTTTGAATCTCTG
Source organism: Callorhinus ursinus (assembly GCF_003265705.2). Classification (NCBI taxonomy): domain Eukaryota; kingdom Metazoa; phylum Chordata; class Mammalia; order Carnivora; family Otariidae; genus Callorhinus; species Callorhinus ursinus. The sequence goes on from NW_027397091.1 coordinate 16,433,364, forward strand.
TTTCCTCTCTTAAAAACAGGGTTCCTAATGCCTCCTACCACAAAGGTTGTTTGTAAGCATGAAATGGGACAGCATAGTTAAGTTACTAACTAGTATCTGATTTCAAGAAAGGTCTCATAATAAGACTAGACATAGTGTTATTACCTTGTTATCCAAATCCAAATAAATGTGTAACGCACGGTTGTACTTTCAAGGCAAAGCCTCATGCAAGTCGGTATTTCTATGGGGAAATGGATTTTGAGTCAAGATGACAGGAATTCTGCCTCTCCCCCATAGCTCTATCAGTAAGGCAAGACATTCTTCTTCAGTCTAGAAAGTGGGGAGACTTTTTCATTAAGAAGAATTTGAATATTTACAAAAGCCAGCAGAATGGTATGACAGCCCCCCACGCTCATCATCAGCCTGACAGCCACAAGACCACACCCCTATCCATTTCCTTCCTTCCATGTGGTGTGAAGCCCCAGACAGCATGCCAATTCATCTATAAAAACCTCAGGATATGCCTCTAAAAGGACTCACCTTTCACATAACCACCGCATGATAATCGCACCCAAGATTAATGCTATTTCTTCAATATAATTAAATATCAAATCGGTGTTCAAACTTTCAATGATCTCATGAATGCTCTTTTTTACAGTTTTCTTTTAATCTCCTAAATATTTTTAAAATCAGAATCCAAATAAATCCCACTCATTATCATTGGTTGCTCCAACTTTTAATCTATGAATCCCCCCTCTGGTTTTCTTTTTCCTTGCAATTTATTCTTTGATGAAGTTGGATTATTAGCTACACAGTTTCCTACAGTTTGGAAATTGTTGATTACATCCTGTACCATGGTGTGGCCTGTTCCTTTGACCTCCATGTTTCCTGAATGCCAGCCATCAGTCCAGTTCAGGGTAGACTGTGTCCCAAGTGGTGGTGAGTTCTGCCACCAACAGGCACATTAATGTCTCTTGTCTCTCTGTGATGTTGGCAGTCATCGATGCACAAGATCTGGCTCCATTATTTCTTTAGGGTTGCAAAATAGTGATGTTCTGGTTCTGTTCTCCCTCTCAGTATAAAGCCTGAGAGTGCCCCAGACTGCCCCAGGACTGGCCTACCCACTTCCCTTCTCACAGAAACCATCATCACTTTTGACTAGTTTTCTGTTCTCCCTCATGCCATGGAGGATGAACCGTAAGCTCCCAGGGAGTACAGGAAGGGACTGTCCAACCACAGAAGGTCCCTCCATCTGTACCATGATGGCCCACCCACCCAGAGCTGCTCTGACTGAAGAACAGGCATTGGTTACAGTGAAGAAGACTCCAGAGAGTCTGTAGCAGTAAAGGGGATGTGGAAGAGAAGCCTGTGTGGGGAAATGCAGCTTGAGTGGCCTACCAGCTGGCCATTTAGAGCTGCCATGACTGGCTGCAGTTCCTCTGGGAGGCCAGAGATCAATCCGGGGAACACCTCAATGGGTTATCCCATGGCCAATAAGCCACCGAGGCCTTTAGGTGTTCGAGTGGTGCAAAAAGCAGCAGTGACTTCCAAAGCCCTGGAAACTACCTGGCTGACTTTCCCCAAGAGTTTTCTAGGATTCCTCTTTGGGGGTCTTCCAGTATTAAAGATAAAGGGACCAGAACATTTAGATGCCAAAAGCATGCTAGGAATTTATATAAGCTTCTTCCCTTCCAACACACATGTAAGAAGGACTATACAATGTTTTCACCCAGTTATTCTGGACAATCATAGCCCAGAATTTTTTCCTGAAGCCAATAGCCCACTGGACCTGGAATTATGGCCCAGCATGTACAGAGATTCACAGGACCCCAACCTGTGATCTTAAAAAACCAAACACAGAGACCTAGAGTGCCAGCCAGCCTGTAGCTTGCAGACCATGATGCACTGTGACACCTGCTCCTTCCCCCACCCAGGAGGCCCCTGACAGCAAAGGTCCTGGAGCCATGACTTTGCCCATCCTGCTGAGTCTCATCATGGCCCTTCCATGCACGTACTGCAGGCAAGGGAACTCAATCCCAGGATGCCGCCACTGACCTTGAAAAGTTGCAAAGAAAGCAGTGTGTCTCTATTTACTTACGTGATGTTGGTTTTATTTTCACTTACCATATATCCTGAAATCGGAAAATAGGACAGATTGCATTTTTCTATGGGGACATGGAAGACAGAATAATAATAATGATAACTTGAGGCACGGGATCCCCCACAATGCACCTAGACTGAGAGCTGCAGGGCACACACAGCTGATGGACTCCTTCTGCTTGTTACTTTGTTCAGATATAACGCTTGCATCCATCAGTGCTTTGAAAGAAGGACAAAAGGTGCTGGAAACATGGTCAATGGCTTGGCCAACAATGCTGAAATTGATGACAGCAGCAACTGCGACGCAACTGTGGTGCTACTCAAGAAAGGTACCTATGGACAACCTGGGTCCCTGGAGGGAGCACTGGGAGGCTGCCTGGCTTTCCACTGTCACGGCCACCCCTGGGGTGCCGCAGCTGGTCTGGCGGGAGGTTGTCTGCACCAGAGGAGACCAAGGGAGAGAAGCTTCCAGGCCTCCCTGCCTCCCTTTGGCTATATCCTGGGGCAGTCATACCTGGTGATGAGCCACCTGGGAAAGCTTCGTGGGAGTTCTTGGGCAAAATATTTGCTGGCAGTGACATGGGGGGTTTAGGACAGGATGTTAAAGGAGACAAGACCAGGGGTCTTGAGGTATTGACTCTGCCATATTTTGGCTATGTTACCATGAAGCAAATTAACGGAACCTCTGTGAGCTCAATTTTCTCTTCTGCAAAATGGGGATAATTATTGTAATGAGTAAAGGAAATAAAGTATGTAAAATACCCCATTAATGATAGTTGCTGTTAGTATATTATTATATCCACATTCATTTTCAGGCTACATTACCTCCATTTCCAAGCTGCAAAATAACATAGAAAATTACCGCCTCTCTTTTTTTCCCAAAGTAATTCTTATATTCAATACATTCTCATTAAGCAGTTGATACACTAAGAGATCTAAGATAGTGCTCCCTAACAAAGAATATTCTTTCTTAGAGGAACACAGAAAATTATCATTTACTTTTGCCTTAGAATGTGTTTGGTTTTTCAATTGCTTTTAACCTTCTCTAAAAATGTGTGGGTTTATTTCTTCTTGGTCTCATATGGTTGCTTTGCAGGAAAAACACAAAAGAACTTTGAAAATCTATAGGTTATTCAAATCTGAGTTTGAAATCTGAGGTAATTATTAGAATGTGAAGATCGATTATTTGATACATTTTTCTAGTTATGTTTAACAAAAGACTTGATTATTCAGTGCCATCCCATATAAGGATTTCCTTGAATCTCTTCTCTTTTGGATAGTTTATAACCATAAAAGGAATACTCTTCGGGAACCAAAAAGAGGTACCTCATATTACTCAGTGTTTCCAGAGATCATTTCATGGTTTAGTGGCTTGGAAAACAGGGGTGACCACCAGGAGAGCGTGTGGCCAGGTACCTATGAGCTGTGTGCTCATATCACATTTTTGTAGAGAGGGGCCTTAGACCTTATTAATCAGGCCTTCCAGCAAATGTTGTGTAACAGTTTGGGCCACTCTGGACCTTGGGCCTCTGTCACGTGGCCAGTTCACCAACCCACCCCTTTGTCAGCCTTACTTATAGGCTGGGCTGCGGCAATGTGCGCTTTCCCCCACTAAGCCCTCCACTGGGCACTAAAGTCATTTCTGCAGCTTTTAACAGCTCAGAACTTTGAACGTTGTTGACATTTGAAAGGCATAAAGGGTTACTAAGATTACTGGGGTCTTTCCTGTGCCCCAGGTCTGAGTGGTGCGAAAAAAGTCCTTTGAGGACACAGAGGAATTCTCTTAGGTTATCACTCTTTCTTACCACGCCAGTGAATGATGCTCATATTGTTTCAAGTCATATCAAAAGAGCTATCTATCAATGAGCCTCAAGGAAAGAAGAGTTTGACCCTTCTCCATATTTTGCTCACTACAACCCTCCTTGGATGGATGGATGGATGGATGGATGGATGGATGGATGGATGATCGGGTGAATGGAAGGAAGGATAGATAGGTAGATGGTTGGATGATGGATGGATGGATGGATGGATGGATGGATGGATGGATAAATGAATAAACAGGAAAGAGGGAGGGAGAGGTGAGGGAGGAATGGAGAGAAGACTAAAGAAATATCTCTTTTCTGCTCCTAACCTCAATGTTATCCTTATTTTATGTTTTTAATTTCCCTAGCCAATTTCCACCGCAAAGCGTCAGTGATTATGGTAGACGAGCTGCTGTCAGCCTACCCTCACCAGCTTTCTTTCTCTGAGGCTGGACTTCGAATCATGATCACCAGCCACTTTCCCCCCAAGACCCGACTCTCCATGGCCAGTCGCATGTTGATCAATGAGGTATCTGGGAAAGCACACTCCATTGCCACTGGACAGAGATGGGAGACTTTGGGAAGGGGAGAAACTTTCTTGGTCTGAGAATAGAAATACCAAGCTCAACATTTAACACAATAATATCCCTCAGCTATTTCCCAACATCTTTGCTCATGGGGCCAGCTGTGCATCCTGGTTTTTGCTCTTCCCTCCATGTGTTGGAAGACATGATCAGGCTCCCAGTTATATAGAAAAACTCTCCTGTCCCCTTCTACCTACCTTTTTCTTTTCATCTTCCATTTGGGTGAAGCCCTCTGATGTGAACTTGCACAGAAGTACTTGCTAAATCAAGGTTGCCTTACTTTAAAGTAATGCAGTCTCTGACACGAATTTTCCTGTGTATCCCTTTTTCTGGAGTGGCAGCCTTATTGATATACTAGTCCAGACACATTTGTGTGGCTTTCTCACCTATGGTCCAAGGGATTCCTACAGTCTGGAGAAGATAATACTGCAGTGCACAGGGACTCAAGAATGCTGGTAGAAAAGAAGAGTGCCTCTGAGACATAGGAAATTTCCTCTAAAGAGATTTGCAAGCTCCAGTGGGTCATAAAAGGTTAATCCTTCCTCCCGGAAGGATGTTGTCTGAGTTGCTTATTACTTTGAGGAATCCCTTAAGACTTCTCTGCAGAATCTCCTGGAAGCATCTTTTTGTCAGCTGCCTGAAAAAGATCCCGGTGTTCTAGGTGTAAGGATCTAGAGTCCCCCTGACTGTGGTAAGAATGTGCCTTTCTCTTTCCAGAGACAAAGACTGATAAACAGTAGGGCCTATGCCAATGGAGAATCCGAGGTGGCCATCAAAATCCCAATTAAGCACACCGTGGAGAACGGGACAGGGCCCAGCAGTGCCCCAGACAGAGGCGTGAATGGGACTCGGAGGGATGATGTTGTGGCCGAGGCTGGTAACGAGACAGAAAATGAGAATGAGGACAATGAGAACAACGAGAATGACGAAGAGGAAGAGGAGGATGAGGAGGATGACGAAGGACCATACACGCCATTCGACCTCCCCTGTAAGAGGTCCTTTGTCTAGGCTGGGGTTGGGAGCTATTTTGAGGCCACTGAGTAGATTCCCTTGACTTTGGTGATCCTTTTGACACTCAATTCAAAGAACTCTCTCTATATGAACATAGAAGTATTTATATTAACTTCTACAGTGGGCAAGACTCTGTTTTAGAGGGTCCAGAGATGAACAAGATGGGAACACATGATCACTGGTTGAAATGTGGGTTCTTTGACCAAATGTATAATTTGTTGGCACTTTGTGAAGGAAGACCCTTAGCTTAGCTTAGCTGTTCTGTGGGACCTTTTGGTGCTAAGGAGGACATGTACTTGACCCATGTTGGGAAGGCAGCTTGGTGCTCAAGGGAAGAGGCACTTCACCCATCTTCATCCATCCCATTACATTTGGCCAGGGGACCTGTCCTGCCAAGGCCACCCTAGGGCAAAACATGCAGACTTCCCAGTTGGCCTTTGTTCTCCTGCTCACTTCTTGCCCCTTACCTCCCACACCCCATTCAGTTTTCTCCTCTCCTATGATCTGCTTGTTTCCAGGACAGACACCACAGGAGATAGACCTGGGCAAAAAGCATCCCAGCCCCAGCTAAGTCTCACACTTAGGCGAAGGGAAAGCATAGGCATGTATAGTTTTCAGGACCCCAGCCACCAAAGCAGCATCCTCCCCTGACTGCTACCCAACAATGATTTGGCCATTGAAGAGACCTTGTCCCCTGACCCCACCCATTAGTGGAACGGATAGACCAAGCCCAAAGACTTCTGCCTATTTGCTAGACCTTCCAGAAGTTTCCGGCTGCTTCAGGAAAGCACCCTGGTCAAGGGTGAGAGGCTTAATTAATAAGTGTGTGATTTCTCAAGGATGTTTAAAATTACAGGAGACCTGTGAGTTCTGGGGAAGTATTACTTGACCCACTTGAAAGGTCATTTAATGATAGGATGTGGGTGTGGAGTGGCAGAGTTCTGTGTTAATTTCAGATGTAAGGCCTTTCTGTGGTCCAGGGGATAGCAAGTAAAACTAGGGCCAGAACTGCCCCTCAGATCTCAACCTCATCAAGTGCTTCCCAAAACTAGAGAAAATCCACTCAGATCCTATACCCCAAAGTCCCAAACCACCCAGCCAGAGTTAAATCATTACTTGTTAGAAGCTTATCTTGATAAAAAAAAAAAAAGCATGCTGGCTCTTTATCCATTTTGCCATCTTTGACTCTATTTCTTGGCAACCTTCTTCCCTATCAACAAGACAAAAACATTTTAAGGATTAAGCGACCAGACTCTCTGTATCCCCCTTATAAACTTTTTGTTCATTTTCTATTGCTGTAGAACAAATTACTGCAAACTGAGTGGATTAAAACAACACCCGTTGATTAGCCCCCAGTTCTGTAGGTCAGAAGTCCAGCACAGCCTGGCTGGGTTTCAGAGGCTCCAAAGGCCATATGAGAGTGTAGACAGGGCTGTAGACCTTCCCAGCGGCCCTGGGGAGAATCACTCCCAAACACATGCAGATTATTGGCAAAATCTGGTTCCCTGTGGTTGGACGGCTCGGTCCTGTTTCCTTGCTGGCTGTCAGCCGGGAGCTGCTCACTGCTTCTGGAGGCCTGCATTCTTCAATCAGCAATGGTGCTTTGGGTCCTTCTCACACTTCTGGTCTCTTGGGTTTCCCCTTCTGCTTCTGAGTGCGTAACCTCTCCATGAGGAGGTCTGTTGTGCCACACAGCAGAGCACAGTTGTGGAATGGTAGCTCAGCCTCCTCTTCACAGGTTCTGAGAATCGGGTATAGACTCTTGGGGGCCCATATCTAAAATTCTGCCTAGGCTGGCCTTTGCTTTCAGAGCTCACCATTGGCAGCCCATAACCAAGCTCCAAAAACGCCTATTTTGCTAAAGTCCTTCACTGATGAAAGAAACTCTCGGACCAGGTGAAGAGTCTGTAAGGGGCAAGTGTCGGCCCCCCAGAAGCCCCGAAGCCCCATGTACGCCCCTCCAGGCAGACGACCAAAGATGTGTGTGTGACACCAGACAACTCCTCTGACTCCCACCAGATCTCATTACTTAGTGGGACAAAGGGCCCCTTTCAGTTCACTTCCTTTTTCTCACCTGAACGGGATAAACACCAGACCTAACTGTGAGGTTTCAAGCTATTTTGTAACTGTTGCTCACCTCCCCTCCTCGACTCTGTGGTTAGTTGCAGATGAGGCGGCCCGGGGCTCCCAGCCGCATCATCTTGTCTCCTCGTGTGTGCTAAGAGATGTGGCTGCAGGTGTGGGCTCAGAAACCACCCCCCCAGGCACCCTGCCTCCTTTGGAATGTCAGGCACGAGAGGAGAAAGGATGCTCTGCGTGGTCCTGCCACTCCTGGGGGTCTCTGCTTCATTCCAGGGCCCTGAGCTGCCGAGAAAGGAAGTGGAACTCAAGTTCTTCTAGACCAGCCCTGTCACCTGGGCATCCTTGATAAAATGCAGGCTCTGATTCAGGAGGTCTGGTGGGGGGCCCCAGATTCTGCATTTATCACAAGCCCCTAGGTGACACTGGTGCTGGTTGTCGGCAGGCCACACCTGAGGCAGTGGGGGTGTAGCACCCTGGAGTCACACCAGTGATCTTCACCGTTGAGCCTTAGGGGAGCCTCATTCGGAGCCAGGTGCTGCCTCTGAACTGGAGAGTGGGTTTGTCCAGTTATGATCCTTTGTTCCCTCCCACCACCGAAGCCAAACCCCCTTCTGGGACTCAGGAACTTCCATCTGAGCCTCGCGGGCTGTGTGTCCAGCAAGCGCCCCCTGGGGCAGGCAGACCCCTCACAGCACTGAGCCAGCCAGCAGAGGCCACTCAAGGAGCGGGAAGGACCCAGTCCCAGTGGGAGCCCCACATCTGGTTCCTCTGCACTAAGTTCCTTGGCCTGAAAAAGCTCTGCGCACATGATGAGGATACTTTTCCCTCTCATGGTAATCTTGCAGGACCATGGCTCTCTGTGTTTCTGTCACTCAGCTGTAGGGCTCTCTTCTGTCCAGGACTTGACTGTAGTGAGTGTAAGTAATGAATAAGTAATTATGTGGAAGTATGTAAATATAGGCATATATAGGATGTATGTATGTGTAGACACATATATTGTGCATGCATCTATGTGCACATGCATGTACATATATGAATAAAAGTCTGTGCATATATGCAGTGTGCACGTGTATGGTTATCATCTATACATATAACATGTTTATTCATACAGTGTATACATTTTTATATTGAGTTGTATGCTTTTATGGTTTATGCACAGATATTAACATATCTGTGTTTTTATATGTGCATATAATGTACGTATGGGTTAAATTCATATAATATATATTTGAATATACACCTGTGCATAGTATGTGTGTGTGCACATATATATACATATAATTTGCACATGTATTCTTATCTCTTGCATGAAGAAAGCCTTACTATTGACTGACAGAAATAGAAATGTTTACATGTGGGCACACCTGGATGGCTCAGTTAAGTGTCCAACTCTTGATTTCAACTCAGGTCATGATCTCAGGGTCGTGAGATCGAGCCCTGCATCAGGCTCCATGCTGGGCATGGATAAGATTCTCTCTCTCTCCCCCTCCCTCCTTCCGTCTCCCTTCCCCCTGCTTGAACTCTTTCTCTCTCTCTCTTCAAAAAAAAAGAAAGAAAGAAAAGGAAGAAATGTTTGCATGTGTACATAGGCAAACATACTTCCACAGAAAAAGACTGAAAAGAAGTATACCAAAATATGAGTGTGTTTCTCCTAGATGGAATTCTTGTTTATTTTTTCTACATTTTTCATTCTAAAACACTACATTTTTATGGCCTATATAGTTAGAACGAATTGATATATTTAACTCTAGGTCCATAAGAATGAGCAATGATCTTTTCTTCTCAATAGAAGTAAGCTTCTTTAAAAACTCAATAAGGAATACAACTTAAGAACAGGTCCTTTGCTTTTTAGAGCCAAGTCACACTCAAAGGGATACTGTAATGCTCAGAGTCCCCGCTTCATGTCCCTGGCTTCATCTCCCAGCTGCTGGCTGCCTTCCGAGAAATCACATAATCACGGGTACATCAGGTTCATGCACTGGGAGTTTGGTTTTCTTAGCTCACTGCTCTGTCCTCAGCACCCAGAGCAGGACCTGGCATAGACTGGCTGGGGTGGGGGTGGGGGAAGACATTCAATGAATATTTGTTAAGTGAAGTAATAAACCTATCCCCTGGGGGGCCAGATGGGGGGCTCTGTTTGGAACATACAGCAATGGAAGAAAAGATGGGAAAATGTCCAGAAATACTGTTGACTCAAAGAGGAAAGGAAACCATTTTACCCCTTCATTCAGAAACTGAAATTTAAGCCCGCTAAAATGTGCACATATATTAACATCCCTGTGTTTCCATGTGCATATAATATGTGTAGAGGCTAAATCTACATAGTATATATGTAAATTATATGCACCTATGCATAGTATAAGTTGTACATATATTCTTAGCACTGTATGAATAAACACTTACTGTTGACTAACAGAAATAGAAACATTTACATGGGGAGGTAGGTAAACACACTTTCAGGGGAAAAAAGACTGAAAAGAACACACCAAAACATAAGTATGTTCCTTATCTAACCCCTGCTCCTCAAAATCACTTAAATAAAAGCACATTTCTGTATCACTTGGTTTGCTCAAGGAGTTGTATTTGTTACATTACATTTAAAGTTACCTTCCAGTTGATACCGATTAAATTTCTCCTGTAAGTTTGTTGTTACAGTGGAGCTGTAACTTAGAGAAAGCATCCATATCATAAATGGAGAGAACTGTTTTCTAGATATAAGGCCCCTCAAGGGTCAAGTCAGAGTTTTCTAAAGCAGCCGAGAAAAAAACTCAAAATTCATTGGTGCCAAAATGTACTGCTTGCAGCTTTACTCAGTATCATTTTCTAAGCTGCCACAGTCTTAAGTTCCGATTTCTATTTTTTTTTTTTATTTTCTGAAGAATTGCAAAGATCCAGATTGCAGTCATTTCTCTTCCCATTTGTGTCTTTGTAACTTTGATTGGGTGTGTGTTTTTAAGCTGGACCAAGTCTCTCTCTGTGAGGGCATCAGGAAGACTTCAAGGCCAGTGAGGGGGTCCCCAGAGCCCCAGATGGATAAATGACATCACCACATTACAGGATTTAGGAGCACGCAGAATTCCAGGATGGCTTTGGGATCCAAGGGTCTGACGATATGCTGGAGTCCACAGCATTTGGAAGCCCCTCATGAAAAACCTCTGACAGCTTTCTTGCTTTGAAATCCAGCCAAACAGTCTCAATGTCATCATCCATTCCCAGCTCCATATCTGCATAGCAGCTAATTGGAAAAGTGCTAGATACTGGCATAAAATTATGAAATAAATTTCATTTAACATTTTATTAATCACTGTTCAAAGTGTAATTTAAAAAATACCTCCTTCACTCTGGTGGGAATATAAAATGGGATGATCATTTTGGAAAACTGCTCGGCAATTTCTTGCAAAGTTAAATAAACACCCACCCTGTGACTCAGCAATTCTACTCCTGGGTCTTTGCCCAAGAGGAAAAAAAAAATGCCCACAAAACAAAGTGTACAAGAATGCTCATAGCCCCTTTAGTTGTAATACCTGAAAATTAGCAACAACTCAAATTCCCGTCCACAGGAGAATGGATAAACTGTGTATTCGTAGGATGGAAAACTACACAGCAATTAAGAATGAATTCCTGACACATGAATGGATCTCAAAAAACCTGTTGACTAAAGGAACATAATTGACTAAAATCACATACCATGTGATTTTCTTTATTTGAAGGTGGATAACAGGAAAAACTAATCTATGGTGGTAGAGGGTGGAAGGTTGCCTGGAAAGAGGCTCGAGGAACTTTCTGGAAGGCAGAGCTGTTCTTTATTGAAGCAGAGAGTGTATACAATACATATTTCTTACCAGAGGTGTAAGCAGTTAAGCAGGATGGTAATAAAGGCTAAAGGAGAATTGATAGGTTTGTCAAATCTGAGGTTACAAGGAACTCATGGCCACAAAGTCGCCAAAATAAGCATTTATGAGTATCTCTGAAACATGGCGCTCAGGCAACACAGAGATGATAGGATCAGGTCATCACTAGCCAATCCATCACCTCGTCCATGGCAGCAGGTATTTAGAGAGCCAGAAATCAATGACAAATTTGCAAGTTCACATCAGCTTGAGATACAAACCCCACCTTGAGAGCTTTCAAATCATCTTTTAGGATTTCGTGAGTTGGCAATGCTGAGAAATTCCACTAGATGGCGCTGTGACCACTGGCACCTTAAAATCCGGCAAGATTTTCTCTACCCATGGGGAGAACAGACCCCAGGCCAACTGGTGGTCTTCCAGCTCCCCTCCCCAACCTTCACCTGCACCCCTACCCACTCCCCACCCTTTGTGTCTGAGAATCTTCCTCATCTTGTCCCACCTGGCCCCATGCACCAACCACCCTCCCAGCCCTGTATCCTCAGAGGTGCCTCATCTGTCATTTGGGTGCCTAACTAGCAGGTGAGCGGTGGATAACTGTTTTTATTCTGCTTGGTTTTGTACGCCAGGTTTTGTTGCTGGTGGAAAGCTGTTTGTGTTTTTTATGAAAAGAACAACATAATAAGGCTGATTTCACAGGTCATCAATTAGGATGTAAGTGTCTGAGGCAAGCAGCATGGAGGGCTGGTAAAACAGAAATGAAACTAATTTTTGTTTTTGTCTTTTTTTCTTTTTCCAGCTGGAAAACTGGAAACAGTGAAGTGGGCGTTCACCTGGCCACTGAGTTTTGTTTTATACTTCACTGTACCCAACTGCAACAAACCCCGCTGGGAAAAATGGTTTATGGTGACATTTGCTTCTTCCACGTTGTGGATAGCAGCCTTCTCCTACATGATGGTGTGGATGGTGAGTGTACTGAGGACCCCACAGCATTGCTAGACCTCTTTAAAGAGAAAACTATGCTCAATCAGAGGGGAATAGGAAGTGGGGTTCCAGCCCAGTAACTGTATCAGTCAGCTAATGCCTCAATAAGCTGCATAACAAACCACCCCTATACTCAGTGGTTTAGAATCACAAGAAGTTCTCCTCCTGCTCATATATCTGCAGGTTGAGCATGGTTTGACTAATCTTAGCTGGCACTGACTGAGCGGTTCTGCTTCAAGCCACAGCATGGTTATGTGTGATTCAGGCAGCAGATGGGTTTCATGCCTACCCCTTATGTTTGCTCATTTTCCTTGGACCCGTGGCTGCCTGGGGAATGCTCTTCTCATGGCAGATTGTTGGAATACTAGAAGGCCAGTGGAAACATGCTGTGCCTCCTAGGGCCTTGGCCTGTGACTTCGGCCCAATATCAATGGAGTGGGGGAAATACACTCCACCTGCTCTAGCGTGGCAAAGCCACAAGGCAAAAAGCATGAAGGAAAGACGGGAGGAATTGGGGAGTAATAATCCTAGCTGTCATTGTCACTTCCTCTAACTGAGTCACAGTTTTGTCAACCAGAAAATAAGGTCATTGGACCAGGTGACCATTCAAGGGTCCCTTCTTAAGCTAAAACAAGGATTCAAGGACTGGCATTGGTTGTGGGGTTATGGCTCAAAAGAACCTCTGCCCCAAAGCCATTTTAGGAAATGCATTCATCTGCATCATCCAGAATGCCCATTTATGACCTTTTCCATTCTGTAATTCCCGGGACCATCCTAAGTTCAAATATTCTGTCCCCAAATCACCTTTTCTCAGAAACTGTTTCTCCTCTCTCAGTCCTCCTGCTTCACCTGAAAGGAACATGTATGAAATGCCAATCTTTGGTCGGAAAACATGGACTCCATAATTGCACCCTGGTCCCCAGACCTGCAGTCCTGGTCTGCTCTGCGAGATGTTCTTTGCCCTCTACATTGACAACGAGAGCAGACATTGCCCCCTGAGCAGACCGCCCAGATTGTAGCCTTTTGTGCTTCTTGGGCAGAGAATCCACTGACAGGTTGGGTTGGCATCAGCCCCCAACTCACCACCTCTTCCTGCTTCTTCCAGGTCACAATCATTGGATACACACTGGGGATTCCTGATGTCATCATGGGGATTACCTTCCTGGCAGCTGGAACCAGTGTGCCCGATTGCATGGCCAGCCTCATCGTGGCCAGACAAGGTGGGACCTCCAGTTAAATGGTGACAGAGATGGGGGAGGGGGAAAGGCCTATGGGTGGGGGGAGCTTTGGGGGATCCACATGGCAATTACCAGGGTGATGGGTGACTTCCGTGCTGTGTTGGTCAAAAAGCTAACTGGCATCAAAAGAACAGGGAAACAAGCCAGAAGATCTACCCTTAAGAAAGGCAGAGACATTTTCTAGGTAGCATGCAGAGGCCCTTCTGGAGAAGTAATAAATGTAACGAGAGCTAATCTTTGCTGAGTGCCACACACTGAGCAAAGCAGTTTAGGTACGTTATCTTATTTAATTTAAACAACTCTGTGGGGTGGGGAAAATCAGACCCACATTCTATGGATATGGAAACCAAGGCTTAGAGAAGACAGACCCCATAGCCTAAGGTCTACCCAGCTGCAGTACCCCAACAGTGGTGGTTACCACAGGTCAGTCCTCAGTGTATGGCACAGCCTCCCCTCCTTCAAATCCAAGCTCACAAATGGACACCCCTTCCAGATGGCCACACCCTTCGCTAGCACCCACTCTAATTTATATGCCTGATTTGTGCTAGATTGCATTTGTTTTCAACAAACACTATGTGTAACTACAACACTTAGCATAGTGTCCCCTAGAAGTCCTCACGAAATTCTACTAGTTATATTCTTTTTCTTAATAATGCTCAATTATTTAGAAAAAGAATTGAAGACAGTGTAGAGCAGTTGGGAGATGGTACTAAAATGTATCAGTTTCACAGTGAGCTTATGAAAGGCTTAATAGAACTGTCAAGTTTATTCCTTTCTAGAAGGAAGTTTCAGAATTTGGGGAACTATGTTTGGTTTTTGGAATCATTCACATTTTGCCAGTGATCACGTTTGAAGGTCAACAGACCTTCTGAAGGTCAGAACGTGCATTTCGTTCTAGTCTGTTCTGTTCTTTTCCATTCCTTTCTACTGAAAATGCATATTGAAAATACAGGTGGTAGCCTGGGAGGGAACCACCTTAGCAAATGAGCCAACAGATCTGCCAGCTAAGCCTCTGGCTGTCAGACCAAAGGGTTGGGAGAGTGCCTTGGGGAGCCCCTGTCCTATCCTGAGATCAACCTCCCTCATTCAAGTTGACCTCTTGTCCTTGCAGGCATGGGAGACATGGCCGTGTCCAACTCTATTGGGAGCAACGTATTTGACATCCTCATCGGCCTTGGTCTCCCGTGGGCCCTGCAGACCCTGGCTGTGGATTATGGATCCTATGTAAGTGGGTTTCCCCTGTGATTTCGCTCCAAATCTTGGGCTCTGCAGACTCTGTTTTCAGGGCAAAGGAGATGCAGAAATCCTAAGGCTGGGAGGCAAACAAACTCTTCCTCATCGAAGTCCTTCCAAAACCAGGCTTGCGAGGACATTCAGGACTCAAGTACAGGGTTGGCAAACTTCTTCTGGGAAGGGCCAGATAGTAACACTTTGGGCTTTGTGGGCCAGATGGTCTCTGTCACAACAACCCACCTCTGCAGCTGTAGCCTGAAAGCAGCCATAGACAATGTGCAAATGAGTGAGCATGGCTGTTTCAATACAACCTTATGTACAGAAACTGAAATTTGAATTCCATATAATTTTTACATGTCATGATCTATGGTATAGGATTCTTTTCATTCTTTTCCACCATTGAAAAATACAAAAATCATTCTTAACTCATGGGCCATGCAAAAATAGGAGGCTGACCAGATTTGGCCCATGGGCCATCCTCTGCCACCCCCTGTCTAGTGTGTTTGCTTCGTGGGAAAAATAATTTCATTCATGGGGGAAGGGACACAAAATACAAGATGACCCCCCTACCAGGGGTCTGGCGACAGTTAGACCCATGAAGATGGCCTCCATGCTTTTTTTTCAAGTCTAAGCTGATTGTGACTTCAGGTAGATTAACAGGTGAGTGACATGGAGGGTCCAGCTCTCTTTCCCAATTTGTTAAAATGTTTGCCCTCTGCTAATGGCAGCTCTGTCTGAGACACTCACCATCCAAGGACTCAGGAAGAAATTGCAATTGGAGATTTTTGCCTAGACATGGGAATAAAAGAGTAACGTGCCTCCAAATTTGTTAGACCCAACCCACTGCTGGTGTTTCTCCAAATGTGCTGCCAAGCATTACCTTAGTCTATCTGCACAATTTGTTGTTAAGCAATGTTATATCCTGTAGAAAATACTGTGGCTCATTTTATCAGATGACGGTTGTCTTCCAAGTTGCTTGACGAATGGCTGTTTCAACCAGGGAAGGTATCCAGACAGTTGCAATGAAATTGAAATCCATGCAGACAGTCCACGTGTTTTTGGTTCATCTGAAGTTACCCACTGCCTGAGAAATTTCACCAGAGGGTAAAGATAAGCACAAGAAGATGGAAAGAAGCAGAATGTGTTCTAAGGAGTGAAGATCTCTGCTCTGTTGTCAGTGAAATTGGGTAATGACATGGTGAGAGAGGCCACATTCCCTTGGGGGGGAAGCTGCTTTCAGGAGGTAACTATGACATGAAATCTGAATAACTAGAGAGAACCAGCCAGGGGGAAATTGGGGCAGTGTGGAGCATTCCGGGCAGAAGGAACAGCCAGTGCAAAGGCCCTGAGGCAGAGATGCACTTGGCATGTTGGAGAGACAGAAGCAAGTCCAGTGTAAGTGGAATAGAGTGCACATAGGGGAGGGTCCCATGGTTTGAGAGGCAGTTAGGAGGCTAGGCAGGGACAGATCATGTGGGTGCTCATCAGACAATAAAAAAATGATGATATTCAAACTTACATGACAATATGGATTTAGAAAATGATGTTTTTGATGACTTTTATGAGAGATTCAGCAGCATGAGTTTCAATCCTGCCCTAAGGTATAAGGACCCCTTAGCCTTGGCTAATTGTAATGTAAACAGATATCCACTGGGAAGGCCAGTTCTTCAATAGCCCCCAACAGTGCACTCTAAACCTCATCCCTCCCAGACTACTTGCTGTCTCAGACATTGCAGAGAGCCAAGCCAGTGCCCCTCGGAGTCATTGTCCCTGAAGGTGATCTCCTTCAGAGGCAGACTACTCTGCCTCAGAGGCACACATTCTGTCACTCTCCCATTGGAAATGATGTCCCTTCTTCCAGGTGTGTCTCATTCAGAATTCCTCTCTGGACCCTCCCCATCACCATCACCAAATGGGGCCTCTCTCCATAGCCTTTCTTTCTATCGCACTCATGGCCCTTGTCCTAAATCTTGAATTTGTTTCATCTTCTTAAGTGATGCATATAAGAGAGACACTGAAGAAATGCCCTCCATGTTGGCCACTGAAAGGACATCATCCGTTAGGTGGTCACCGGGTTCCAGATAATCTTCCGAAGGATTTTATGAGTGACATTGTTGTCAGTCAGGCACTTACGAAGGGACTCATAATCAACCAAATTCACAGGAGTTTGGTGTCTGTGCTAGAGTGTCAGTAGATGGTAGTAAGATATACAAGTGCCAGATAAAAAGTATACTTATTCTGGACAATTTGTGCTCCATTTTCCTGGAGAAGGATCTTAATGTGGGAGGTATTTTGTTGTTCAGGTTTTGTTTAGTTTTTTTGTTTGTTTTTTCTTTTTTTTACTTGAAGTGTAGTTGACACAAAATGTTAGTTTGAGGTGTGTGGCATAGTGATTCCACAAGTCTCTGTGTTACGCTGTGCTCACCGCAAGTGTAGCCGCCCTCTGTGACCCTACAACACTATTACAATACCATTGACTGTATTCCCTATGTTGTGCCTTTCATCCCTGTGGCTTCTTTGTTCCACACTGGAGCCTGTACCTCCCACAGGTGGGAGGTATTTGGGGATCCCCATGACCACCCATTGCTTTTGGAGCACAAAACAACATCATCCGTCAGTCACATAAAGAACATTCCAAGGGTTACATTCTTGGAGATTGGCTGAAGGTCAGTCATGGTTCTAGGCTCCCCTAAAGGCATGCAAGGTTTAAGTCACGAGACCTGCTGCATTAACACATTCTGCGTAGAAGATCAAATTAGAATTTATATGTTAGAATAAGTACCACTGCTACTATATCACAAACCCCCAAATTTCCCTGGGGTAGCCCAGCAAAGCTTTATTTCTTGCCTCAAATCCATTGCAGATATTTCCATTCTGGCAGCTCTCATGGATCGCCAAACAGAAACTCAGGGATTGGGGCTTATTTCATTCTGTGGTTCTGTCCTCTTGGAGTCCTTCTCCAATAGACACACAGAAAGCAGAGAAAGCAAGGGCATGGAAGATTATGTAGATCTTTTTTTGACAAGAACTGAAGGTGATGTGCATCCTGCCTGCTCCCACCCATTGTCCAGATGAGTCAAATGTTCCCACCAAGAGGCAAGAAGGATCCAGGACACTTGTTTAGCTATTTTAGGAGAGGAGATGCAGGTGTCAGTGGACACTAGCAGCCTCTAAAGTCTGGGGCATCAGGTTGAGAGTGGGAGCCAACAAAAGGGTTTGCTGGATAACCTTTTACTGGAGCTGTTGAAATGTTGTCGTCTGAAGCATCAACCCATATCGTAGGGTTTTCTCCCTGCCATGACAACCTTCCTGGGGCACACTGGCCAATCCTACCTCTTTGAGCTCCTTTTTTCTGGGTCATATGTGGACCCTTCCTCTCCCAGTTAATACACCTTTCCTGTACTTAAGTTGAGAACAATATTATTGATTGTACTGAATTTCTCTCACTGAAGTCCTTAAAATACAAGTTCACCTTGATTCTGTTTTGCCATTCCTCAAATAATTTCCTGGGTTTTCTATAGTCAAGTCATCTTGACTTTGTTATTCCTTTTTTCTGATTATAAAAATAGCTCATGGCCTTCATCGAAAATTAGAGGAACTCTAATTAGAGAATACTCTGGAGCAGTGCCTGTGCAATAGAACTTTCTATAATGATGGAAGTGTTCTATATTGTACTGTCAACTATAGTAGCCACTAGCTCCATGAGACTTTTTAAGAACTTGAAATGTGGTTGGTCCAAGTGAAGACCTGGATTTTTAATTTCATTTTAATTAATTTCAATTTATATAGCCACATATGGCTTATGGCTGCCCATGTGACTCTGCAGATTCAGAGGATACAATAAAAAACATGCATAGTTCAATCCGTAAATATCAATTGCTAATATTTTAGCATATTTTTATTTCCACTTTGGTTCACATAGCTGAGACATCACTGTAAAATTGCTTTTTTTTTTACTCCTTATGATAGCAAACACATTTTCCTTAAAATCTTATAGAAACATCATCTTTAAAGGCAACCTCATATTCTAGTTACACCAAAATTTACTTAACCATGCTGCTGCTGTTAGACACATATTGCTTCAAGATTTTCACGGTTATAAATAATGATGCAACATACATCTTTGTATATCGATCTTATGGATTTTAGAGATCTATAAAAATTCTACATAAAACTGTATTTGCATTTGAGGTTATTTTCCTAGAGCTGGAGTTGTTACATAGAATATGAACACTTTGAAGCTCTTTACACATGCCTAATTATTTTTCCAAATGACAGTATTCCTGACATTTTAATTTGTCTTTATTTCATTTCTGAGATTTGGAGGACAGCTTCATGGCACCTTCCTATTCCTTTTTTTTTTTTTTAAACACAGGCTTTACCCCGACATTCTGACCACAGGAAGCTCCATGAGGGTGAGCTTCCTTGTGGCACATAGTACGGGGCGTGTACATACTTGAGCCATGAAAAAAGTGTCAAATATATTGGGAATAGCACAACCTAACTTCCTTTGGAAATGCTACTAGTGACTCTCTGTCATTATTTAATCATACTCAGGCTTGGGTGTCTCCCTCCCTCCACAGGCTGCTCTATGCAATGTTCCATCTCTCATTTTATGGTTCACATTTAGATCCCATCTTTATTGGCACCCCAGACTCTGCCTAGGTTCTCTGCCCCTTAACCCAGCTCAGAGCACTGGGTATGGACCTGTTGAGTTCCCCAGCAAATCCACCTGGTGCGTTCCTGTTTCATTTCCTCACTTAACCACTTATCAAAGTTATGAAGAAGTAAGAGTCAGACCTGTGTGAATTTTAACTAGTTTTTGTTGCCTCTGGTGAAGACTAGAGAGTAGTGGCTAAAGAGCAGGCAGCAAAAAGATGAAAAGAAACCGTACTCTAAATATCCTGGAAAATTGATCCATGAATAATAGACTTTTACCACATTGACTCTCTCCAGGGGCAGGGGATGCACATCCTTCCAGTGTCCCTAAGATCCACTGATCCATTGTGTTTATTTTTTCTTTACTGTGGTTACAACGTACAATCATATAAGGTAAAATCAAAACCTTTCCAAACAACAACAACAACAACAACAACAACTCATTCTAGATGCAAACCAGTTCCTCCCCACAGCTTTGAAATCTCCCTGACTGAACATGGACATGAGACCTGAAATTCCAATTCAGTAAAGCACATTGTCTGCCATAAATGAGCCCCAGTGATCTGCCCTCCTTTCCCATCCTTCTGACATTCTCCCAACACTCTTCAGAGAGCAGAAAATTAAGCATGATTTTCATTCAGTAATATCCACGGCCATGAAAACATACACTTTTCAGGTTCCAAACTTTAGTGACAGGGCAACATCATGAAAACAAAAATTCAGGCCCTATTAGATGTTTGGCTCAAATTCATGTTTTCCATCTGTAGATGACCTCATTGGGTCACTCTGGTCATTCTGCTGGGATTGTGCAAGGAGCACATCTAATCCTGTGGTTGAAGATTACCCTGAACTGAAGTGGAGGGGAAAATATAGGAGAAGAAACAGGCCACTTTGGTGATCAACAGCCATGGCACATAGGAGAATGCTCCTGGGGGAACTTTTGGTCAGAAGACTGGAAAAAGACATGTCATGTTGCATTTTCATCCAATTGCTATTTCTGTACTCAGTTCCAGAGAGATCTTCATTTTATGCCCAGGACACAAGCATCCAATGTAGGCCTTGCTTTTGAAAGCAGAAAATCAGTAATATAATCTATAAACTGTTCATGAACCTCAGGGAAATCAAGATTTTTTTATATATGGTGTGAGGTAAGGGTCCAGTTTCATTGTTTTGAATGTGGACATATGTTTGTTTTAGCAACATGTGTTAAAAAGGAGATTTCATTTTGGACTTTTAAAATTCAAAGGAAAATATTTAACTTATTTTTTATTTATTTTTATAAAATTTGAGTATAGTTGGCACACAATATCACATTAGTTTCAGGTGTACAACTTAGTGTTTTGACAAGTTAATACATTATGCTTTGTTCACCACAAGCATAGCTACTGTCTGTCCCATTGCATCACTATTACAGTATCATTGACTGTATTCCTTATACTCTATTACTCCCATGGCTTACTCATTCCGTAACTGGAGGCCTTCACCCATTTTGCCCAACACCCCACCTCCCTCCCCTCTGGCAACAATCAGTTTATTCTCTGTATTTATAAGTCTAATTCTGCTTGTTGTTTGTGTATTCACATTTTTAGATTCCACTTATGAGTGGAATCATACTAGTACTTGTCTTTCTCAGCCTGATTTATTTCACTTAGCCTAATACCCTCTAGATCCATCCATGTTGTCTCAAATGGCATGATCCCAATCCTTTGTTATGGCAGTGTAATATTCCACTATAAATACGTGTGTGTGTGTGTGTGTGTATGTGTGTGTAGGTGTATATGCATACACACACACACACACACACACACTACATCTTCCTTATCAATTCATCTGTTGATGGATGCTTAGGTTCCTTCCATGTCTTGACTATTATAAATAGGGGTGCATTTATCTTTTTGAGTTAATGTTTTTGTTTTCTCTTAGTAAATATCCAGTAGTGGAATTACTGGATCATATGGTATTTCTATTTTTAACTTTTTGAGGAAACTCCATACTGTTTTCCGCAGTGGCTGCACCAATTTACATTCTTACCAACAGTGCACAAGGGTTCCTTTTTCTCCACATCCTTGCAAATACTTCTTATTTCTTGTCTTTTTTATTTTAGCCATTCTGACAGAAGTGAGGTGATATCTCATTGTGGTTTTGATTTTCATTCCCCTGATAATGTGACATTAAGCATATTTTCATGTGTCTGTTGGCTATCTGTATATCTTCTTTGGAAAGATATCTACTTACTTTTCAGTAATATTCATGACTTAGGAGCTATTAGGAAGCTATGTAGTCTAGAACCCTGGATTTTATAAGTAGTAAAATCTTAACTATCAGGAAAAGTTTTGAGCCTGAGTCAGAATAAAAAGGTGAATGGTCAAGAAGGAGGGAAGGACAGCCAGGTGAGCTGAATTAGGGAGAGACAGAGTAACAAAAGCATCCTCAGATCCTAGTGGCATTCTTTAAAATGCTACTTTTTTCGTGTTTTACTCAGTTTGATGTCTTTGGTTGAGAGGGCATTCAATGAAGAGGAAATCCCATAAGCAAAAGAATACCTCAAGTCCCGACCACATGCCTAGCCCTCTAGCCCTTTCACATGCTGCCCAAATACAGCATCACACTGCACACTGTAATCTCGTCTCCATGTCCCTGTTGATCCATTCTCTTTCCTACCTTGTCTGATAGTTATGCACCCACATCATCTACCTGCTACTAAAGTCTGAATGTAGGACCATGTCCACTTCATGTTTGCCATTCACATGGTACACTTTGCCATCTTACACATAGCAGGACATTTTACTTGTTTAAATAGAGAATAAATTTTATTTCATCAAAGTGGGGGCAAGCAACTCCTCATACATCAATAGCTCCTGAGAGCTTTACCATATTTCAGCTCAGGTAAAAAAAAAAAAAAAAAAAAATATATATATATATATATATATATATATATATATATATATATATATATATATATTCATGGTGGTGATTCTGAATCATCAAGAAAAAGTTATAAAACATTTTCATCAAAAACAGTTAAGTTGCTGGACTATAGAGAGATGGACTTTAATTTTCTGGGAGACTTTATTTCTACAGACTACATCTCTGCCTAGTAATGGTAGACCAAAATAGTGGCCCAGGATTTGGCCCAAGCAAGCTATATCTTTTGGTTTTCCTGGAAGCCAGAAAATAACCATCTGGAACCAGATCACCTCACAGAAGGGGTAAAAGGGCTGCTATGCGGGGCTTCTCTTGTCCTTTTCCAGCTCATTCTTCAGGTGTCAGCTTGGATGTCTACTGTGATCTCCCAAGCTTGGGTCAGGTCTCATTCCTGTGTTTTTGAGCAGCTCCCATCATAGCTTACCTTTGACCCTTTGTCTGAGTCTCCCCCAGACAAGTGATCTCCCTGAGGGCAAGAACCATACCCATCTTATGCGTTTGTTTTTCCTCTATGCCTGGTAGTTCCTGGTACTTAGAAGGTGCTCAAAAATATTTGTTGGATGGATGGATGGATGGTGGATGGATAGATGGATAGATGGATGGACGGATAGATGATCCCAACTTTCCCACCTTGAGTGGAAAACATGTGAACAGAACAGAATAAAGCAAAAAGATGACCTGAGAAGAGAGCAAGGGGGAAGAAAACAGCAATAGGAATAGCTTAGGGGCACCTGGATGGCTCAGTCAGTTCAGCATCCAACTCTTGGTTTCAGCTCAGGTCATGTTCTCATGGGTCACTCAGTGGAGAGTCTGCTTGAGATTCTCTCCCTCTGCCCCTCTCCCCACTCATATATGTGCTTGCTCTCTCTCTCTCTCAAATAAATAAATCTTTTTTTAGTCCTTTTTAAAAAAAAGAATAGCTTAACATTCATTGAGTACCTACTATATGCACACGTGGCCTCATCTAATCCTGACAATAGCTAAATAAGGCAAGGATTACTTCTTCAACCAGCGTTGTTGTTTGTGCAGCTGCTAAATGTGCCAAGAACTTGGTGAGGTGCTGGGAACACAGAATGACAAGATACAGTAGATACTCCCCCTTAGAACGTGCACCAGGTTGGGGAAGACAGACAGTCAGTGAGTGACAAGTACATGAGTGTGCTAACTTGGGAGAGCAAAAGCCTCATGAAGGTAATGATGTGATAGGGTGGGTGGCACACATCGCTGTGGATTCTTTGGATAGGGAGGTGCGTTCTGTGCTGAGGAGCAAAAGATAAAGAAGAGCTGGGTGTTTGCAGGGCAGGGGGAGCATTCTAGAGAAAGGGGGCTGCAAGTGCCAAGGCACTAAGGCATGCTGTGTCTGAGAACAGAAGGGAAGCCAGGCAATAGAAATGCAGGGGTGAGGTGGGCAGGGGTCATGGGTTTCATTCTAAGTGCACTGCTGTCCCAAGTCCTCTTCTGCAGACTAGGCAACCACAGCTCAGAGAGGTTGTCACAGCCAAAAATAGGCAGAAAGAAGACAGTGAGACTTTTTTCTCTCCCCAGAACACCAGAGACTAAAGCAGGAGGGAGAAGACTATTGCTAAAAGTAAATGGTGCCACAATGCCACCATGTACAGTTGAGGGCACAGGAGTGCGGGAGATGTTGCTGGGGTGGGATTTTAGACCGTATCCATCCCTGAGTTTGAATCTTCACTAGAAGAGAAGAAAGGATCTGCTTATAAGGCTAAAGCAAGTTCTGCAGCTTTACATAAAGAAAGAAGGACCTGACAAACCTTAAAAGACTCTTAATCATAGGAAACAAACTGAGGGTTGCTGGAGGGTGCAGGGAGGGAGGATGGGGTAACTGGGTGGTGGGCATTAAGGTGGGCATGTGATGTAATGAGACTGGGTATGATACAAGACTGATGAATCACTGACCTCCACCTCTGAAACCAATAATACATTATATGTTATTAATTGAATTTAAATTTTTAAAAAAAGGAAGGAAGCAACTCCTGACCTGCAGATTTCCATCCTAAAACTCCCACAGACATCGTGGCAGCTAAAATCCTCGCTGCCCTAGGCCATGATGCATTATATGTCTACAATGGTTTTCCAACTGAAGGTTGGAGGAAACATTCTGGATCCTTCCATGAGGACTACACGTTTATTCAGTCCCTAGGTCCCCACCTGGCTTTCACCAGCCCCCCCCCGGCCAGCCCCCAATGCCCAGCCACATTTGGGGGGCATCTCTGTGTAACCTCATGACGTGATACAGAACTCACTTAGAAAAATAGTTTCAGTTTCATGAAAAAGCAAACTTAAGGGTTTATTTGCCAGGAGCATTTTGCCTTCCCTCTTCACCTCCAACTTTTCCTGGGAGAGAGGCTTCATTTCTGGAAGGACACTCAGGGACCTCCTTCCATGTAGCATGGCAGTAAATCCCATGACATCTCAGCATCTCTCACATCAGAAGCTAGAAGCCCGAGTGGGCTTAATCGCCCCTCCTGCCCTCATAATGGACCTGCTGACAATTTTGAAGCAATTTTTCCATCTCTATTAGATGGGGCTTCTAAGTCATAATTACTGGATAATTACCACAAGACGGCTGTTTTGTGCATAGTATTAGGTTCAGGCATTTGATGGTGAGGAATAAATGCAGTTTTACAGATTTTGACATTTCTTAGCACTTGTGGTTTGCTCAGAAGCCAGCTAGCTACCTAAGTGCCTGAAACATTTCTAAAAGTCAGTTTGGAAAATGAGCACTTCTTGTCCCATTTTTGTGATGAATGTCTGTTCCACATGCTCTAACAGATTTAAGAAGGTCACCAGGCAGGCTCTGGGAAGCCAGGACAAAACTCAGATCTCTGAGCTAGGGCTTAGAAATGCAAAATGAATCCACAAAGTAATAGAGGGAGAGTTTATTATGTTTTTTTTCCAAGCCAAGAGCCCATCTAACTTCAGAATCCACAAAGGTAAAAGGAAGAAGTGGTCAGAAACATTCTTTTCCCATACTTTCTGCCCAGTTCATTCTTTTTCTGATCAAACATTAACTGAATGCTTACTGTGTACTAAGCTGGTAACCCCCATTGGGGATGCCTTGGTGAGCAGGCCAGACACCGTCCTGTGCCCCTGGGACTGTAGCCTCTGGAAGGAGACAGTTACACAAGAAATACCAAAACAAAGTGTGATGTGCGCCCTCCTAGAGCTGGTTGTGTGGGAGTTGCTCGGTATATGGCAGGGGTTAGGGACCTCCAATGCTTGTAAGGAAGTGATGCTTTTTCTGAGAATCTGAGATTATCAGGAGCCAAGCAGGTAAAGAATGTGAGAGGAACAGTTTGTAGAAGACAAAGATCCAAAAAAGTTTCACACACTGAAGGATCTGAGGGTGACACCTGGGACGGAGGGAGGGGGGTGGGGGGCAGGAAGTGGCAAAGTGGAGGGATGAGTGGCCGGGGTGAATTTAGAGATAGAGAGGGACCATGTGCTAAAGGATATGGTGAGCTAAAGCCAAGGCAGTGGGAAAATGAAGGATATGAGGGAGGGAGTGGTGTGATTGCATGTGCCTTTTATTTTTTTTTATTTTTTATTTTATTTTTTTTTTTAAAGATTTTATTTATTTGACAGAGAGAGACAGTGAGAGCAGGAACACAGGGGGAGTGGGAGGGGGAGAAGCAGGCTTCCCGCTGAGCAGGGAGCCAGATGTGGGACTCGATCCCAGGACCCTGGGATCATGACCTGAGCCGAAGGCAGACGCTTAACGACTGAGCCACCCAGGCGCCCTGCATGTGCCTTTTAGAAAGAAGATTCTGACTACTACACAGAGAAGAGTTTGGAGTCAGATCAGACTGATGACAGCAAGACCTGTTATGAGGCATTTGAAGGAGAGAGAAAATATAGTGACCTAGACTAGGACAGTTGTATAAGTTAGCTATTGATACCATAATGCTGTGTAACAAACCATCCCCAAACTCAGCAGCCTGCATACATTAGCATGTATTTCTCATTCATGCATCTGCATGGTGACAGGTGTTTGGCCAATCGAGGTTTGGCTCCAGGCTTCAGACGGGGCTATTCCTTGTGTCTCTCATCCTCTTTGGACCAGTGACTTCCTGAGACACATTCCTTGCAGGATGAACACACAAGAGGTCATGTCAATGATGGAAGTATATTTCAAACCTGTGTTTTTGTTAAATCCACTAATATCCCATTGGCTAAGCAAATCACATGGCCAAACCCAACTCCAAGAGGCAGAGAAATGCCTCTGCCCACCATGAGGCTATGGAAAGGGGGTGGACACAGAACTCTGACAGTGGGGCACTGGAGCTGTCTCTTATAGGCTCTGGAGAACTCAACGGCTCTTTGTAACCTTGCCTTCAGTGAGGCCATATTGGTAGCTTACACCCAGCCAAAGTGGAGTGTTTCAGCCATGGAAAGCAGCAGAATGCCAAAATGCCACTAATAAGGCCAGTCTACAAACTGTTCCCACAGCATCTGGATAGGGAATTTGGGGACAGTTTGCTGACATCTTACTGAATGGTTCTTCTTGAGGTTGTCCTAGCAGAGCTCCTGCCCTTACAGGTCCCCCAGGGATGGGCTTCCCTGGGTTGCCTAAGGCCTGAAGCTTATTCATTTCACTACCCCAGTTTAGATCCTCCCAGAAACCATTCAATCCTGAGACAAAGATTTGAGGTGAGGTGGGTATTGGGGAGGGGCAAGAAACTCCCAACAGAGGAGTGGGGATGGGCAGGGAGATGGGCAGGGAAGGCAGCCAACCGAAGTCATGGGAACTGGAGCTCAGTCCCTGGGGAGTGTGGGGCTCTAGCAAATGGTGTACACTTCCATCTCAGAATGACCACATCTGAGGGGCAGGGGAGCTACGTGTTTATGCACCCACCCCGAGAGTCATTGGTACAGGGTAGCTTGGCACTTCCAGAGTTCAGGAAGAAGCCCTTGAGGCACAGACACTGGTATTGTTGTGGAGAGGCAGCTGGTCCCACAAAAATGGTAAGAAGGGGGCACTGGGACATGGATGGGGTCCCAGAGGTATCTGCCACACTGGCATCTGTGGTTCCTAAAGTTTATTCAGGATGGTTTCAGAAATGATAAGCAGGAAAGGTCAAGATGCCACTTTTGAGGGTTCTTAGTGGGTGAAGAGAACTCTAGCATTTTCCCTGTGCCCTGCAGGGTGCAAGGAAAAGTCTAGACTTTACTGTCGGAATTCCAATTTTCAGTCTACACTGATCCCTTACCAGTTTCCTGGCCTTGTGTGATATTATGGTTTATGGTAAGAAATACATGTTTGATCTTCATCCCTGTTTCTAGCACAGAGCTCCTAAAACTTCTGGAATTTTCCCAATGATGAGAGCTATAAGGTGTCTTCTGTTATGTTAATGAGGTGACTTTCCTGTCCCATCTAAGGGTGGGAGCTGGTTGCCAGGAGAACCAACCACGTGATTAAAAGGTTGAAACTTTTTTTCAACTGTTTGAAAAACAGTTGCTGACAGGGAGAGGAGAGAGGCTGGAAGTTGAATCAGTTGCCAATAGCCAATGATTTAATCAATTCCCTACGCAGTGAAGCCTCTATACGAACCCAGAAGGACGGGGTTCCGAGAGCTTCCAGGTTAGTGAACACGTGGAGGTTTGGGGAGGGTGGTTTGCTCCAAGACAGCATGGAGGCTCTGCTCCCTTTCCCCATACCTCGCCCTGTGCATCTCCTCCATCTGGCTGCCCCTAAGTTATATCCTTTTATAACACACTCGTCATCTAGTCAGTAAAATGTGTTCCTCAGTTCTGTGAGCCGCTCTAACAAACTAATCAAGACCAAGGAGGGGGTCCTTGGAATCTCCAATCTATAGCTAGTCCATCAGAAGCACAGGTGAGACCTGGACTTGTGATTGGTATCTGGGGACAGGGAGGGCAGTCTTGTAGGACTGAGCCTTTTCCCTGTGCGATCTGATGTTGTCACTGGGTAAATAGTGTCAGAAGTGCGTTAAATTGTTAGGGCGCCTGGGTGGTTCAGTCAGTGAAGCGTCGACCTTCTGCTCAGGTCATGATCCCGGAGTCCTGGGATCAAGTCCCACATCAAGCCCCGAATCAGGTTCCCTGCTCAACAGGAAGTCTGCTTCTCCCTCTGCCCCTCCCCCCTGCTCGTGCGCGCTCTCTCTCTCTCTCCCCCTCTCTCTCAAATAAATAAATTCTTTAAAAAAAAGAAAAAAAGAATTGAGTTAAATTGTAGGACACCCATCTGGGGTCACCGAAATGCTTGGATGTGTGGGGAAAACCCACACCCACACACGAATGGGAATTGGTGAGCAGAATCTTACCTTGGCCAAGTGCTGAACTTCCCAGAGCATCAGTTGTCTCATCTTTACACGGGGAGAACAAACCCACCCTACCTACCTCCAGAGTTGCCACTAGAATTCCACACAGCCCTGTGTTTGTGAGAGCCCCTTGGATGGGACAGGACTCAGACACCACCTGCCACTGAAGCGCCTCTTCTCTGTAGGCTTATTCACTTTCTCACCTCATTTAATTGTTCTGGGAAAGAGATTCCCACCCGGTGATATTTTACAACATCAAACCAAGGCTAGACACATCCATTTGGAGCCTACACCCACACGAATGTTCAAACTACCCAAATCTGAAAATGCAAAGTGACATGCAGCATGCGTTCCAGGTCATAAATAAATTAGCAAAAATACAGGGGATCCTTATTTTTCCTAAAAGAATTCCTCTGGATGTGTACAATTGACTTCAAACCATAGAGAGATTTTAATCTATAATATGGGGAAGTCAGAATCTTTGAGGCTGGGGATTTTGGACCCCCAAACTGTGTAGGATTTAGGGAACTACTTATGAACCGTGTGCAGAAATAAAGCTAGGTCTGAATGGGTGTCTGTGTGTGCATGCAGATGAAAAAATATACATGCATCATGGTCTAATTTCTGTTGACTTGGCAACCAGCCAGCCTTCTGTTTTCTCTGCAACAGTTGCCATGAGGGAATTAGAGAATGAATTCCGTATTTTGAAGGAAAGAAATAAAAACAGTGTTCAATGTCAGGGCAATTGTACCTTGCATGCTCTTCGGTGGGCATTGCCATGGAGATTTGCTGCATTTGCACTTAATGGACCCTGTATCTGTGACTCAGGAAGCAGGGAAACCATTGTTTAGATCAACACTGTGTATGGCTAGAGCTCCAAGTCTTTTGCAAAGGTAGTCCAGAGATGAGACGGGTCCGTGCTATTGCTGGCTTGCACGATCCAAGAAACTAGATTTTAAGGGGGTTGAGTTAAATTTGCTGCCCTTGGGGAAACTTACTGGGGTGCTGGAAATGTTTTATGTCTTGTTGAGATGCGGATTACATGGGTACATGCATTTGTCAAAACTTAGCCAATAGGAGAGATTTGAGCCTTTACTGTATGCAAATTATGCCTTTTTTTTTTTTTACAAAAAAACCTATTTTGGTGCCCTTTCACTGTGTTGCTTAAAAAGATCAGCTTAAAGCCACCCCCACATCAGTCTCCTCATCCAGCTCTGAAATCTTGCCCCTTGCCACCCAGCCTTACTGCCTCCAATGTGCACACACACTCCATGTGTGTGCACACACGTGCACATACTCACACATGTGCACAAGCATACACACATGCTCAGCATCACCCGCAGATATTTATTTAAATATACAACGTATGTAGACAAGTGGGGAGCTAGGTGCTAGGTGGAAGGAGGCAAAACTGAAGACCCAGGCATGTGCCATTAGAGCAGTGGGACTAGCTCGGGAGGTGAGAAGGCTACCCAGGCAAGGTCAGGACATGATCTGCATCAGTAGTGGGGATAGGGCCAGCGAGGGCTCAGTGAACTTGGAAGAGACAAAAGAACTGAGGGAGGGATGGGCAGAATAGAGGTGAGGTAAAAAGGAGGTACGCACCCCATCTGACAAGACTGAGGTTCCAAAAGGGAGACAGCGGTGTACTAAAGTGAGGAAAGTGGATCTGCCCTGTTTGGAGAGGCTCCTAGTGCCCAGCTAGTGAGAGGGGGTACCGGTGCGTGAAAGAGAGTGTTTGAGGTCCCAGCAGACCCCCTGGCTGTCTTCATTATCTCCCTTCCTGCTTCTCCTGTGGGTGAGAGGGGCCGCTGTAGGTCTCTTTTCGTTGTGTTTGTGAATTATAAAAATCAATGCATGTTAATAGCCCCAAACTAGAAGCAAGCCAGATGTCCATAAACAAGAGAATAATTAATAAGCCGTGATATATTTATGCTGTTATAAAAAGAAATGAGCTATTGATGCAATGAAAAATACGAAGGAAATGAAGAAATCTTTAAAAATTATGCTGAGTAAAAGAATCCTGGTGTAAAAGAACACACATTTTAGGGCTTCCTTTATATGAAGTTTCTTGGACGGGCTAAGCTTAGAAGCAGTGACTGATCCTGGGTGAGACTAATGAGGGAACAAGAGAACTTTCTGGGGAGGATGGAAGTGGTCTCTATCATGGCCACAGTTGAGGTAACACAGGTATATGCATTTCTCAGAACCCACTGAACAGTGCAATCGTGATTTGTGAATTTCACCATACAGAAATTGCATCTAGAAACAAAAGACCTTTGAACTATAATTGAGCCCTTTGGTAAAATGGTATAATAAAATGGTGTCATTCTTTCAATTTTTCTGAATGCTTGAAAACTTTCATAATAAAATGTTAGGTGAAAAAAAGGATTCTTAAAAAAATATAAAGTGGGGAAAGGGGACAGGGAATGTTGGACAGGATTGCATTGCTTCTGGAACACCATCCAGAAATGGCAGCCAGGGTCTCCCTGCTCCCAGCCTCTCTCTGAGCAGTCCACCCTGCTCCATTTCACTTCTGCAAGGAAACGGATTCATCGTGTGTTCATTGGTTACATATTGAAGCATGTGGTCTTTGCTCAGCCTTATGCCCGGCGGAGGATAAAGTCAGACGTGGTTCCCGCCCTTATGGTGTTTGTCATCTACTGAGGCTTTGATCAGGGGGCTGCTGGGTGGTGAGTTTATAAAAGAAGAAGCCAGGGGTACCAGGGAAAGGATTAGGCAGCTCATGAGTTGAATGGAGAATAATGGCCCAGACACATTGAGAACTCACTATACACTAGGTCCTATTCAAGCTTTTTAACATGGATTAATTCAGTTAATCCTCACAACCACCTCATGAGGTGGGAATTGTATTATCTCCATTTTACTTCTCAGAAAACTGGGGCATGGGGAAGTTAAGTCATTTTCCATGATGATACAGCAGCTCGGTGACCGAGCAGGGATTCAGAAGGGGTTTGGTGAACTGGATCTGGAGTCTGTGCCCTAAACCAGGGGTCAGCAGACTTTCTGGAAAGGGCCAGAGGGGAAATATTTTAAGCCTCATGGGCCATATGGTCACTATGGAACTTCTCGACTCTGCCACTGCAGAAGTAGACAATATACAAATGAACGAGCTGAGCTCCAATAAATTTCATCTACAAAACCAGGCGATGGGCCAGATTTTATTTGGCCAACTCTTGCCCCAAACCATCCATAGTCTCCAGTGATTGGGAGATGTTCAAGTTGGACCCACAGGCAACTGAAGAAAACCTAATTCCTGACTGTCATGTACATGTGGAGGTGGGGATTCAGATAGCAAGGAATCAATACAGGCTTTGAAAGCTCCGGTCTGTAATGAATGAAAAAAACAAAAATTACCCCTAGGTGCGTGTGGCAATCTGTTACCAAAGGAACACTGCAGAGGAAAAGGTGAAAACGTGAAAAATACTCAGAAACCCCACCA
Source organism: Callorhinus ursinus (assembly GCF_003265705.2). Classification (NCBI taxonomy): domain Eukaryota; kingdom Metazoa; phylum Chordata; class Mammalia; order Carnivora; family Otariidae; genus Callorhinus; species Callorhinus ursinus. Next base: position 16,465,577 of record NW_027397091.1, read on the forward strand.
AGTCAGTTGTCTTTAGTCTTTGGAGCCAGATTTACAATTTTAGAAGCACCACTCTTTGAGATTTTATGTCAGTGGAGGAAGAGTAAAGTTCCAAAGCTCTAGTTGAATATGATTGATTTTGAAAAGACAGAAGGCTTGGCCAAAGAGAATTTTCCTGCTTAGAGCTTGGCTCTCACTGGCTCTTGGTTTCTTAGGGGCAGGAAATCACTTTACTCAATTCTTGTTGCTGACAAGGATTCAACCCTAGAGCTCAAAGGGTGAGCTGGGCTGGGAATGCACTGACCACGTGCTTAGCAGAATCCATGCAATGTTGACAGTTAAGAGTTCAAAAGTGTTTCTGAGAGAGATGATTTGAGTCCTTTGCTCTTAAAAAGGCATTTGGTGGCTGGGAATAATTTCCAGCTGGGGTTCAGCAGATGGTTGGCTCACATGGATTGTGCCAGCAGGGGAGAGGGTTAGAACATTGCATAAAGAGATATGTTATGTTCCTGGGTCCCCACACAAAGGTTTTGACTGTTAAGGGCATGGAGTTTCCTGTCACCAAAAGGTAAACCGAACACACCCACCTACAGAGACACCCACATATTCCCATACCTATACCCCAGGGTTGAACTGGTAAAAGAGTGGCAAGAGGCGCCTTGGACCTTGTCAGAAGGGCCCCAAACCACTTCTAATAATCACCACTCAGTTCTCTAATGAAATGATCAACCTGCCTTGCTTTTCCTTCCTGTGGATACAGATGAGCCTTTGACTCCCAGCAAGACAGTGTATGTTGGTGGGGGGCTTTAATGTCCCCAAACCTCCATGCAGATAAGACTTTACAAGAGAACTGGTGAAAATGAATGTCAAAGTCCCAGCCCCAAAACCCGTGGAGATCAGATGTGGATTTAGCCTCAGTACTGGCTTAAAGTCAGTGTTTCTTAAACTTTCTCACACATCAGAACCACCTGGAGGGTTTATTAAAACACTTGGATGGGCACATCCCCATAGTTTCTGATTCAGGAGGTCTGGGTGCGGCCTGAGATCCTGCATTTCTAGCAAGCCCCCAGGTGACGCTGGTCCAGGGAGGACACTTTGAACATGGCAGCTCTAAGGCATACTTCCTATTTCAGGGTAGCCTACCTCATGACCTTGACCTAGGTCAAGGCAGAAGGGACATCTTCTCTACACTATGAAAGAAACTCTGTAATATTTTTTGGCCCGGTTGGCCTCTAAATATTGGACCCTGCCCAATACCGCAGCCACTAATCACATGTGTCTCTTTAAATGTAAATCTGAATTAATTGAAGATAAGATTAAAATTTTTGTTCAGTTGTACGAGCCACATGTGCCTAATGGCTGCCATATGGGACAACACAGATACAGGACGTTTTCATCATGGCAGAAAGTTCTACTGGACAGCGCTATTTTATAAGAATTCCAAAAATTGTTTCTCTCTTTCTCTTCAGTGTTTGGCAGCTAACCCCACTGTCTTACTCTGAAAGACAAACAAAACAAAATCCCTTTACGAATATCAGGAATGGAATGTTAACTCTTTCCTCTTCTTTGCTTGCTTACAAGAGCAAGACTTATCCATCTCTTCCTGTCAAGTCTGGCGGGAGTTCACAGACAATTTAACGCAAAAGAGATAAAAAGTTTAGTAATATTTTTTCAAAATATTGCTCCCATCCCTCACATCACAAGATTTACCCTAAAAGTTGTATGTCAAGAAAGCACATGCTTCCTGGAGGTCAGGTCCACAGGGAAGTGTTGTGGGCACCAAGAATCAGGCCACACACGACAGGGAATTCCAGTGACCATGGGGCAGCCCAGTGGGCACTGCCTCTGGAGGGAAGAATGGGGTTGGACTGAGAGGGGACTAGACAAGGGGAGCCCCTGGCTGTCCTAAGAAAGTGCACGTCCCTGCTCCCAGCGGCAGAGCATGGCTGTCGAAGCTCCCTTTTGTTTGCCATCCTGAAGCAGAGATTTGGACTGCCCACTATTCAGAGTTGCTTCAGCCCCTGCACTGAACAGATGCCTTTTTAGAAGACTAACAGCGCATCCTTTCTTACAGATTCGGCTAAACAGCAGAGGACTCATCTACTCCGTGGGCTTACTCCTGGCCTCCGTCTTTGTCACGGTAGGGCTACAGCTCCTTCCCCTCTCCAGTTCCTGTGACTCCTCTCCCCTTACCCCCACTCCCGCCCTTGAGTTCTTTGGCTACAGAGCTTGTTTGGACAACAGATGGGCTTGGCCTCCGGGTGGATGGGGACAATCGGCCTCCAGATGTCCCATCTCCTTCATGGCTGTTTCCTTTAGAAGTGGATCCTAGCAACTCCCTAGAAAGCCTTCCCTCTTTGTGAAAGGAGCCAGCCCTCCTCTGAGAAGCATGGCCCTGCCTCATGCCAAGCCCAAGCCATTTTATCAAAAGCAAAGGGGAGATCCCACTTTTTCTGCAAGATTAGTCAAGAGAAGGGTAGATTCCAATTAATTATCTGTTCCAGGTTAATAAGCATCTCCATAAATCCATGGATTTGACCAATACTCGGAGACTAAGAACACATTGTTTTACTGACAATGTACTTTTATGCCATTCTGCTATCTTGGCCATTATATCTACTTGTATAATTTGATATTCCAACTCAGCTGACATGTTTTGGTGGGAATTGATTCACACCAACACATGGACTGGTCCACATGAAGTATCTGTTAACATACAAGTATGCAGTTGAATTTTCACATTAGAAAACATTGAGACACAATGTGTTTCTTCTTAAAATTTTCAAGGAAACAGTCATTGAATTACACTGGCATGTGAACGTCCATATGCTAGAGAATAGGAATTTAGAAGAGCAGGCAGGAAGCTGGAGGTCATCGACAGGATCAGACTGTGAGTCAGATGTCAAGGATTTACTAAAGCAAACACTGCCTTACACAAAAGTGCGAATCTATGCAATCCTTTGTTCTGTAGCTTAGGAGGTTCTTTGGGTCTCGTGTGACTTAGGCTTATGGTACCTGTCATAGCCACACATTGTGCTCAGTGCTTTGCATACATTTTCCCATTTGGAGCTCACCACATGCCCATCAGATAGACACTACATCAACCCCATTATACAGATGAACATCTGAGGCCTCTAGAGAAATTGACACCAAATGAATGAACGGGCAAGCCATCCGACATCAGAGTGCATGCTTACAGCTACATTTGTACAACCTGTAGGAGATGGGGCTAGCCACCACCTGGGATGTTGAAATGGGGTTGCTGGAAGATGGAAGAGAAGTAGGTTTGTCGGGGGTGGGGGAAGAGCAATTTCAAACATCTTGAGCTTGCAGTGCCTGTTCAACACCCAAGGGAGAGGTCAAAAAAGCCACTGGAAAAATGACTCTGAGTTCAGAAGAAACGTCCAAGCTGGAGGCCCCAGAATGTGGATGGTATTTAAAGCCAAGCAGTTAGATGCAGGCAGCAAGGGGGTGAGGAAGGACAGAAAAGAGAAGAGGCCCAACATCTGAGTCTTGGTGCCCTCTGGTAGTTAGAGGTCAGGATGATGATAATAAACACCAAAAGAAACAGAATGAGCCGTTAGAGAGGTAGGAGGAAAACCAGGAGAGTATGGCATCTAGAAGCCAAGTGGAGAAGGTATTTCAGGGTGGAGGGAGTGATAGGCTCTGTCACGGGAGTTGAGTCCTGAGCATTGGCCATTCGAGTTAGCCATACAACATTATCGATGTTCTTAATGAGAGGGTAGTTGTGTGGGGCAATGAGGCAGAAGGTCGAGTAGGACAAGTTCACAGAGAATGGAAGGAGAGAAATCGGACACAGTGGTATTTACAACTCTTTCAAGTCATCTTGCTGTAAAGAAAGGAGAGAAAAAATGTAGTTGTTTTTTAAGAGGAGAGAAGTAGCAGCATTCTCGTATCCCAGCTAGAGTAATCCAGGGGTGGGGCAGGGAGATGGAGATGAAAGGGGGGCAGTTGCTGGGGCCATGTTCTTGAATGGTGGGGGCGGTGGGATTGTGTACATGTGTGAAGGAGTGGACAGGGCCATGGACAGGGCCATGGGCAGTGGGACCTCACTGGCAGGAGAGAAGGCGAGCAAGTGGGTCTGGTGGTGGGAGCTCTGTGGATGGAACATGGTCACGTGCTGAGAGTGAAGGTGGAGAAATGGGTGTGGGGGGTCTGAGAAGAGGGGAGAGGCTGGAAACAGCCATCCAAGGAAGGGGGAGACAGTGCACTTAGGGAAATGTGGGATGATTGCCATAAATGGCCCACTTGAGGTTTATGGGCTTGAATTTAAAGTGAGACTCTTCAGCATGGCCAGGCATTTTCCTCCAGCCTGGGTCAGCAGCACGGAAGCAATGTGGAGTCCCTGGAAGCTGGGCTTGAACCCAAGGCTGTGGTTCTGCCATGGGAGCGCCAGAGAGACCAGTGAATGTGGTGGATGCCCAGGGGTGGTTCTAGCGATTGCTGGTGGGATTTTGGCAGGGTAAGATGGGACAGAGGTGGGTCCAGGGGGTGGCATGCAGCAGAATGGTGGTGGTAGGTATGAATTCTGGGTCCTGCAGGTCTGCAGAGTTGTGGGAGGGAGGGTACCAGATGGACTAAGACGGAAAGAGGAGATGGCAGAGAGCGGGATGAAGGACATTGAGAGCGTAGAATTGTTTCTGTGCTTGCTTATCGCTGGCTCTCGGCTACGTGGCTGTCCAGCAGAACTGGTCAGTGGCCTGCACCTGCACCTGCCCTGACAGCAGCCACTGGCCATGTGTGGATGTGGAGCACGTGACATGTGGCTAGTACAACTGAGCAACTGAGTTTTTAATATTATTTGACTTACGTTCAGATTTGGGCAGCCACATGAGACTAGTGGGTGCAGTGCAGGTGCAGGGTGGGAGATGGGGTTGAGGACAGGTGTTGGGAAGATCCTCTCCATGGACGGTGAAATCGCCGGGAAGAGCGTCGGGGTGCTGTAGATAGGAGTGGCAGTGAGTGGGACTTGGGGATCTGGGGAAGGGGGAGTGGGGGAGTCTGGGTTTGCAGTGTGGACTGTAGCCAGATGGGATGGAGTGTGACTGTTGGAAGGCTTTAGATTCCAAGCTGGGTGTTTCTGGGGAAGCAGCAGTGAGGAGCAAGGGGTACAACTCCCTTGCCTCCAGGCGTGGGAATGGAAGAGATGCGGCCACCACCTGCCAGGAGATGTGTCCTCAGGAAGAGCCAGGGGCTGCTTGGGGACAAGAGGGTGAAGAGTCAGAACAGGTGATTCAGGCACAGAGCAGTGCTGGGTTGGAGTCCAGGGCAAGTGTGATGGCCGCGGTGCCTGAGTCGATTGGTCCCATCATTATGACTTTTTAAAGTTATTTTAAAGTTCTGACTTCCCTTCTTGATTTCAGTGTTCTGATCTTCCAAAACGTGAGCGATGGGCTTGGGGGGCTCAGAGACACTTGGTGCCCTGCGAGGGCAGCCCCGCCCCCAGACCCCGCAAAGCCCCCCCCCCACCTCGTGCCGCCTCTTCCCGCACCCTCTGACCCTGCTGTGTGTGTTGCAGGTGTTTGGCGTTCACTTGAACAAGTGGCAGCTGGACAAGAAGCTCGGGTGCGGGTGCCTTTTCCTGTACGGCGTATTCCTGTGCTTCTCCATCATGACGGAGTTCAACGTGTTCACGTTTGTGAACTTGCCCATGTGCGGGGACCACTGACCCGCCCGGCCGCCCGTCGAGCCTTGGGCCTCCTTTTCTGTGCAATACAAGATCCAGCCGCACCCCGAGTCACGCGGCCCGCCCCCGCCCCGGGGCCGGGGCCTCCGGCTCTCCCGCGCTGGTCACAGGCCTCCGCTTCTGCCTTGGTGGCCCAGGCTGTCCCCGCCCCTCCCTGCTCCCGCCCCTCCTCCCTGGTTTTCTCCCGCCCACCCCTTCCTGTCTCCTCCGTGTGAAGACTCTGACATCCGCGTGAATTTTCAAGCTCCATTTTTGAACAGTGACTGAGATTCTAGGAAAAGACAACAAACAAACAAACAAAAAACTGGCTGCTAACTGGCCCAAGCCAGGCAAAACTTATTACAATCCCTCCTCCTTTTTTAAGTTATTGGATGGAAGACAAACCTAATTTATGACCTGAGACTGTCAAAAGAATAGAGGAGAGGATATATCGATGCTAGGGAGTGTTTGGGATTTCGTTGTTTTGAGGTAATGCCTAGGTGACTGGGTTTGGGGAGGTTGTTTCACTTGGGGGGGGCTGCCCCCTTTTCTTCCAGAGACGGAGAGTTTCTCTTGAATCTTCTTTCACTGGGCTCTGGATTAGCAGACGATCCACAGGTTGTCCCTGCCATGTGTTCTGGGGTCATATCCCAGGCACGGTAGAATATGCGTGGATTTGGCACTTAGTAGAGGAACACGTGGGCGGGGCCACCGGGAACAGATGCGTGACGTTTCATATCCGTGGACGCCTCCCGGAAGTCCTGTAGGCGTTACCTAGGGGGCACGAGGCTTTCAAGGAAGAAGACAGCTTCCCACATAGCCATTAGGATCATCTTTTTCTCACTAGGTTCCTTCTAGTCTCTCAAGCAATAGTTCTAGCCTGCCTGAGGCCTTGGATGAGGGGCCCTGGTTACATTCCCCATCCGTGAGGTGCCAGGCAGTCAGCACCAGAAGCTTCCCAGCCCATGAGTCCCTGAGATGCGCGCTCGTCGCTTGGTATTTGGGGTTACAGGGAGTGACCCAGAGGCCACCACTGCTTTTCGTGCAGGAGTTACAGACACTGGTTTCTTGGAAAATGGAGAGAAGCACACTTTGCACAGACGTCGTCACTAAAGTCCCGATTTGCCACTCGGTATTGAGTACACTGGACCCTGACAGCTGGCTCTTGGGCCAGCGTCCTTCCTCATGGGACGCCTCCACCAAGCTGCCCCAGCTCCGCCCCTCCCATCCTGGAGGATGGCCAGGGAAGGAGAAAACAGAGAACTGACTGACACCTTTGGAACCGCAGAATGTGTTCAATGCAAGACTCGCTCAAGGGCATAAGTTATTGTGAACATTGTTGCCAATCACTGCTCAACAGCCCTGCTAGATTTTGTATGATGCTGAATTATTATGCAGACTAATTCCACCGAGTTGAGACCCACCCATGCTTGTTACACTTGTATTTATTGAAACTGTGGATTCTTGCCCGTGCTGCCCCCTGTATTTACTTTAAGCACTGACCACTTATCATTCATTCAGTATGGTTCCCCTCCATCCCTTGTACACATTCTGGTATGAATTGTAAAAATAACCTGCTACAAATTGGTTGAATGTTTCTGTCAATGGTGCAAACCGAGGCCAGCGTTAGCCGATGGGGCACCTGCCCGAAGGAGGAACGGGAGAGGAAATCACCAATTTGGGCTCTCAGAGCTAAGACACACGTATTGATTCTGTTGCACATTTTGCACTGGTTTATGGAGATTGTTTTCTTGGACGGATAGTGTAAAATAAACTTCTTTGTTCTGTATCCTTCCTTGAGCAGCACGCTTTACTTCCTCTCCTTAGAGTGTTGCCTGTTTTAACTACACTGACCTGTATGTATCAGTGGAAGGAAGTGGCCAGGTATTCGTGCTTCTACTCTTTCTGGGTGGACTCACCTGGAAGGCTGGCAAATGTCTGGTGGATTGCAAGTATGAAGTCACAAATTGTGGGTCTCCTCTAAATCTCGCAGGGACTTTGTATCTGTCATCCTGTAGGGTCCATGCAACGCTCTCTTAGGAATTCTTCCAGCTGGAGTGAGAGGAAGAGATTCCAGCACTGCTGATAACGTTCAGCAACGTTCAAGTTCTTTATCCTGTCTGACCTGACTACTTTTCAAATGTGAAAATTCAGACTTCCCTGAAGCTAACTCCTGAAAAGAGAGACTAACACATCTTTGTGATAAGCCACATTCTTACCCTGAGTGACTCCCAAGAAATAATTACCCAGATCTAAAAGTAGACCAAGGTTAGTGCACAAGCCAGGTTTCCACCTGAAGCAACGGAATTCATTTATAGGAATCAGAAGAAAAATTGCCAGTAAGTCACAGCACCAACTTCTATTTAACTATGTAAAAAAATATATTCCCCTAGGGGTGCCTGAGTGGTTCAGTCAGTTAAGTGCCTGACTCTTGATCTCAGCCTCGGGTCTTGGTCTCAGGGTCGTGAGTTCAAGACCCACATTGGGCTCCACCCTGGGTGTGGAGTCTACTTAATATATATATTATATATATATATGTGTGTGTGTGTATGTATATATGTTTTTCCCAGGTTGGAGGGAAAAGGTGTTGACATCTAAAAATGCTTTACCACTCTTTGTGCATTTTATACATATATGCCGGACATGGACAGGGTATTTGCATTATTCTGACTGGTACTTTTTATATTGGTCTTCATTAGCTTTAGTCTTAGGCAAAACATTTGATCTGAAGCTTGATTTTTTTTTCTTTCAAGCACACTTTCTATGATATCTTTAGAAACTGTAGTTCCATGCTAAATTTCTCAAAGACAAAATCATGGGATAAGGTAAAGTTCCCATGCATAATGATTGCCAGCCTAGGAACAGGGAAGGTTTCATATATGAAATAAGCACTTGGCCTATTTCTGCCCAGATCCCTACCATGCACGATTGTGTCTTGAGTTATCGACTGAGAATGTGGTTCTAAATGAGCTGCTCTCCAGTGATGCAAGATAGCTGATGTTGCTATTTTCACTGCTTCCACTGTTCTGGGATTTATTTGGGAGGGGTTAGAATGGATGTAAGGGAAGAATTTTGATTCAATAGGCTATACCTGACAGTAACACCAGAGAACCCTCTCAGCAATTTTCTGGAATGTGCTGGTGAACTACCCAGGCTGTGATCTTGTATATAAGGGGGCAAGGGAAGACGGATGCTGGAGTTTGCACTTCTTCCTCAGCACATCCTAGTTGACCCCACAAGGAGGAACTGCCAGAAAGTCCTCTTTTTCTGGAAAATATATTCCCAACCATGTCCTGGCCTGCTGGGACCCCTGCCAGCACACATACCTGTTAGGTGGCTTTGGATGCACTGAGAGGCCACAACATGGGGAAGTTTCCAAAAGGCTTCTGTCCCCCTTCTGAAGGAAAGCACTGGCCCTACCCTTTTAGGGGTAGTGCCTTTTTGTAGGTATATGTTTTCTATCTACTTCCAAAAGGAGCTGGCTGGAGGATAGGTGGGTGATTATGTTTTCCTAAGTCTACTGCTACTGATGCTTATAGTTTACAGTCATGAATTCGAATGCTAGAGATTTGAGATTCTGCATGTCTCAGACAGTGAATCTGAACTCACTTTAGGCACACAGGCTTCAAAGAAAAGCCTAAATGTTTAAAAATGGGGAGAGAGGGCTGATAGTATTCTAAAGTCCAGACAGTTTTGAATTGTGGTATATAAAATAGGAATAACATCCAACTTGCAATAAAATGTAATAAAACATAGTCCTAGAGCTTTACCTAATTGGTCATGAAAATATTCAGATTGTTGGGAGAAACTGGAAGTGGGAAATTGGTGTTAGTGATGCTCCTTCTAAGAATTATTTATTTTTACCTTTTCAAAATTGGATGATTGTCCCATTAACAGGCTAATTATCCAATTATTCTGACCCATTTTGATCAGCTATTTTGAAGTAGATGGGACATTTCCATGTTGAATTTTGTGTAGGCTCATACTAATTACTGAGTCTTATTTATTTATATTTTCTGCAATGGCTACTCAACACACACACACACACACACACACACACCATCTATCTGACATCAAAACTCTTTATGAAAACAATCCAATAGATCTTTGAAAACTTTCCATATATCCAGCTGTCTGTTATGATACAACTTCAGGAGGAATTGGGTGGGTTCAGCCAACGTTTCTCTGATAAATAAAAAGCCATGTGTCCATTGCATCATCCTCCAGAGATGTGGAGCACTTAGAGATGCTGAAAAAGTTGGGTACTGAAGCCATGGACAAGCAGAGGATTAGCAACATGCGTAAGATAAATGATGTGATGCCCCAGAATTGATTCACATTGAGCTTTATGCTTAGTTTCGAAACCCAGTGCAGAGCAATAAAACTCCACCAAAAGCTCTCAGATGGCTTCCTGTAGCACTCAGAACATTTATTTCCTTGATAAATTGTGGCCAGTAGTCCCATTAATTTTTTAATGAGCTTCAATTTGGCAAACACTCTTACCAAGTTGTAGAAATTTTAAGTGTAGTGAATAGTTGTAGTTACTACTCATTTTGGTTTTGGTCTTTGCTTTTACAACAGGTAGGAGGGAAGGGAAGATTTAAGACAACATTGGCATATATGCCACTTCAGGGTTTTCCTGCTAAAATAAACTTACATAAATGTATGCATATATACATACATTACAATTCTTCCTTTCAAAACTTCAAACTTACCCTGTTTATCAAAAACTGAATTTGAAGATATCACATCTTCTGGTTTATTGAGACAATTCATCTAGTAACTGATTCCAGAAAACTGCATACAAAACCTGGAATAAAGTGTGACGAGGAATTTCAGGATCCCGGCAGTTGTTTTGAGGGATTCTGAGCCATGCCCACAGACCATTGCTGAAAAGAGATGCGCCTGTGCGCAAAGGCGCTTTCAGCAGAAAGCTAATACTTTTAAATTCTTGCAGAAGATGTGCTCTACTCACTTTTGTACCCTTCTTTTTGATACATAAATCATATGTATCATCTCCCTCCCATGCTTGATGCAGGATGATACATTCAGATGCTCTGTCCATCATCAATTCTATAACCACCAATGGGTTTGAACCAAAATGACCACTGCTGTAGTTTTAGGAGATTTTATTTTGCTGAATTTTACAGGTCCAAACAACTAGTTCCAGAATCTCTAAAACTTTATTATCATGTCAGGTTGCTTAAAAGTCAAATACTCTATTCAAAAAGTTGCTTAAAAGTCAAATACTCTATTCAACTTCATGTGTGAGAAAACGCATTTACCTACATTCACTCATGGTCTAAAATCCAAGCTTCCCAAATTTAAGCGCCAATTGGAACTACCTGGAAACTTACTCAAATATAGATTTCCAGTTCAGTAGGTCAAAGAATTTGCATTTCTCACCAACCCCCAGATGCTCTCACTGCTGGGTGTGCGTCCCACTTTGAGAACCACTGGTGTAAATAATGTCCTTTGTCCAGAAAGCCTATACCAGCCTCTACCCATATTACTGGTAGACAGCTTATGCAAAACACACACACACACACACACACACACACACACACACACACAGATGTACTATTTCTTTCAGAATTCTTTTTTCTTTCTCTTTCCACTGAGATCTACAAATGGCTGAAGGTAAGAAAAGAAATTTGGGCAACTCCATAATCTATATTCTCTATCATCCTGCAGCATGTTTGCTTCCTGCCAAAAACAACTTTTAAACTACAACCAAACCAGATCAAAGTTAATGATTTAAGATGAGATGAGAGAAAGCCAAGATTCTGGGTGGAGTTATTAGGTCTGTAGAGATGGGCATAGGCAACCACCAATTCATTCAAGGTGAAAAAGGTTTAGTTATAAACTCCAACAAGAGAGGGGCACCTGGGTGGCTCAGCACCTGAGTGGCTCAGTGGGTTAAGGGTCTGCCTTCAGCTCAGGTCATGATCCCTGGGTCCTGGGATCAAGATCCCCATGGGGCTCCCTGCTCAGCAGGGAGTCTGCTTCTCCCTCTTCCTCTGCCCTTCCCCCCACTCACGCATGCATGCATGCGCACTCTCTCTCTCTCAAATAAATAAAATCTTTAAAAAAAAAAAAGGAAAAAAAAAACTCCAACCAGAGAAACTAATGGTGAATACGGGAAAAATTTCCTGCTTGTGAACTCTCATTCACACATTACAACCACGTACAGCTAACTTTCTAATCTAAAAAGGTTAGTTTGATGCAAATCTAACCAAGAAAGATGTCATGGCTCAGAAAAGAAAGAAAAGGTTTGCACCAGAGTTAGCCTTCAAGGCCCCAAATGCTTCAAACAATCACGCATACCCACTTTACACTCTTGCCTAAGAAACTGAAGTAGAACGGTGGTCAGCCACACACCTCTTGCCCGGCATGCAGAAACCTCCATACGCAGGCTGTGGCCCCAGTCAGTGTCCACGTGGGAAATGACTGTGACTCCCAGATGAGGGACAGGTACAGGCTTGGTTTGTGCCTATGGCCAGACCTTAACTCAGACATGGGCTTTTGGCTTTACTACAAGAACCTCAGGGAACACCCTGTGCTCTAAAACGACATGGTCAAAGCCACATTATTCTATCCACTAAAAGTTTTGCTCAGAGTCAGGAAGCAGGTTTAGATATTGGTATGCATAATCGGGAGGGGAGGCAAGGAGGAGGGGAAAGTCTTCCTTTCCAGAAATAAAACATTTTATGCTTAGCCTATGGCAACAGTAGGGGCATTGTGCCCCAAGGCAAGGAGATGTTCTACATCACTCCCTAAATCTCCCTGTGCACTATGCAGCCACAGTCAGCCTCTGTCCCTAGAGGGGGCATCACCAATCATGAAACATGCTCCCAGGGTAGCAGTGCTAATGTGAGACCCACATGGGTCATGTTATAACCAAATGTGAAGTTTCCTGTTTCCTGAATGCAAAGACCCCTCTGTCGTGGAGGCAGCCCTTTACACTTCGAGGCAGGATCTCATCTACCATCTAAATATTAACTAACAACACGCCTTAGGAGGAAAAACAAGTTTGAATATGTAAAGGAGATCCATGCCAAGAAATTCACTCATCTATTATAAATGAAGCAAATCTGTTATAAATGAAGCAAACCAATCCGTTGGAGTTGAAGGCATTGGGTTTCAATGTGCTTTGGATGAACATGGTAACAGAATTGTAAACATTATTCTCAAAAGGGATCTAATAGAAATCCAAATTTTAAACTGCATCTTAGTGTTTGTTTCAGAAAGAAATTATGTCCCTTTAGTGTTTTAACATGGGTTGACTGGCTACACAGAAAGTTTATATATACATATATAAACTTTATGAATTCTGGAACAAGAGAGCCTTTTAGTGTGAGTACCTTGTCGGAGAAATCGATGTCATATATCACTCTTACTTCTGAGAGTCACCAGTTGTGACTCAGTGGTCTGGAAAACAGTGAGGACCCATCTCCAATACTGCCTGGTCCCTCCTTCTTCTTCTGAGCTTTACAACTGTCCACGGTCCTGACTGTTCCCACTTGGCATTTTTTCACATGTCATAGGCTCTCTGGCCTGATTTCTCCCTTTTGATGGCTCGAAGGTGGCCAGAGGTGGGTCTCTCAGAGCTTCTTATTGCCAACTGAGCAGTAGTGTGACATGTACCATCCAAAGACCTCAGAACAGCGAGGGGAAGTCACAGCATAACTATAGGTTATGTTTACCTGCATAATCACAGGTCCTGTGATACATGGAACAAAAACTGGAACGTTTAATTGAATTGTAGTTGGCATACAAATTATATTAGTTTTGGGTGTACAACACAGTGATTCAACATTTATATAGAGACATTATATATACATTACAAAGTGATCACCACAATAAATCTAGCTACCATCTGTCACCATAAAAAACTGTTACCTATTATTAACTATATTCCCTATGCTATATATTGTATCCCCGTGTCTAAAAACAGGGAACATTTCTAACCCAACTTTTGAACTCTAGATAATGACATAGTGTCCATAATAGTATCCTTCTTCCTGTGAAAGCCATAATTCAGCAGAGCCAGCAAGGTCTGGACCCCAGGGCAGAAGTTCTGTCCTGTCCTGTCATATGGGCATCTGAATTTCTCCCAAATGACTGATCACGTGATCACTAAGGTCCCTGCCAATGCAGACATTCTATTAATTTAGACCAGAGAAAAGATGATTTCTCTCTTGAAATTAAAATATATGTTACGTAAAGACAGCAAGCCTGGTATGAGATAAAAAGAGTTTGCAAGTTATTCCGGATGCTACAGTGCCCCTGTAATTGGAATTCTGTCTTTACTGTTGCTGGGATTTTTTTTTTTAATGTATATAATTTGGATAGCGTCTCTTAGAAAAATCAAAACTCTTTGACACTCTCATCCCTTGTCATGCTCAGAAAGAATTTTTAGGGTTTCAGAGACTAAAAACACAGTCATTTCAAAGAAAAGGTGGCATATCTGCTTTTTGCTGGTAATGGCTGGAAATACGTTTATCCTTTCCAAGCCCCAAATGTAGTGTGAGTTCTAGACCTCTAAAAAAACTCCAAAAGATTTACCATCTGGGGGAACAAAGAGATCCACAGGATGCATGGACTGCTGGGCTACAGGAAGCAGTGATGAGCAGATGACATGTGTCAGAACTTTCCAGTAGGGCTGGTGGAATGTGCCCAACCTTAGTCTGCTGGCCTGGAAAAGAGGCCAGGCATCTTTAATGAGGCCATTTAACATACATCAAAGTTGGAGAACTCCTCATGTAGTTGACTTCCCTTGCACATGTAAGTCAATCTGGGGACAAAGACTATTTTAAATAGTTACAATATGTAGAATAGAGAGAACATTGCAATCATTCTGATTATAGGTTATTCATTTTCTTGTAGGTCTCCTGACCATCAGAAGGTCAGAGTTACTTTTTATCTTTGCTCACACTTAAAGTTCATGATTTGATGCAGCACAAGGAGTCACAAATGTTTATTAGGGCTTGGAGGGGTTGAGATTGAGGGAGTAGCTGTGGATCTCTGCACCCACTGTGTGCTTTCCTTGGGGAAAAATGACAGTGCTTGGTTCAATGCTTACTAAATTTTGGCAGTCTTCCCTCATAGTCATAATTGGTAAAAATCTGCACAATATATTAGTAAGTACTAAATCAGCAGCTTGTTAAGGGGATTTCCGGGCATTTTTTGGACATGGACCCTAAAATGGGTTTGTGATGGTCCAGCTTGATGTAATTCAGAAGACCTAGTCACACACACTCTGCTGATGTCACGTGTGCTTTCCACAGCGCCATCAGAGAGCAGTTAGGCTGGCCTCTCCAAACAAAGTGGAGACCCTGCTCATAGAGAGAAAATTCCTACTCAGGTTCCCACACCAGGTACAATATGTTAATGAGGGAAAGAGGGGGGAGTGTCACATTGTTCTGATTGGTTGGAAGGGCCTCGTCCTGATTGGTCGATATTGGCAGGCAACTCATGCCAACCAATCCGTTCCTTTTGGAGCCGGGTCCTCTGACTTAGGTCCAGCTTGTATATGGAGTGGCATCCTGCTTCTGTTCTGTAAGCGAAGCGATTTAAACAATAACAGCCAACAGAAAGCCCCGCAGGTGCATAAGGTTTTTTACTTGGGGCTTGTTCCCAAGGTCCCTATCTCAACTTCACTGGGCAGAGGCCCCGGTTGCTTAATACATATTAGAATTTTTAAAAAATTTTATTTATTTGACAGAGAGGGACACAGCAAGAGAGGGAACACAGGCAGGGGGAGTGGGAGAGGGAGAGGCAGGCTTCATGCGGAGCAGGGAGCCCGATGCGGGGCTCGATCCCAGGACCCCGGGATCATGACCTGAGCCGAAGGCAGACGCTTAACGACTGAGCCACGAAGGCGCCCCCTATTAGAATTTTTTTTTTAAGATTTTATTTATTTATTTGAGAGAGAGGATGCGAGAGGGGAGGGTCAGAGGGAGAAGCAGACTCCCCACTGAGCAGGGAGCCGGACACGGAACTCGATCCCGGGACTCCAGGATCACGACCTGAGCTGACGGCAGTCACTTAACCGATTTTAAAAATAATAATAGTTTTTAAAGCCTCAATCTTGTTTCTCAGAGACATCACCGGGAAATGGAGGCACTGAAAAAATCTGTGCTAGACGTAACCAAGAAGCCTGCTGGCTGCTGGGATGGAGGCAGCCCCTACACTCCACCCCTCCTGCCGCGGAAAGTCGTGCATTTTGACAAGCCCAGAAAACATTTCCTAACCCTCCTCACTCTGCCTGTCAGTGCAGGTCATGGTATCGAACTCTCGCCTAAAGCAGGGACTCTGCATCGTGGTTCCACATTAGAATCACCTGGGGTGCATTTAAGATTCCCAGTGCCCATCCCGCTCCCACCTCCCCCTCCATAATTCTGGTTCGGGTTAGCTGGTTACCTGTGTCGGGCTGCCAGGTGTTTCTACATGTGTCCATGGTTCAGAACCAGAGCCCACGGAGGTATAATCAGACCATTTGTGATATTGCGCAGATCCAAGAAGAAATGTTGCATGTTCCATAAGGTTTTTGCTACTCAAAGTGTGGGTGGGCCTTAAGCTAGCAGGTTTAACTAGAAAGATTTTTGGAATTCTTATAGAACAGCATTGTCAGGTAGCACTTTCTGCACTGATAGAAATGCCCTACATCTTTGCTGTCCAATAGCGTAAGCTGTCGGTCCATGTAGCTGTTGAGCCTTTGAGAGGTGGCTCATGCAACTAGGAATAAAATGTTTAATTTAAATTTACAGTTAAAGAGCCACATATAATTAGTGATTGCATTATGGAGCAGAACAGGTAGGGGATTATTAAGGGGCTGACTTGGCCAAAAAAGATTATAGTTCCTTCCATAGTATAGAGGAGGTGCCCCATCTGCTTTGCCCTCACTCGTGAGGCCGGCTGTCCTGAAATAGGAGATATGCCTTAGAGCAGCTGTTCTCAAAGCCTGGTTGCTGGACCAGCAGGAGCAGTATCACCTGGGAGCTTGTTAGAAATGCAGGATCTCAGGCCCCACCCAGACCTACTGAATCAGAACCTGCGTTTAAACAGGTCCCCAGGTGATTTGTGCAAACATTGAGAAGCATAAGTTTGAGAAGCTCTGCATGTAGATAGCTGCTCTGCTCTACAGAAGACACATCGCCATTTGCACAGACAGCCTCTATATTAGTCACTGGTATCAGTGTAATAAGAATTGCCAATTGGCATGGGAGGCAGGAAGGGCCTGGGTGGCTCAGTCCGTTAAGGGTCCTACACTTGCTCTCGGCTCAGGTCTCGATCTTATTGTCATGAGTTCAAGCCCAGCGTTGGGCTCCATGCTAGGCGTGGAGCCTACTTAAAAAAAAAAAAAATGCCAATTGGGGATAGGCACAGATTATGGAGAACACCACATTTGAAATTGGGGATGGATTGGTGAATTTGGAGGACGAAAGAGTTATATTTTAGTTCCAGTAAGTTGGGGGTAAAGGAGAAACTACAGAGAATTGAAAGGACAAGATCTAACTCAGGGTATATCTCACCTCATCTTGAAATTCACCCCACTCTTTAGATGTGGACCTGTGGTGGATATGCTGTCAGATACCTTGTTAATATTAGAAATTCCTGCATTGTACTGCTCGCCTAAGCAGGCCTGTCTCCTTTCTATAGTGAAATTGGAAACCGATTCTACTCTTTACCTTCCGAAGTCCCACCAGATTTCTGCTTCACTTGCAAAATGAGAGGTTTCCAATAGCTTGAGGCTATTAAAAACAACTAAAGAAACTCAACCAGCAAAGTCATTGCACTTAGCAAAAAGGGGGCAGGAAATAGAACAAGGAGGAGAGTGGTTTATGTAACAGCAATTTTTTGTAATAAGTGTGGGGACAGGTCCCACTGGGAGGACATTTAGGCTGTAATTTTTGAAACGAAAATTGGGCCCCAGCTGGATAGTGGGAAGGTTCGAAGCCAGGAGCCAGCTTAGCCAGGAAGTGGAGTAGCAGATGACTCAGCCCACAGGGCATGGGAGTTTGGGATGATAGCTTCACCCAGGGAGCACCAACAGTCATCTGCTGTGTTGGTGGTGGTGTGTAGTCATCTTGGTGAGCGAGAATAAAAATTGGTCTTCCTGCAGCTCATGAGAGTAACTTAATAGCAGTTCTGCATGCCAAAATCTAGATATTTAGCACCCACCACCCCTGAATTTTCCTTAGGGTTGAACTTTCCTTGCCTTGGGACCTCCTGTGCCCATACTCATTTCCTCACTTAGCACCCCCGATCCAAATATAAAACTAAACAGCTGGGAATTGGTTTTAAATGCCTCTTTCACAGCTGTTCAGACCATCCCAAGTACCTTAGAAATCAGATTCAACTACTTAAAATTAACATTCATCTCCCCCCCATACAAAAGCGACTTTTTTAAAGATTTATTTTTTTATTTGAGAGAGAGAGTGAGGACAAGCATGGGGAGGGGCGGAGGGAGAGGGAATCTCAAGTAGACTCCGCTCTGCACAGAGCCCCATGAGGGGCAGGAGGGCTCCATCTCACAACCCTGAGATCAGGACCTGAGCTGAAGCCAAGAGTGGGATGCTTAACCAACTGCACCACCTAGGCGCCCCCAAAAGCTGTTTTTTAAGAGCTATCATTACAGAATCTCATTTGCAAATAAGCACAAGATGAAAACAAATGAGGTACTTTATTCTGGCATTTTACTTGATTCTACCCACATGTGAGAGCAAAGCCGTTGAGGGGATTTGATCTGTGGCTTCCTCCCCCAGGACCTACAAGGTCCTGGCACAAGAAAACACACCACTGGCACTTTGACAGATAACTTCTTATGTTCTGCCACCAAAATAAGGATACAGATTTAAAAAGTCCAAACATGTATCAAAAGTATCTATTCAAAAAAGTTTTTCAAAATTACTTTCCTGCAAAAATAAAATAAGGGAAGAAATAGAGGTTGAAGAGATATTAACTCACGTACATGGGGACCAGTAAGAGTGTAAAGCTGGTCCAAAGAGTATGGGAGGGTCTGGAGACTTGGAGCTATACACAAAGAGCCTGAAGAGAAAAGTGAGAAGTGCTACATACAAGACCAGTTTAACGAGCACCAGAGCAATCAGACCTTGGTGATCTATTTCACCTGAAGGAAACTATTTGCCTCTCTCAAACAAGACCCACAAGTTAACATTCTGAGCCTTAATCAATAATAGAGAAGCAAGCAGAGGGACATTCCCCAACATGAATCCATAATCTCTGAGTGGATATGTTGAACAATGGCTCAGTATGACACTGAAAGGACAGATTAGCCTTACCCCTAATCCCAACCCTCTCTTGGCCTTTTTTCCAAGGGCTGGATAATGTCATGGAACTCCAACTGGTTTCAATTGAAATCACTTATTATATATGCATGTTCACAAGGGATTCAGCTAAATGGGCCTGAGATTCCTCTAGTTTCCTAGCATGTTCATTAAGAGCATGGCTCTTCCCCTCCTTAAAATGTTCCCTTTGTAGCCCACCAGCCCCAACATGGTACAAGATATTAATTCAAAGGAACTTCATGCAATAGCTAGATTCCTCTCACTTGTAGACATGCCTTTGTTCCCACTCTGCGGTGCCCACATTTGATTCAAGGCAGCAAGAAAGTGTAGCAGGAAACATTCAGCTGAGCACGTTCTCACCCACAAGCAAGTGAGAAATGAAGCAGGAATGTTTGACCGGGTTGAATTAAAGATTCTTCTCTGAGCGTAATACATGCATGAAACAGTGTAAAATTGAAACATGTGATTTAGTGTTAATTTCTCTTTGGGGGGACTCTACAGTTTAAAAAAAGAAAGGAATTAATGCATTATGAAGGTAAAAGTTCGTTCTCAAGTATTATGTTCCCTTCCAAGAAATTTTCCACCCTAAAGTAAGATGAAGTAAGAGAAAAATTTGGTTATTTTTTTAAAAAGATAAACTGATTTTTTTCATGCTTATGAGAATATGATTTCTCTCTATTTGTTTTTGCCACTTATTGTAGAGGACTACTGTGTTTTTCACTCTTTCTCCACTTGGATGCATTAATTAGGAGCTTAGAAGTGGGAGCATCCATTTTTCCATTTTTTAGCAACCTAAGTATTCATAAACCTGTCTTTCAGCATTTGAAAAAGTATTGGTAAACCTAGGGAAATTTCTCAGTGCTGTTGTTTAAAGAATAACAACAAGATTCATCACATGTCACTATCTGAATTATCTTTTACTTTGATAATTATTGATTAAATTGTGTCTCCTGCCCCCAAAATATGTTTGAGTCCTATCCTCTGCTGCTTGTGAATGTGACCTTATTCGGAGAGAGTCTTTGCAGATATAAACAAGTCAAGATGAGACCATATTGGATTCACATGGGCCCTAATCCAGTGACTGGTGTCCTTATAAGAGGGAAATTTGGATACAGACACACAGGGAGAATGCCATATGACCACAGAGGCAGAAATGGAGTTATGCCGCCACAAGCCAGGAAATGCCAAGGACTGCTAACGATCACCAGGAAGCTGAGAGATTGGCATGAAACAGACTCTCCCTTGAGCCCCCAAGAAGGAACCAACCCAGATTGATTTGGGACTTCTGGCCTCTAGAGCTGGGACGGAATAAATATCTGTTGTTGTAAGCCACCCAGTTTGTGTTCATCTGTTACGGCGGCCCTAGGAAACCATTTCCATTATGATTCAGATAGCGACACGAAAATAATACCAAGTTTATAAGCACACTAGGTCTGTTTGATTGGATCTTAACTAGTTAGGAAAAAGCTATAACTATTGGAAAATTGCACAACACTGTTTCAGTTCTCTGTGTCCATTTCCAGGTGGGGCTGTGGTACAAACAGGACAGATAGGACTCCCCAGTTTTGCCACCTCTGAAACAGTGTTTCTATGGGGCATCCATTCCAGGTAACACCTGGAGATGTCAAGGCCACAGGGCCATTGCCCATCACCTACACACACAGCCCTCCATAAAGTCTCGAAGATGGGAACGGATCCATCCGCGATTCTGCCATAGGTAGTGGTTGGCCACAGGTTTGTGGGATGAGGCTTAGACACCCCAGCAGTTGGAGATGCTATCTAATGGGGATGGGGTGCCTATGAGAGACCAAGACTTCTGCAGCCTCTGCTCCCATTTGCTCTTACGTGGGTGGGCTGTAGGCCCATGCCAGAGGGCGGGCAGAAGATGGAGGAGCATTCTCCCTATGAATCATCCCCTTCAAGGGGCAGAGGCTGAGCCTGGGGCCAGGGTGGGACAGGAGCAGACAAGCTCAGGATGAATGGGAGCGTCACAGTCCCAGACCTCGGATCTCTGGAAGGCTAGTGGAGACACAGACCTTGCGGCTACTGGAGTATGCAATGGCCACTTCTCACTTGCTGTGCACCAAGTGGCCACCCAAGGGGGCTTCTAGCTTGAGGGAACCCCTGTTCTCAGCGGTCATTTGCCTTCATTAGCCATGTTTTTGGAGACCAGCAAAAGAAGAGCCCAGCAGATAGGATTCTCTGAGACGCAAGCATGCCAGACCTGCCCTCAGAGACCAGTGGGGGAAACTGAGTCATAGTCAATCCCAGGCTTTGCCATCACTATGCCCATCAGCAGCCTTGGGGGGTATACTCCAGGAGGCAGCTGGCTCAAGGGTGGCATTTTTAGTCACTCTGGCATCTGCTGAGATGTGCTCTTTTTCTCTGCTTTTCTTCATTAGTCCATGTTGGTCCCTGCGGCCAACTCGCAGGTGTGATAATTCCATGGATCTGTCTTAGGTCCACGTGCTTCTGTCTCCTCATAAATATTTTTGCTGCTTTCATATCCTGTCGAATGAGGGAGGACCCTGGAGTCTTCCCACTTTGAAAGGAGATGCAGAGATCTGCATCTGATTCCTCCTGATCACAACTGGGACTTACCAGGGAGCAGGGCATTTACACCTTTCCTTCAGAAGGCTCACACTTACATGATGCCTGGCCAGAACCTGGGTTGATTCATCATTCAGGATAGTAACATCATCTTCAGGTTCAGGGTGCATCTCATGTGCCAAGGACAAAGTACATTAGAATATAAGAATTGTAAGATACGTCCACTGACCAGCACCAGGTACATTCCAGAAGTATTGAACACTTAGAGCTCATACAGCAACTAAACAAACAAACAAAAGCAGAAACAGACCCATAAATACAGAGAACAAACTGATGGTTAACAGAGTTGGGAGTGGTGGGAAGATAGGCAAAATGGACAAAGGAGAGTGGGAGGTAGAGCCTTCCAGTTATGGAATGAATAAATCACAAGGCTGAAAGGCACAACGTAGGGGATCTAGTCAATGGTACTGTAATAACCCTGCATGGTGACAGATTGTGGCACCCCTAGGGATGAGCACAGCATAACATATAGAGCTGTCCAATCACTGTTGTACACCTGATACTAATGTAACATTTTGTCAACTAGACTTTAATTTAAAAAAAAGTCCCTACAGTAAGCCACCTTATTATTTTCATCCTTCACTTGATACTCTGAATAAACATGGGCGAATGGAAACAGTCCAGAAGATATTGGAATATTCCCAATCATTTCTCTTCACTAGAGAAGTGCTGTCATAGCTTGCTTAAGAGCAGAACACATGGAAGACACCTGACATTACTTCTTCAGGCCACCAGTGACCCCTATGAGAGCCATTTCCCCATAATGTAAGTCAAGGACCCCCAAGTCCCATCTTCGAGGGTCCACCTTTCCTTTAATATCCAAACAACATGTCTGAAACTAGAGTTCCACATGGCAGACTGATCATACACATTTACCTCCCTCCTCTGCCTGCATCCCCCTAAAATGAAAGTAGAGAGCACAAACAGAATTCAATCCATCACAACAAAGAGATCTGTGTGATCTCCATCAGAAAATTTGAGCCAGTGATAAGTTTAACAGAGACAAAAACAGATGAGCGGATCCTGGTGGAGGGGCACCTGAGTCACTCAGTTGGTTAAGTGACTGACACTTGATTCTGGCTCAGGTAGTGATCTCAGGGTCATGAGATCGAGCCCCACATCAGGCTCCCACTTAGCGGGGAGTCTGCTTGAGATTCTCCCTCTCCCTCTGCTTCTCCTGCCCCTCCGCTCCTGTGTGCTCTCTCTCTCTCAAATAAATAAATAAATAAATCTTTAAAAAAAAAAGGATGCTGGTAGATAACATAAAGCAATGAATAAAAGATCCAGCCCCAGACATATTCCCATGAATTTTACAACGTTCCAGAGGAAAAGAAAATCAGATCAATTTTAAAGAGAAGGAGATTCAGGCTGACAGTGTCCATTAGTTAGATCTCTTTTCAACAACACCAGATGGTAAAGCACAATGAAGAAATGCCTTCGAATGAGGGAAAAGTATTTTGAGTCTAAAGTGTCACTGTTAATCAAAATATCAATTAAGCACCAGGGCAAAATAAATATGTCTTCAGACATACACAGACTCCGAAAGTTAGCCTTCTGGAAACATTCCTGAGATAAAATGATGGGGAAAAAGAAAGAAAAAAAGAGAAAGAAAAGAAAAGAAAAGAAAAGAAAGAAAGAAAGAAAGAAAGAAAGAAAGAAAGAAAGAAAGAAAGAAAGAAAGAAAGAAAGAAAGAAAGAAAGAAAGAAAGAAAGAAAAAGAAAGAAAGAAAGAAAGAAAGAGAAAGAAGAACTGAGATCTAGAAAACAGTGGATCTACCCCAGAAGTACAGAGAGAAAGAGCTTTGGGACTATAGTTCTCAGCAGATCTAGAAAAGAACCAATTCAGATTGGAGCAGAAATACAGAAGTCTCTGGAAGAATGTTTTCAGAGAGAAAGTGGATTCCCTGCAGCAGTTAGTGTAATTGAAAGTCTGGATATTTCTGAAGATCTGTGATGGTAAATATGCTCTGTTGACAATAAAAACAATAAAAAATAAGAAGGGAAGGAAGGAAGGAAGGAAGGAAGGAAGGAAGGAAGGAAGGAAGTGAGGGAGAAGGGAGGGGGGAAGGGAGGGGGAAGGGATTGAGGAAGGGAAGGAAGGAGGGGAAATTAGAAACTTTGGGAGGGAAAGAACCATTTAAGGAAATAAAACTTCAAATATAAAGTCAACTGAAATATAGCATCATCATGATTTTGAGGAATTGAAGGGGGTCAAGAAGAAAATTCATTTGACTTTGATGCTAGAAACATCTTGAATGTTTGATTCATTAGAGAAGGAAAATAAATCAGCCCATTATGAGGCTGTAGAGTGAACCCCGGTTATAATGATGTTAATGTGGTTTATTGTTGTTCCCTCTTTAGAATCAACCTGTAAACAAGGTCTAGAAAACTGAATTATGATTATAGAGCAGAATGCACAAGCAAAAGTAAAAATGTATCTGATAAAGATGATGAAGGGAAAAGTTCTATCCCAGAGGTAGTCAGGAAAGGCTTATCCTCTCTGCAACCCCTCCTGTCTCGTATCTACTGAGTTATGTTTGCTATTCCACAGGCCATACACAGTTCCCCTGCTCCACACCTTGGGCCTTGCGTCCCTCTCTCTTCTTCCAGCAGCGCTGAGTCGGTGCTCAGGCTCCAGCTCACGTTTCAATTTCCCCGGGCTGTCTCCTTTGGCAACGCCAGTCTACAGTGATCTCACTGTACATCTGGGAACTGCTTCACAGACTCAAACTGACTTACCAGATGGAGGATTTGAAGAATGGTCTCTTCATACTGCTTATAAAATCAAAACACATGCAAAATGTGGTAGCAAAGGGAAATTTCAACTGTTCATTTGGAAAACTTTCCTAAAAGCAAGGAATCTGATCTATCTTTGAATTCACATTCCTGATTATTTTCAACTTTTGGAACAAAAGCGATACGGATCCTTGTGCTCTCTGGCCACCACTTTTTATTAATTGCACTGAAACGGGGCACCTGGCCCTTTCCTTACCAGGAAGAGAAGAGGACCAAGCCCCATTCTCCATGAGCACCTTGCTATCTGGATGTAGAAGCTTAGGCCCTTGTCCTCGGCTACGTGCTGGCATTACCTGGGGGGGCTTTTAAAACTCCCGATGCCTGGGCCACACTCCACATTAACTACATCACAATCTCTGAGGAGGGAATGGGTGTATTTTTTTAAAAAGCTTCCCAGTGATTCCATGGGGCACCTGGGTGTCTCAGTCAGTTAAGCGAATGACCCTGGATTTCGGCCAGGTCATGATCTCAGGGTCATGAGGTTGAGCCCCGCGTTGGGCTCTGCGCTCAACTAGGAGTCTGCTTGAGATTCTCTCTCTCCTTCTCCTTCTGCGCCCCCCCCACTCATGCACTCGCTTTTTCTCTCTCTCTCTTTCTCTCTCAAATAAATAAAATATTAAAAAAAAAATAAGCTTCCCAGTGATTCCAGTGTGCAGCAAGGCTAACAACTGATTTAAAGGCTGCCACTTTTAGAATGGTGACTCTTCTAGAGCTTTGGCTGCATATTAGCATCAGCTAGTAGCTATAAAGCTGCTCATGCCTGGTCCCACTCTAGAGACGCTAATTTAATAGGTAGGGGGTGAAACCTGGCATCAGGAAAACTCTCTAGGTGATTGTGCTGAACAGCGAAGAAGGAGCCCCACTGCCTGGCACGTCACACAGCAGTAACAGTGAGAGAGGATTCAGTGAGAGACCCCATAACAGGAGCCGGAGCTGGAGGATGCAGCACAGAGAGGAAGTCGTGGAAGTCCCTTACTCACAGAAATCAGCCACAAGAGCCTGGATGCAGGTGTCAGAGATTAACAGGGCAGCACAGATCCTGCTAAGGTGAGGTGTTAGTGCAAAGAGGGACGCAGGGACCAATGGTCCTAGGGCATTCCTTCCTCCAGGCTCTGGGGCCACGGAGCAGAGAAAAGGGGAAATGGCTTTCTCCCAGTGTTGCTCCTCCTACTGGTTTAAAAGCGAAACCTGAGGCGGATGTTGTCTGGTGGAAGCCAGTAAATGGGAGGGACCAGCAGTTGTTTTTCAGGGCCTGGGGAGCTGCTGGTGGGGCTCATCCTTTCTTACCGTGGTTAGAAGACTCCTATGCGGGATGCAAAATGCCCCATGATCTCCAGCCCTGGAGTTATGTCCTATAATCTTCTCTTCCATTTGGGTAAGACCTGTGATTTGCTTCTAGCCAACAGAATATGACAGGTTGTCATTCCTGTGATTACATGATGCCACGTATATGTAACACCATCTTACCAGCGTGTGTTAGAGGGAGAGACACTGTCTGCTGACCCCAAAGACGGGAAGCGCCATGTGAGCTGCCTATGGAGCGGGCCACGCGCCGGGGAGCTGGCAAACTGTCTCCAGGAGCTGAAAGACTGAACATACAAACGGACAATAGCCAGAGTGATAGAACTCTGACTCGCAGTCTGTGGCAACAAGCCCGGGAAGCCCAGTTGCTGTTTATAAAGCAGACGCATAAGAAGTCAGACTACGATCTCTAGCAACTGGTCCAGGAAGCCACACTATAGCCTCTGTCATGATTGGTCCCAAACAGCCAGCGCTTGATTCATAACTGACAGCTTCCTAATTTTGTTCCTGTTTCCAACTTGGGACCCATGAGAGAAAGCCAAATATGCGCCTCCTAACCAGTCTCATAGGATGCTGGCTGCTAGTGAGCCTGCTCCAGCTTCCCGGGACCAACAACCTGCAATCGGGGCACACCTGACCTGAAGCCTTCCCTTTATCCCACAACAAAACTTTCCAACTTTCTGCCTGCCTTTGAGTCTTCGCCAAGCACAAATAATCATGACCAACTCCCTTGCTCGAGCAAGTTCTGAATACATGGCCTTTGCCTAGTCTCACTTGGTTGGTCTTAATTTATTTCCACAGAACTGAGAGCCTCAGTCATGCAGCTGCGAGGAAGTGATTTCTGCCAACAACCACAGGAGCTTAAAAGGGAACCCGGATAAGAGTTCAGAGGTCTCAGCTGAAGCCACAGCCCCAGCCAACCCCAGGATCGAAGCCTTGTGAGACCCCAGGGCAGAGAACCCAGCCAAGTTGTACCCAGAGTCGTGACCCACGGAAACTGTGAGATGCTAAACGGGTGCTGTTTTAAGCTACCGTACTTGTGGGCATTTGTTATGTGGTAAGAGAAAACCAGTACACATATCCTTAAACTCACGAGAAGCAACAAGGCCTAGAGCTAAGCTTTGGCCCTTCTCTGATACACAGACCAGTTAGAATAGTCAGTACCCTCAGAATATCATGAATGCTCTGGCCAAAATATTGTATGCCCAAGGAGTAAAACTGCCGCAAAAGGAGCAAAATGTACCAACATAGACGACGTGAAGCAGAATTACAGAAATGGTGATGCCAAAAAATGTAAATAAACATGATAAACACATTAAGAACGTAGGGGAAGATATTAGCCAATCAGACATCACACATAGAGGAAACAAGTAGGAATATTAGATACGAAAGATTATTTTGATATGGAAAATGATAGGGGCCCCTGGGCGGCTCAGTCGGTTAAGCGTCTGCCTTCAGCTCAGGTCATGATCCCAGGGTCCTGGGATCGAGCCCCGCATCGGGCTCCCTGCTCAGTGGAGAGTCTGCTTCTCCCTCCCCCCGATCGTGCTCTCTCTCTCTCTCTCAAATAAATAAATAAAATAAATAAATATCTTTAAAAAATATATGGCAAATGATAGTGGTGGAATAAAGAACAGACACATAGAGCCCCAGAATCAGTGTGTAGGAAGGTGTGATCCATGTCATCTCCAAGAAGGCAGCTGAGGAAGATGGGGAAGCTAAAAGGAAGAGAAGATAGAGGAAAACATGCAGATCCACAGTGCAGGAGATCCAGAAGGAGAGGAGGAAAGACGTGAAATAATGTCCTTAAATTCCCTAGAATTAGAAAAGATGATAGTCTGCACATGTAAAGGACACCAAGGATACTGTAGCAAAGGAAAAACTCTCGGACCTTGTTAGGGTACAGTTAGAAGCACTGAAGGCAAAACTATTATGTTTAAGCTTCCAGGTGACCAAAGCAGACCATCTTTGCTTCCTTGCTTTTTGCTTGCAACGGAGCAAGAATTAAACTGACCTCAGACTTCTCAACAGCAGTCTTAAGCTCAAGAAGACAATGGAATTATATCTTTGAAGTGTTCATAAATATAACTCTGAACCTAGAAATCTATAACTAGCCAGACTTTCGCTGAATTGTGAGGACATAATAAAAATATTTTCAAGCATATAAAGGGTGTTCTGTGCCAGAAGTGCAGATATGCAAAGGACCAGAGAGAAAACAGCTAGGGCAGAGGCTCTGGGGCTGGATCAAGCTCCATGTGTTCAAGGAACCAAAGGAAGGCCAGAAGTTGAGTGGCAGGAGATGGGGTTAAAGAGGACCTCAGGCCAGAGTATGAGGACTCTGTGAACCATGAGAAAGATTTTGGATTTCTTCTAAAAAGAGTGGGTAGCCAGAGGGGTGAACAGGAAAGGAATAGGATCCAATTTCCCTTCTCAATACACCATTCTGGGTCTTATATGAAAACAATGAATCGTGGAGCACTACATCAAAAACTAACGATGTATTGCATGGTGACTAACACAACATAATAAAATGAAATTTAAAAAAATAAAATAAATACGCCATTCTGCCTGCTATGTGTAGAATAACCAGTAGGGGGCAGGAGTGGATGCCAGGTTACAAGCAGAAGGCTCTGAGGTAGTGGAGTGAGGGTGGCTTGGTCTAGGTTGGTGGCAGTGGAGGCACAACCAAAATGTAACCTTATTGTATCCAAATGTAAAACAGGAGGGATATGTAACGGAGCATGCCCAGTCGGTCCTACCTTCATAGTGTCAGGGAGGCCAACTTTTCCTCTATCCTCTTAAAATCTCTGGCTGGGTGGGAGAATTAAGTGGACATAAGACAGACCAGCAAGAACAAAGCATATACATTTTATTTTACGTTGGCATAGGAGCCTTCCCAGGAAAATGAAGACCCCCAGAGTGGTTAGGTCTAGGTGCTTATATAGCAGGTTGAAAAAAGCAGTGCTTCTGATATAGGGGAGTGAAAAGGAGGAGAAGGCTGTTTTCACAAGGTGGGTCTGTCCAGACTCTTCTTGGCCTCGACTGCCCATCTCTGCTGATGACAGTGTTCCTTTCCTCCTGGTACAGGGAGGGAAGCTTTCACATGGGAGTTCTGTGTCCTGTTTTCAGGAAAAAAAAAGGGAGGTCAGAGCACCCTTCTTGCCCCTTTGTCTTTCAGGTGCCTTTAGCTCAAATTAGTATGTCAAATGGACATATTTGGAGTGATGTGTTCTGAAACCCTTTCAGTAGCTTACCGGGAATCCACCTGCTTACCTCTGTCCCAGCCCCTACCCAGTCATCATCTCCACATCCTCCACGACACCTTGCCCCGTGCTTGCTGCGCTACCTCGCTTGTCTCCTTCCATTCATTGCTGTCTCCTCCCTTCCAACCCTGCTCCCTAGGGATGCCTTTGCGGTCATATAAAAATGGAAACCAGATCCAGCCATTCCCATTTGAAACCCTCCCAAACTGTCCCTAAACCCCTCACTCCAGCCTTCTTGAAAACTCCTCACTTCTCGAAAACCCTTTACTCCCTGCTCCTTGAAACTCACCTTAGGGCCTTGGTTCTGGCTGTTCCTTCCGCTTAGACTGGAACATTCTTCCCCAGAAATTCACCTGACTGGGTCCCTCTTTTGTCATTTGTCTCAGCTTAAATGTAACCTTGGCAGGGAGGTCTTCTCTGATCACCCAAACAATGTAAGTCCTTGAGCTACTCTCACAATACAGATTTTTATGGCACACATCATGCCCTGTATATCTTTATTTCTATGTGTTTGTATGTTTATTGTTTGTCCCCCCTCCATTAGATGGCAAGCACCTTGAGTACCTGCCACCCAGTAAATAATCAAGATTTATGTGTTGAATAAAGAGTGAATGAACCACTATGGTGTTTTTTTTTTTTTAATGAGGGAAGACTATATAAAGATATAAAGTTCAGTTCTTTTAACCAAAAAGCATAGAACTTAGGAAATGGCAGGGTTTTATAAAACCTCAAAAGCATAAAACAAGGTGACAAAAATTAAAGCAAATTTACCAGATGGGTTTAAAGATAACATTCAATTATGGTATACATTGTTCCAAAAGAACTCACATACAATAAAATGATGCAGAAAGGTTTACAATACAGGACGGACAAAAATGCATTGGTTGAAGGCAAACACAAAGAAAGCAGGGGTCATGATAGGAATTTCTGAATGAATCAAGGCAAACACATTGAATGGGGCAAAGGAGGTTTATAATAAACTACATGATCCAGGGTGAAATTATAGTAATAGGAGTATTTAGGTACTGGGTGATAGCATGAAAATGCTAGAATATAAATAATTGTAAATTGTAACAGATTGTACAGATTATATTGTAAATGTAAATAGAATTGTAAATTCTAAGAAAAATATCAGAACTCCAATTGAAATGGAAGATCTTTTTTTTTTTTTTAGATTGTATTTATTTAGATAGAGAAAGAGGGAACCTAAAGCAGACTCTGAACTGAGCATGGAACCCAATGCAGGGCTTGATCTCACGACCCAAAGATCATGACCTGAGCAGAAATCAAGAGTCAGATGCTTAACTGACTGAGCCACCCAGGCGCCCAAAATGGAAGATCTTAACACATCTGCCCTAAGTCCATTATATTCCAGAAGGGGAGGAAGGAAGAAAGCAGGATATAAATTAGGAGACTGGCAAATGAAATAGTAAAAATAAAAGACATCGTGAATTAGAATAAATGTAAAAGATGAATTAACATTTAATTAATTGGTGTTCAGTTCCAAAATAGTTTTTGAACACCTGCTATATGCTAACTGTCAAACTGGGTTATGGGGGTGTTTAATATGCCTTCTTTTCTGATAAATACAGAAATATTTTTCAAAATATATACTAGGTCACAAAGCCTCTATTAATTTCAAAGAGCAGAAATTATATAAGCTACATTCTTTGTCCACAATGCAATAAATCTGGAAATTAATAATAAAAACTTAAAGAATAAAAATAAACCTCAATACTCAGACATTTTTAAATGGTCTAAATAATGTCAAAGGAAAAATTAAAATATCAGGTAATTACATGTAAGTTCACCTTTACACTTGTGCTTCTAATTCTCTGGGTACCCAATTTTATATATAAAATGAATGCTTTTTTGATTAACAAAGTAATACACCATTTTAAATATTCACAGTTCATAAACATACAACTTGAAAATCCCACACTCCAGAAGCAATCACTGACTTCTTTTAGATTCTTCTAAGATCTTATTTACTTGGGAGAGAGAGAGTGAGTGTGGGCAAGGGGAGGGGCAGAGAGAGAGGGAGAAGCAGACTCCCCGCTGAGCAGGGAGCCCAATGCAGGGCTTGATCCCAGGACCCTGGGATCATGACCTGAGCTGAAGGCAGACACTCAACCGACTGAGCCACCCAGGTGCCCTTTCTTTTAGATTTAAATAAATATATAAATAAAATATGTATCCCTGCCAAATACCCCCTTCTGTGAAGAACCACCTCTCTACGTGAACTGAATCTTTGGAAAGGAAATTTCTAACTACCATCTAACTACTAGATAATTCCTAACACTAGGAATTGGTTAACTATTCACGGATACTCTCTTTTTTTTTTCTTTTTAAAGATTTTATTTTCAAGTCATCTCTATACCCAATATGGGGCTCGAGCTTACAATTCAAGATCAAGAGTTTAACCCTCTACCTACCGAGCCAGTCAGGCACCACTCCATGGATACTCTTTACTTGACTCCCAGGGTGGCCTTGGGGATGGATCAAGGTAATGTCACCCCATACCAATGCAGACCCATGAATAAAGAATTGCCATCACTATTATGATGATTATTCCACAGCTCAGACCCTGGGGTACAAAAGTGATCTTTTCAAGTCTTTTTCTGTGCATAAGAAACCTCTACTTCTACAACAGAGAAGAGAAATTGCTGAGTTGCCCACTCTGGGCAATGCTTTCAGAAGCAATGCTGCTGGGTTTACGTTAGAGGAGAAATAACTTCATTACAAGTGACATTTTCTTGGCTAGCTGGTCCTCAGCTGACCAAAGTGCTCCCAGAGCACTTGTGATCTCTGCAGCTGACCGGAGTGGTCACTTCGATCCCAAGGGACCTGGGTAGGATGTCAAACCTGCCAAATGTGAGATAAGTCCATGAGAGGGTCCAAAGTTTGTTATTTTTTTTAAAGAGTTTATTTATTTATCTAGGAGAGAGAGAGTGTGTACCTGTGCTCAAACATGAGTGGGGGGGAGGGGCAGAAAGAGGGAGAAGCAGACTCCCCGCTGAGCAGAGAGCCCAACACCGGGCTTGGTCCTGGGAACCTGAGATCACAACCTGAGCTGAAGAGAGATGCTTAACCTACTGAGCCACCCAGGTGCCCCTGAAGTTTATTTTAATGTTGTTTTCTTGGAGTTTTCTCTGACAACCTGTTTTAAATTGTAGCCTCTCCATCACCCTCTTTCTGTTCTTGGGCTGATTTTTCTCTGTGGCAGGTATCATCAACCTTGCTACATATTTTCCTTGCCTGGTGTATTGCCTCTGTCTCAGCATTAGAATGGGAGTCCCATGAGAGCATAGCATTTTGTCTGTTTGGTTTACTGCTCTAGCTGGACTGCCTATAATAGTGCTTGAAACATAGTAGCTACTCGGTAGATAGGTTCTTGTTTTGTTTTAGAGAGACAGAAAGCGCCCATGCACACATGGGCCTGGAGCAGAGGAAGAGAGACTCTTAAGCAGGCTCCAAGTCCAGGGAGGAGGAGCTGGGTACGGGGCTCAGTTTCATGACGCTGAAATCATGACCTGAGCCCCTGAGCCGAGATCAAGAGTTGGACGCTTAATGGACTGAGCCACCCAGGTGCCCCCCAGTAGAGTTTCAGGTGAATAATCTCCAAATCCATCTCTACAGTAAAAGAGGTTTTCCTGAGAGAGAACGGAGCCACGTGAGCTCCAAGTTTTAAAACAGATTGAGTCTGTGGCGCCATCCATGGGGCAATGTCCACAAGATGAAGGAAGTTTTCAAGAGGGTGAATGAAAAGAGAAAAAGGGGGAAGGAACGGGAGGAAAGGAGCAGAAGACATACACCTTCAACAGTTACTGCGGGAGCTTTGTATACAAAATGGAATCTTTCTGGGGCGGAAGGGACAGAAGAGTGAAGGATACGGAACTAGGGAACTAGGTCTGCCTCATTCCACCTCTTTGTTTTGCCAGTGTATTCAACCTCTTAGGAATCCCTGACTGTCCAACCTTCAAAATAAATAAGGATCCAATTACTTCTCTCTACGTGCACTGCCGTGACCCTGCTCTGTGCAACCTCCCTCTCCAGCAGGATCATGTCAATAGCTCCTAACTTGTTTTAACTTTGCCTGCACAGCCGGCTCTCCCTATGGCATCAAACTAATCTTTCATAATAAAAAGATCAGATCGAGCCACCCCCTGCTCAGACCCTCAAGAGCTTCCACCTACCACCTCAGAGCCTTTGACCTTAATACTCATCCCAGGTATTATGTACTCCTACCTCACCTCGTCCAGGTCCCTGCTCAAATCCTATCTTATTAACCAGGCTTGCTCTGACCACCCCACACATTCAGTTCTACCCTCTGCACCGGACACTGGCACTCTTCAGCCTGCTTATTTTCCTTTTCTTTTTTTTCCCTACTGCTGACCTTTTCTAACACTCTAAGGAACTGACTTAGTGATGTTCAAAATTCACCCTGTCTCCAGCTCATGCTTCCCAAAATGTCAGCTCCAATAGGGCAGGGAGATCTGTTTTGTTCCCCAGGGCATCCCAAGCAGTAGAGCAGCGCCTGGCGCATATCAGATGCTCAGGTAAGTATGGAATCGGTGACTTGGAACATTAAGTACAGTGGATTATGACTTCCTGGGGACTGAGCTGATTATGAAAGAGAAATCTTGGGGATTTTACAAGGCAGGAATCACAAGAAAAAATGCCAATGCGATTCTCCTCTCTGGCGACTGGTCTAAGGCAGAACAAGGATACAAATAAGGACTTTGTTCCCTTTTTCTACTTCTCTCCCAAACAGGTGTCTGAGGCTCCTTCTGCGTCTCTGGCTACTTTGGTAACTCTCACACCCTTAGCAATTTCTCCCCAAAGGTGTTCTCCTTGGCAGGGGAGTGGGAAAACACAGCAGCTCACCAGGGACCTGCCTGGCTCCAAAGAAAAGACTGCAGCCCCCAGCTCTCCGCCGGTCCATGTCGCCGTCCCTATGATGTAGTTGTGGAATGTTGCTGAGGTCCGGAGCTGATGGCCAGGAAAGAATTCCTGAGACGTCTTTGGTGCAAAAAGATGATTTTATTAAAGCACGGGGACGGGACTGGTGCTCAGAAAGAGCCGCTGCACTGGGGTTGTGAGGTGTGGCTGATTATATACTTGGGAGTGGAGGGAGGTGAGGACAAAGGGAGGTGGCCAAAAGGACTTTCATATGCTCAAGAAGACTCCCAGGATGCTGGAGGCCTGGCTATAGTCAAGCTAAAGTTGTTTCTCCTGCTAGTAAGGCGCTAACATTAGGCGGTTGGGAGCTTCCTGGAGGAATGCTAGACTCTGCCTATCTCAGGTCCTTGTCGGTGGGCTGCGGTCATTAAGAAATTTAATTTTACTTTCCCTTCTGTGTTTTCCACATCACTGTGGAGGGGAGGGTGATGTTAGGGCTCCAGGAAATTGAGTTATGGGACTCTGAAAGTTAGGCTACCGGTAAGAATGCTTTTTCCTTGTATATCACTAAGACATTGGTACACTGATGGGGACTAAAGTCCTGCAGGGCTGTGATCTTTATCAGTTAACCATTTATTTTTCCCTTTTCTTAGTTATAGGGCAGCCAAGAATGCCTGGGGGCTGTCACAAGTATCCCACCTGGCGGGGGTGGGGGGAATGTTTGCAGGATGTCCGCTTGTGCTTTGTCCTCAGCTTGCCTTCTGCTCCCTTATCACCTAGGCCTTAAAAGGGTGGCTCAGAACTGAGCTAAACCACATCCTGCCTCCCAGCTGCTCTGGCTCCCTAAGGTCCGGGTGGGGCTGGGCAGCTCTGCACTCAGAAACCGACCCGGCCGCCCGCTTCCCAGCGGGGATGCAGCAAAACATCCCCCAGCGGGAGCCCGGCAGCCACCGGGCGCTGGAGCGCCTCGGAGCGCGGAACAAAGGGCAGGAGCCCACCCAGGCCTCCCGCACAGAGGCTTCCCAGCCCCCTCGGCTGATCCCGGCGTCCGCTACCAGGCGGCGGGACTGGCCCGGGGGAGAGGTGCGCGCGCGGTTGCCCGGCTCAGCAGTGAGTGCAAAGAAAGGAGATAGAAAAGAATCTCCGAGAACAAAACTCGGGTCCTCCCCGGGGAGCGCATAAGAGCCGGGCGGCGGCGCCAAGGCGCGTCGGGAGCTGCTCCAGCCAAGTTTGCTCCGGGTCAGATCAACTTTCTCGGTCCCTGGCTTCGCCTGGTTGCAGCCAGGGTTCCCGGTCACCCGCAGGCGCCTCGGCAGCACGTCCCGAGGGGCGGAGGGGGGAGCGCAAGAGGGCAGGGACCCCGGGTCGCGCAGGCGCCTTCCTCGCCCCCTCGCCTCACCCCCGCCCCGTCCCCTCCCCTCCCCGGGCGTCGGAGGGTGGCTGGGGGAGGGGGATGGCCAGCGCCGGAGCCGAGGGAGGGCCGGAGGCAGACACAAAGCCTGTCCCTCCCCTCCCCCTCCCTCCCCAGCTCCTCTTCCTCCTCCTCCTGCTCCGCCCGGGCGGGGAAACCCAGCCCCGCGCTAGTTCGCGGGGCCACCGCTCGCCCCCGCCTCCAAGATCTGCGGGGAGGGCCTGCGCGAGGTAAGGGGCGGCGGCCGCGGAGACCCCACCCCTGGTGTCGGCACCCAGCACCCGGGGAGGCTGCAGGGCGCCGGCGGGGGCTGCGCGGGGTTCGAGGCGCGGGGTGCTGCTGCTCGTACTGTCTTCCCCTTCGGAGGGGACCTGGAGGGAGAGAGCGAGCGAGTGTCTTCGGGGGGCTGTGGGAACGGGTGGGGGTAGACGCCGGGGAGTGGGACGCCTGGACAGGACCAGGGTACCCTGGGGCGACCGCGGGGCGATCGCTGGTCACGGCCGGGTCATGGAGTATCCTCAGCCGACCTCTGCGGGGGTGGAGTGAGGGGCAGCCGGAGGGTGCGGGCGCGGTGGCTCCAGGTGCCGGGTGTGTGCGTGCATGCAGGAGGAGGGGGAGGGACCTTTGTCGAGTTCTACCTGCGGGGGCCGCCTATGGGGTGTCAAGTGCGCCTCGTGCCTGGGAGCGCGGGCCGGGCCGAGGGTCGCATAGCCCGGGTGCCCAGCTCCGCCCGGGTCCGTGAGCCCAGGCAGTGCACCGGGCTGACGCCCGGGTCCGAGGCTTCCTCCTACCCACCCCCCCTCGCCCTAGCAGGGTCCGTGAGTCCGACCTGGGGGCGCTGGGCTGTCGCGGGGATTGATGGCTGCACAGCAGGAGGAGGAGGAGCCCGGGGTTCCTGCCGGGAAGGGACGGGGCCACTTTCCCATCCTCAGGCCTCCCCGCCCCCTTCTGGGCTCGGCCTCCACCCTTGGCCTCGGCTTCCACCAGCAAGGCGTCCACCCACCCGTCACTGGGCCCCCTCCACGGTCGGGGGACAGCAGAGTTTGCAGAATTCTGCTTTAAAGCCTATGATTTGTTGCCAAGAAATACAGGGCAAGACCTGGCCCCTTGGGCCCTTTCTTCACAGAGATCTCGAACCCTTGGGTTTTCCTAATTCAGCAGAGGAGGCTGCACACAAACCGGGCATACAGTGGAATCGTACTTTCTTGCAGGCCTGATGGTTTCCGGAACATTGGGGTTTCTTAGGAACGTGCTGTCATCAATAAGGAAACCTCAGAGCACTCTTCCAGCAACAGGACTTTGTCAATATTGAGCAAAAATAAACACTTGGCTGTACTCAGCAATTAACATGGTATTTTAAGGCAGTATTTTAAAAAATTTAATGTAAAAAATCCACATGAACAAAATACCAAATTTTAAATAAAGACAGGTTTTGTTATGCCCCTGCATTATTGTGCAATGGGGACAGTGGTTTCCAATCACCCTGTTTGTCTGGTCCCCACCAGGGGGTTAATGAGGGTTGACAATGGCCTGCAGCAGATTAGGCAGTGCTGGTTTTATATATAATCTTTTTTTTTTATTTTTTGGCTGTACAGTTTTTTATTAACTTTTTACATAGTTCAAGTATGGGATAATATTTTGATAGGTGTGCAGACATGTATGCATTTTCCTTTTGGCCTCAGGTTCCAGTATGTTTCTAGAACACCCTTGAATTCCCTGTGCTGGGGTACTGGAGTAGCTCCATAGAGGGCATCAGGGATCAGGGATTGGGTGGGGCCTGGAACAGTAAGGGGCCCTTGCATTTGGGACTGGAGAAGGCAGCTGGTGGTTGACAGGAATTGCGGGGTTTAGGGATGCTCTCAGCAATTGGAGGCTGAGGACATGAGAGTAGAGCAACCTGCTACCAGGACCTCCTTTGTCTGGTGGCATTCTGCAGACAGGTTAGCTAAGTAGAGAAGGAGACCTAAAATAACCCACACTTGAACCCCTCCACAGGGGCAGCAGGGAGGAGCTTGACTCCCTCTAGGGCTCTGGTATGTGCTTGTTTGCTAGAGAGAGCTTCCCAGCAGCGCTTCTATCCCCACATAAGGCCTCTCCTCCCCTTCTCCAAAGTCAAGGGCCACTACCCACTTCAAAGAGGAGTTCAGTTCTCCAGAATCAACCTCTTTACTGGGCTGGATCCTCTTCCTCTGCTTAGAGGAGACAGATAGCTTATTTCTCTTCTGTGTGAGGGCATGCAGCCCTGAGAGGTCAGCCTTAAGGGGGCCCATTCTTCACATACTCCCCACGTTATGTCATCTGGGTATTATGTCCCACTCCCCGTGTACATCCAGCCCTTGGAATGATCCCTCAAGATTCTAATGGTTTCCGCTGGAAAGGTTTCCTGACGTCCTTCCTCCTTTCCCTGATAAGACACCCCCTCAGTGCCACCACTATTCCTTGTGTAGCACTTAGGAGTGGTATGCAGGGGACCCCACTTGCCCACTGTCAACAAGGTCAAAAGCCAGATCCTAGCTCCTCCTCCCTGCCTCCAACACCAAGGAGTGGGTGTTGAAAATAATGAACAAAAGTATCCCTTGGTAAATGCACACAGCAGGAAGTCCATCCTTAGCAGATTGATCATATTTTTGTAGCACACTGCGAAATGCTTTTACAGATAACACCTCAGTTGTTTTTCACCCTAGTACTATTAATTCCATTTGTTAGGTGAGAAGACAGAGGCCTAGAGAGGTCAAAGCACCAAAGCTGGGACCAGGGCTCCAGGCCCAGTAGGGTATCTCGCTGAACCACCACTGATTTGCTAGACGTGGTTGTGCTCAGAGGTACACCCCAGGCAGTGTCTGTCGAGAGCAGAATTTAATCAAGTTGTGTTTAGGGTAAAACTTTACTAAAGAATTACGAAAGATAGATAAGTAGATAGATAGATAGATAGATAGATAGATAGATAGATAGATAGATGATAGACAGGCACCTGGGTGGCTCAGTCGGTTAAGTGTATGACTTTTGATTTCAGCTCAGGTCATGATCTCAGGGTCTTGAGATCAAGCCCCTAGTGGGGCTCTGCACTGGGCATGGAGCCTGCGTAAGATTCTCTCTCTCTCCCTCTCCCTCTGCCCCTCCCTGCTCGTGTGCTGTCACTCTTTCTCTTAAAAAAAAAAAAAATTCCTAGAGAGTTACAGTGATAGAAGGCTAGAACACATTAGAAAAGTGCTAACGTTAAGCAGGGTTTCCTCTGCAGGACTTTTTAGTGCCTTTATTATAGTATGCACTGGGACTCTTTAGGATGACGCCATAATATGGACCATTTACCAATTTCATTTGGCCACAGAACACTTTCTCATGAAGCGTCTTTAGGATCCAGTGTCCCAAGGAATCCACTTTGGGAAATGTTTAGTTGACCCCAAATGCTTTTTTAGTTCACCTTCTGACATCTAGGCAGTTTTTTCAAGGAGCCTTGGTGCTTCCGATAGCAAAACATCTATAATCTGGACATTAAAAAGGCGTGGTAATCATACCCCCACCCCCACCCCTTGTGAGGTATTAGTTTGCAGCTCCTGTGCGCCTGATTAACAGGAGTCCGTTCTCCAGGGTTTGGTCAGATCTGAGGGAGCCGAAGGAGTCAAGTAAACAATGCAAACAGGCTCTGGGGAGCGTGTCTTCATGCTGCTTAGAAGCCGGCAGATGTCAACCAGCTTTTCCTGAGCGAGCGTGCCTCCAACGTGGCTTGTATGTGGAATGGCAGCATAGGGATCTGGAGCCGAGACACATCTTGCTTGATCACCTCCACGGAGTGGGAAGGTACACCCAGGGTTTTCAGTTGTCCTCTCTCCCTGGGACCTGGCAGTGTGGCTTCTGTAGGATGTCTACATTTACTCATGAAAAGGTAGCTGCTGATGGGAGCCACCAGCTTGTAAGCACCCATTGTTTGGAATCTGGTGTTTTTAAGAAAGAGTTTGCCAGCAACCAGCAATTCCACACTTTTCACGAGGGGTAACCCTCGATGTTCAGCCTTGTTTGCACTGAAGGGAGGAGGTGAACAGGGGAAGCCAGAGTTCATACTTCAGGGTTTCAGGGGAGAGTGGCGGGCTAGCAGGGCTCGCTGAGGAGCCTCGGGAAAGGTGACACCATCATCAGAAGGGGCGCGGCTGCAAGCAGATCTTCAAGGGTCTCCAGTGCTGATTGAACTTATCTCAGGATTTGTTTCATAGATGTTTCCAAAGCATGGAAAGGAAGTAGTCTCTGGGACCTGTATTGATCTGTATTGATTAGGGTGGTATCACAGAAGTCAGGGACAGATGTGTTTTGAGAAAAATGGACCTATCAGGGGTGTGTGTGTGTGTGCGCGTGTGTGTGCGTGTGTGTGTGTGCATGCCCTCCTGCATTTGGGGCCAAGGAAAAAGTGGGAGGGAAATATTGAGTGTGGTTTGTTTTTTTTTTAATATTGTGAGTTTAAAAGTGTTGAGGAGGAATTTACTCTGCCCTTCAAGATCCCTCTAGCAGGACTAAGAATCAAATAGATGGGGTTCTTGTGAGCCAGATTAACAGGAGAAAATAAAATTTAATTACATATGTACAGGGAATCCACACAGACATGAGATTCCCAAGACGGTTAGGCAACACGAGGCTAAGGAGAGGGATGGGAGGTTGCCCTATTATGCAGGTAAGTTTCTTAGGTACAGAGGCATCTCTGGTACCTGCAGGCAGTTTTCCCAAATCGGCCGGGTTTTGATTGCTTTGACGTCAAAAATGATCTTCACGCCTGGTGGCCCATCTTGGGGTGGCCTCCCTTGGCCCCTACAAAAGTCCTGTATGTTACCCAGATAGAAATTTTCAATAAGCAGCTGGAGAAACAGCGTCACTGGGGCATGGTGGGGACTGAAACATGGGAGCTGATGAATTTACCCACAGAGGGGCCACAGGCCCAGCAGAAAGGGGTCGAAGCAGAACCGGGAAGCCCACATCCAGGAGCAGGGATAGAGTTTGTGAAGTCAGGGATGGGGATGAAGAGGAAGAACCTGCACCAGTGAGCCGGACAATCCAGAGTTTTCAACCTGCGAGTTTGTGGCCAGCATCTGTTGTGATTGATCGGGGCCCAGTCTATCCCATGTCGTTAAGTATTTTTAATATCATCCCTGAGAAGTGTGGAGTGTCAGCTGAGAGTGTGAATAGAACCACACAAGTTAATGCAGCTGCTAGCAAACCAACGCAAAAGCATTATTATTTTGAATGAATGCCTGATTAAATGACATTGCTTTTTGTGGTAGAAACAGGTTTTGAACTTGTTAATGGTTTGGCAAAAGCCTAAACAGAGCCATTTTGTAGAAGACCCTCAGAAAATAAAGTTGGATATGGCAAGGGGGTTGTGTGGATGAGGCTGTAGATACCCCATCCTGTGGGACATGTCTTACTCTGATCAAGAATCTGGTGGCAAGGACCCCCCTTTGAGTAACTTTAAATTCTCCCAAAAGTTGTAGGAAAGGTTATAAAGCTACACTGATTTGTATTTTAAAACCATCTATAAGAGTGTTTCAGATGATGTTGCTGAGCTTCATTAGTGTCCAAATGAGAAATAAATTCAGGAGGTATTTTAATTACTGCTGTGAGCTTGTTTCTCATTTTTATTTGATCATGACATGTGGTCAAATGATAGTAAACGGAGATATTAACCTATAAGCCCTCACTCTCCTGAAATTCTCAAAAGTTGAGTATTTCATAAATAAAACTTGGTGGAAACATTTGTATTTTACCATTTTTAATGAATTAACTCTTTTAATTGAGTAGGTTAACACAATAAATGACATAAATGGACACTTTGGTTTTCACATATACGATACCGTGTTCTAGGTCAGAAATACAAAGTACCAAAATCCACTTAGTTAGTTTAAATAGGAGGCGAAATGAACTTTATTTGCTTTATAAGACATTTAAAAAAATTTTTTATTGTTATGTTAATCACCATACATTACATCATTAGTTTTGGATGTAGTGTTCCATGATTCATTGTTTGTGCATAACACCCAGTGCTCCACGCAGAACGTGCCCTCTTTAATACCCATCACCAGGCTAACCCATCCCCCCAACCCCCCTCCCCTCTAGAACCCTCAGTTTGTTTTTCAGTGTCCATCGTCTCTCATGGTTCGTCTCCCCCTCCGATTTACTCCCCTTCATTCTTCCCCTCCTGCTATCTTCTACTTCTTTTTTTTTTTCTTAACATATATTGCATTATTTGTTTCAGAGGTACATATCTGTGATTCAACAGTCTTGCACAATTCACAGCGCTCACCATAACACATACCCTCCCCAGTGTCTATCACCCAGCCACCCCATCCCTCCCACCCCCCACCACTCCAGCAACCTTCAGTTTGTTTCCTGAGATTAAGAATTTGTCATATCAGTGAGGTCATATGATACATGTCTTTCTCTGATTGACTTATTTCACTCAGCATAACACCCTCCAGTTCCATCCATGTCGTTGCAAATGGCAAGATCTCATTCCTTTTGATGGC
This sequence comes from Callorhinus ursinus, assembly GCF_003265705.2. Taxonomy (NCBI): domain Eukaryota; kingdom Metazoa; phylum Chordata; class Mammalia; order Carnivora; family Otariidae; genus Callorhinus; species Callorhinus ursinus. The sequence goes on from NW_027397091.1 coordinate 16,507,345, forward strand.
TGCATAATATTCCATTGTGTATATATACCACATCTTCTTTATCCATTCATCTAAGACATTTTTTTTAATTGATGAAATCACCAGAGGTTTTTTTTCCCCCTTGCATTTAACTCCAGTTTGATTACAAGAATACTTAAAAATGAGTGGAGGCAGGTATTTCTCCTGTGTGGTAAGCAAACGGCACCTTCATGGGTGGGATTGCCCATGAAATTTTGAGTCCCTGGAAATGAGCCAAGATGTCACACCTCCCCGCGGGGCGAAACCAGCTGCTGTGTCTTGGAAGACCAGCCTAGGTTTTGCCAGTTCAACATGTGGTGCGAGGGTGATGTGGCATCTAAACAACACCCCTCATCCCACTATCCGGATTTTTCTTGTCTAAGTACGGAATGTTCATGACTTTTTGTCCTACAGAAAGCTTCAGCATTTTGTAGAGTCAAAGGCTTGGACTTTTCCTTTGGGTTCCTTTAATGGCTTTCATGCCCAGAAATCCTTTCTGCATCCTCAAACAACTCACTGTTTATATTTCCTTCTAACTTCAATGGTGTCCATTTTACAGATTTCTATAATCCTTTGGCATGTGGTTTATGAAGTAAGAATCAACTGAACTCTTTTTCCCCCCAGTAGTTTACCGAGCATCATGTGGTGACTAGATTCACCTCTCCTCGGCTCTGTAATCTGTGCTGTTTGGCAGGCAAGTCCTTCTGCACCTACCACAACTTTATCTATCTTTCTTTCTCTTTTTTCCAAATTCTCTTGGCAATGTCCACCATTAATTCTATCAGGCAAACTGTATTCCATGGGGTTTGTCTGGAATTATACTAAACCTGGACACTGATTTGGGAAGACTTGATCATTTTTGCTACTCTTCTAGTAAATGGCCAACTGAACGCAACCTGTAGGCATTGAGTGTGTATATTCAGGCCACGCTGGCTTCTGGTTTCGGTGCTGTTGGCAGGTGTGGGGTTCTGGCTGACTTCCGGGACATTCCCTTGGGATCTGAGATCTGACCAGTGCGGGTGTCCCTCTATAATTCCTGCCTCACGGGCCCTCCCGCCTAGCAGGGGACGCTTAGTGATGCTAGTAAGGAAGGGACGGTGTAGTCAGTGCCTGACTCAGGAGACAGACTTGTGCTACATTTGACCCTGAAAACTGCTAATTAAAGTGCTTTGTTATTTTCCTTTGTGATTGTTTTTCCCCTGGCAGTTTAGGAGTCTGAATGAGAACAAAGACAGATGCTCTGTCTTTTTAAAGAAGGTGTTTTCTTTTTTTATCAAGTCTTTATTAAACAAACACAAGGGTGGTGGGGGTTGTATTTCAGAGGCTCCTCTGGGTCTGCGGGCCCTGAAGGAAGGAGATTCCACTCCTGTTTTGTGGCTTCTGAGCAAAGAAGCAGAAGGAGGGAGGAAGAAAGGGAGGGAGGGAGGAACCAATGAGATGAGCAGACAGGAAGGGCCCCCACAAGGTTGATGAAGGTGCTTTCCTCAAAGCTTCTCACCCCTCACTAGAAATAGGTCTGACATATGAAGTTGCAGTCAGACCTGACAGCTCTTTGTCCCTCCCCCAGGGCGGGAGCCCTCCCCTGGCCATCTGTCCTTGGGGCCCCCCACCCACTCTCTCTGTATTCTGGGATTCCTGTCCCGACAGAGACTTAACACATACTTGGTATTACACACAGTCTTTCTCTGGGCACATTTCATACCCCTTATGCCTAATATTTTCGACTAATGTCTTTCCCTAAACAGTGTACAGGGTGACCTTGGGCCATAAGGAATTGTAAATGATGCAGGTAACCCATATTGTAATGTTGGTTTGGTCGATCCCTTTTTCTTAAACTGCATTTTCACTGAATTTCCTACCAGGGTTGGAGTCATGTCAAAGAGCGGGGGCCAGGACAGGGCACAGTGACCTCTTTCTATTCAAGCGTGCTGCGGTGGCATACGGAAGGGGCTCTTTATCCTGTTGTGGGTGTCGGAAAAGGATTCACAGTGGAAGGGATTAGCTCTGACAGATTGGCTATTTGGTGATGACTAGTAACCAGTGGGTTTCAGGTAGAAGCGTGTCCTGTGCAAAGAATGAGAATCAGGAGGAGGGGGGTGCGTTTGGAGAAAGAACTCTCCTGATCATTATGGCTCCACTTAGAATGTGAGGTTCCTGCTTGGGCTCTGGGGAGTGTGGAGAGAGGGAAGGTGTGTTCTTGATCCTCTCACGGCTTCAGCCCAGGGAGGGAGGTGAGAGGGTGTGTGGGACCTGTGGAGGGCAGTTTAGGACAGTCTCATGTCCTAAAGAATCAGACTGGAGAGATGGGGAGAGTCTGGGAGGGAAACCTATCATCCGCACAGTCTTGTCACAAAGCCATGCTCAGGCTCTGCGGGGAATTGTGCCCTATTTTTGATTTAAGGAGAATCTCAGCTTTCTTTGTCTCACAGGAAATAAGGGGAGGTCTTCACAGGAAAGTTCTGGAGACTATGTAGGGCCCACCAGAGTGGCTAGATCAGAGGCCAGCTGCCTGGAGTAGTTCTACCCCTGTATCTGTCAGTCTTTGGCCAAGGGCTGCCCCTTGCACTTCAGCTCTCTCTGCATGAAGGCAGAGCAGGTCCCATCAGCCTGAAGCCATCCTCCCACAGAAATGGGTGCTAGCCTAGGGAGGGAAAATGGTAGAGGGGTCTGAGGGCACATGGGCAGACCACTGGCACCATCTGTCCCTATCTGGGATACTTGTTCTCAACCTCCCAGCCAGGGGAGGGCAGACATTTGGGAAGAATTAGCCCCCCTTCATTTCTTGTGATGGTATGAAGAGCAAGAGTTCCTTACTAACCCTCTGCCATGAGGCTTTTGCCTCCATGGCCCATGAGTGGGCACACTGGCCCGCCAGAAACCATCTTCGATGCTTCCCAGCTGTGTTTATTTCCCACAGTTTTACTGCAGACGTTTATGTCCTCAGATTGTATTAGAAATATTCAGTGTAATCACAGGATGCCTATAAATATGTAAATGTCCTTCTTGGACATAGTTAGCTCATTGTATCTACAATCATTGGCTCCTGGTTCCTTGAAGACTGGGGAGATGTAGGATGGAGGACATCGAGAACCATAGGTCTAGGAAAGCAGAGAACATTTAGATCTGAAGGAGAATTTCTTAATCATGTCGGGAAATGGCAACCGACACCCTCACTGTCCAGGCCAGTCGTTTGTCAAATTCTTGCTCCATAAATACATGTAAGCATCAGAGAGCACATGCACCTCTTGCCTCCATCCTTTCTGCCCCATGGCCACCATCATCCTCTCCTCCCATTTCTGGTAGGTGCTGGGCATAAGACAATGGGGTATGTGATTTGTTTCAAACTAGCCAATCACAGCCAGCCTCAGAGAAGAAGCACACTGTTACCAGGGAGTTGCAGTCTAACATGCAGATCCTCCCCAGTGATGTCCCACCAGTAGGGGAACTCCATGCATCTGCTCTTCTGAGCATGCAGCACCTGGAATAATGGTTGAGACTGAGCAGTCAGAATAACATGGCAGGACCCTGTGGAATCTGATGAGATTTTAAGCATCATGGTTCAGGATCTCAAGAGATACATCATGATAAGGTGTAATTTGGACAATTGATATAAGGTAGAAATCAATCTCTTTTAGTTTTTTCTAAGGCATTTTTCATTTAGTGTAAGAATCAAGAAACCAGGGCGCCTGGGTGGCCCAGTTGGTTAAGTGTCTCCCTTTGGCTCAGGTCATGATCCCAGGATCCTGGGATTGAGTCCTGCATCGGGCTCCCTGATCATCGGGGAGTCTGCTCCCTCTTCCTCTGTCCCTCCCCTCTGCTCGAGCTCTCTCTCTCTCACTCTCAAAATAAATAAATAAAATCTTAAAGAAAAGAATCAAGAAACCATTAAAATCGTAATTGCAAGAGGAAAAAGTGATCAGCTGTAAGGATGAAAGAAAATGAATAGCACAGAAGTGCAACATTTTAGCTACTATTTTACCATGAATCCATGTAAACTTGTGAGTCTTAGCTGGTCTTTAATATGGAGGAATTCTTTACACATCCCATGAAAGACGGCATATAACGAAGGTGTGAAAGGCTTAAAGGCTTTGGGGAAAGCTGTACTGAATCGTTCCAGAGAGGAAAAGAGCCTGGTATAAGAACCAAGACTTCATAGTTCTCAAGGATCATGACGCTTTTATAAAATAAACATCATTTTACAAATAGTGTTAAAAATCGATAAACATAGCAAAATAGTTGTCGAAGGCTGATTGAACCACAGGTACCTTACAACAGTATGATTTAGTATTACTTATGTAACAAAACTGCCTTTGAGGGAAATTTTCTTTTGGTGAATGCTGGGAAGACTGACCAAAATACGATACCATTTGACTTCAAACATTTTTATACACCATAAGACAAGCCTAACACAGAAGCAAGGAGAGTGCCTTCTGACCGATAAAACATTTTCTGATAAACCATTCAACAGAAAATCTCTGCAAATGAACGTTGGTGAGGGAACACAGTTTGCCTTGCCCTTAGTCTTGAGGAGGAATTAAGAAATCTTGTTTCGCTTGCAGAGTTGCTTTGGCTCAGCCACAAACAGGCTCTACAATCCATTTACCCTGCAACCTGGTCACTGTCCCTTATCTGCATCATATCTGCATCTGCCTCCTTCCCAGTGTGGATTCCATGGTCGGGGATTAGAACCCTTCCTTTGCATATACCTTCTTTGTCTTGCCCGCTCTCTC